>NC_041228.1:68255820-68302691 GCF_002837175.3 Physeter macrocephalus
CCCCTTCTCTTCCTCCCCCCTCCCCTCCCCCTCTCCCCCCCTCCCCGGGCTGCTCACCTTTGGCCCATTCTCCCCATTGCGGGGGTGTGGCCTGCGCAGGCTGCCGGGAGCTGAAGTGTGTCTTGTTTGAAGAGTTGCGCCTTCCCAGGCAAAGCTGTTCTGTATCTCGGGTCCCCAGCTTGAGGAGAGGGAGTTCTAAACGCAAAAATACCCAGCTAGGCACCCCCCCCTCTCCCCCCCCCCCCGCCGCACAGGTTCCAGCGCCTTCTCCGTGTGACCCTGTCCCCGTGGAGGGCACGAGGCCTGGGCGCCACGGCTGGACGCACACGGGCTCCACGCAGGCTGTTTTGCCTCCACGTGAGATGCGTCTCTTCCCACTAACGCGGCCCTTCCCCCTTCTGCAGGCTTCAAGGGCAAATCGAAACCCAACCTTCTGAAGCAGGAGACGAGCAGCCTGGCCTGCGGGCTGCGCATTCTCTTCCGGATGTACACGGACGAGAGCCGAGCCAGCGCCTGGGAGGAAGTCCAGCAGAGGCTTTTAAAGTAAGACTCGGGGCTGGGTTTCTGGCTTCGGCCCATGCCGCTCGGTTCAGAGCGAGAAGGGCCGCGCGGTGTGTGGGGGGCGGGGATGGGGATGGACACACAACACCGAGTCCGTCCGCAGCCCTGCCCGGCCAAGCGGATACCTTGGGCCTGAGGAATAGTTTGTGGAGCTTAAACACAGTCTTAGACGAACGTGCTCTCACACAGCCGGTGAGATGCAAGCAAATTACATCTGTTTCTGCCGCTACAGGATAAAGGAGCAAGTTCTGTGTCTTAACATTGTCAAATGTTGTAATTTTTAGGCTTTTTTTCATGCCATATATAGCTCCATTTTTACAAACTGATCCATCTGTGAAAGTGAAAACCTGCCTGCCTGCATTTAGTTTGAAAAAGTGTGTGGCGTTTCTTCTATTGGTGTTTTGTTTTGTTTGCACTCCATTTTTACTTCATGACATGTTAAGATTCTGTCCTTTAAAATTTAAATTCACGCTAAGAATGAAACACGCCATTCAGAAGGAATACTGTTGTTTACATTGTGTTTATTTATTTATTTATTTTTGGCTGCGTTGGGTCTTCTTGCTGTATGCGGGCTTTCTCTAGTTGTGGCGAGCGGGGGCTACTCTTCGTTGTGGTGTGCAGGCTTCTCATTGCGGTGGCTTCTCCTGCTGCGGAGCTCGGGCTCTATGCGCGCGGACTTCAGTAGCTGTGGCTCACGGGCTCTAGAGCGCAGGCTCAGTAGTTGTGGATCACGGCCTTAGTTGCTCCGCGGCATGTGGGATCTTCCCGGACCAGGGCTCGAACCCGTGTCCCCTGCATCGGCAGGCGGATTCTTAACCACTGCGCCACCAGGGAAGCCCCTACATTGTATTTTTGTGTCTTCTTGGGGGAATAGATGTTCTCAGAGACCAATTAAATTCATTTTAGAATGCCAAGCAGTCACCTGGGCTCTGTTTCCCCATCTTGTTGATGAGACTGTTAAGGCCCAGAAGCGTCCTGGTCACAGTGCAGGAGGGGAAGGGTCACCCCAGGTTTCGGCCCAGGTCTCCTGATGCCAAGCCTGTATGTGCTCCTGCACGGTGGGTTTGCATTCAACGAAACTTGGAAAATGTGCGTTTCCTGGTAAGCTGCAGTGGCTTCTTCTGATATCTTTATTTGGAAAACGTATAAATGTTTAATGTTGATACTCCAGTTAATGTAAACACATGGAGTCTGGCAGGTTCCTAAGAGCCACTGCCCTCCTCGTCTCACTTGTTCTCTGTGAATGTCATACCAGCAGGTGTGCGAGCACATGTGACAGGGAACCTTTTCTGTTCCAGTGTCTGCAGCGAAGCCCTGAGTTACTTCCTTACCCTAACATCGGAAAGTCATCGGGAAGCCTGGACTAACTTACTGCTTTTGTTTCTAACTAAAGTCCTGAAGATCAGCGACAATAGGGTAAGTACTGCACCCCGAGCCTCACTGGCATCCGGGCTGCGCTCCCTGCTCCCTCCTCACCCCGCTTTGTTCTCCAGTCAGTGATTCTCTAGGGGTTCAGTAGGGGAGGAATCCTAAAGACACCTTGACAAGCGACTTGGGTTCCCGCACATGGTCAACTCCCATCCTGCCCCCTGAAGTCTCTTCTGCCCCATTTTCAAAACTGCTGACCAGCCCTCCCTCCATCCGCCCCCAACTACGGCTGCGTCTGGGCCCCAGGCCTGTGCTCCAGGCTTCAGCCATTCCTTTGGCATTTTGATTGGTTCCATGCGACCCAGAGCATCTAGTGGATGGGCCATAAACTCATTTAAGACTTTTAAGCCAGTAGAAATAAAGATAAAATATAAATGTATAGCTGTGTGTGTGTGTGTATATATATATATTATATATATATATTTAGTTTTCAGAAATACACACTTCACTCTTTAAACAATGTAGCAACTTTCAGCCCACGTAAATGGAAACGGGTTACTGTGATCCCTGAATAGGTTTAAAAATGCCTAGTCCGGTGGCCTGAATTTTGACACATCAGGCCATGGTGGTGTTTGGGACCCTGTAGAGGCCCTGTAATGCTACTCGGTGCCCCACAGATAGCCATCCCAAGTCGCATGCTCTGTCCACATGTGTGTCCCTCTGACCTGTGGGCCAGGTAAAGCTTGGAGAAGTAACTTAAGGCACCAACAGCCAAGTGGCCGAGAAGGACTTCCAACCCATCTGCCTTATTCCACAGTTGGCTTTCTGACCACGGTGTGTCATTACTACTTACTTGTAGCTTGTGGGGTGCGGAGAGCAGAAAAGGACAGAAAATAGGCAGGCGACTAGTATTCAGAGGTTAAAGAACTACAGCAAAAATACAAAGTGTATCAGTTGAACTATAAATATAGAATGTATAATCTTTGCCTGGAGACCTCATATTTTGTATTGCAGTATTAGGTAGAATTTTCCCTAAAAATTAAAATTTTATTTACCAAATAAAAGATGCAGTTTCAATACCCCATAGCTTATAAAAACTCAACTGTGGTTCTTGCTCGGCTTCCTTCTTTTGCTTATTACCCAGGGAAAACAATGATAAATACTAAACGTTTGTGGTAAGTTTGTCAAGGAAATGTAATGGAAAATGTTTTTCAAAATAAGGATAGATGACCAAGTGAATAATGTATGTATTAAGTTTTGAACACTTCTCAGTCTTTCAGTTGCATGATCAATAGTCACTGCTTTATGCAGACATGTCTCCGGTCTTCACCCATCAGGGCATTGCCCCCAAGTGGGTTGCCTCTCAAGGCACTTTGAGGTTCTGTGGTTTGCAGTGCAAGCACTACTAACAGAGAAATTCGTTTCCCCCCAGTTTAAAGCTCACGCATCATTCTACTACCCTCTCTTATGTGAAATTATGCAATTTGACTTGATTCCTGAACTTCGTGCTGTTCTTAGAAGATTTTTTCTGCGAATTGGAGTAGTTTTTCAGATATCACAACCACCTGAACAGGAACTTGGAATAAACAAGCAATGATGGGAAGTTAATTTTTCTGTTGGCGTTTACATCCCTCCGTTCTTCAAAAGGACCCTGGAGCTGAGGTTTCCTACCTGAAAAATGGTTTCTCTGAATTGCAGTGTCTAAGGGTTACTGATAAAGAAGCTTAGAACTTCAGCTCGAACCTGCAGTGCTCCAGTCCCTTTTTGTAACCTGATGGATTGTTTGTCCTGTTGGGTTCATGAGCTTTTTTTCCCCACAGTGTCAGCTTATATGCTCACGTGTCCTTCCCTGTCCTCGGTGGCAGGGAGAGCCCCACATATTTCTGGCAGGTGTGGAAGTGAAACTTACCCAAAGAACTCTAGATGTAAAGATTTGAACTTCTGCAAGAAGTACAACTCAGGAGAGCTGTATTTTGAAGGATAAAATGTTTATAATTGGGGGTTGGGGGGAGAAGAAGAAATTATTGTTCATGGTAAAAGATGCTAAGCAACTATGGTATTCTGAAGATTTTTGCACACTCAGGCTATCTGAGATACTGGTAATCATCCTTCTGTGAAAAATTGTACAGAGATGCAGGTCTGTAATATAAAAATCTTAAAACATTATATAGTTCCTCCTGCACTGTTTTCTTTATTTTCTTATTCATTTGCTAAGTACCTACAATATTTTGTCAAATGCACTAAACATTTGGGTTGAGCTTTTTGTCTTTTTTATTTTGTGGGGATTTTGGTTTTGTCTTTTTTAGGGGGTGATTACTTTGAGGGTTTAACAAGCCCAGAAGCTGTTGTGGCTGACACTTGTCACGATCAACAGCAAAGAAGGTAGAAAATATCCCTGCTGACATAACCACCTGTAATACACTTCTCTTCGGGCTTTTAAAGATGAGCCATTAAAATAGAATGATCCTTCATGGACCGAAACTTGAATCACTGCAAAATGACTCTCGGTTGCTGTCACTTCCTTTTCTTTTCTTTTGGGTGGTGGGGCTTGATTTAGATTTTACTCTATGTACAGAATTTAATGTTGAATATATTAAAATAAATCTGGCATGGTTTGGGGAGGTTAGATTTACTGGAAATGTATTCATACTGTGAATTGTGCTCTGATGGTTAAACAAAACAAGATTGTCAAGCATTCCGTATTAACAGTGGATGTAGAAAATTTTTTCAGATGGATAAAATGTATATGGTACAGATGTAAAGTTTTCTATGTAAAAAAATTCTGTACAACTTTCTGTACAATATTGATTCTCATCTGGCATATTCTAATCAGGTTATAGGTCAATAAAGTTTTTGGATTATTTCATCAGTGCAATCAAAACCTGTGTAATCCACAGCCCCATGTTTCACTGACTTTTTTTTTTTTAATTAAAAGCCATGCAACTAGGGAAACGATATTCTCATTCACAGCTACATGTAAATTCAATGTTCTTTAGTTCTGATAGTTTCTTTCCAGCTTCTGGCATTAGAGCCTCCCCCATATCCTGCTTTCTCAACTATAGGCTATTCATAATTTAATATTTTGTGTATTTATTAACCCAGAATAAGGCTGCACTATTTGAATCCTGAGAGAAGGAGCTAAAGTTGAAGTTAACTTTGGAGCAGTTTACAGGGCTGCCATCGTGTGTCCTCAGAGTCCAAGTTGAGTGATACGACAGCATGAAAAGGAAAATAGAACATGTCAAGACTATTTATTTTGATGGTTGTGTTAAAAAACAGGAGACTTGTTCAGTCTTTGCTGTAGCATCTCTTAGATCATGAGTAGTCACTGTGAACAGAGCATTTATAAGTGCACTACATTTATTACCCCCAAGACACAGCCCTGCTCAAGCCCAGCTGGATGCTAGAGCCAGGAGCCACCATGACCTTCTGGCCCATCTGAGGGTAAGTGTTTCAAATGACCTGGTGATTTGTTACTTTGTGGTATCATATCAGGACTCTTCTCTAGCAGAGACAGAGGCTTTCACATTACTTTCAGATGAAGATGTAAGAAGAAAAATCTTTAAAATAAATGATTCGATTACAAACAGCATGCAATTTACATGCAGCTGAAATTCAAAATATCAGAACGTTCACACTTGAGGTAGACCTATCTGATCTTGTGTCCCATTAATTACATCAGTGGAAACGTGCAATCAGTGCCTGGGGGTGTTCTTAGCTGTCAGTCACGGTGCTAGACTCCTCTAAGAATTATTTCCAAGAATTTGAATTAGTCTTTCTTTACCTTTTTAAAGGCACCTCTTAGGGAGGGAGTGATTAGAAAAACTAACTCACCCAAGGGTCCACAGTGGTGCGGCAAGGATTCCAATCCCCATCCTTTACCCCGGGTGTTCCTGCCTCTCTTCAACTTCTAGAATACCTTGTCTAGAAACCTCAATTCCAGTTAAAATAAGAAATTGACATTTGTAATAAAAATAATTTATTTTTATCAAGAAGTAGTTAAATCATATAATTCGCAAACGTAATGCCTTCAATGGCACAAAAATAGAGGCAGAAAGATGATGTGACACTTTAAGTGCATGGCTCATGGGAATATAATCATTAACTCCCATCATCATTTATACTAAATCAGTAGTTAGTTAGTTAATAAATGATATGGAAATAAGCACATTTGATTCTCTCATTACATAGCAAGAGCTATAACCAGTATATTTACTAAATGAAAAATTATTCTGAATAGTGATAACAATAGCAAATGTACATATGACAAAGTATTCTGGTTTTACAGTACTGTTAAGACACTTGTGTTTTATTCACCTGATCTTACTGACAAGCAGAATTTTAAATAATGCACATACGGTAGTTGATTCCAAGAACTCATCACCACCCTAATTTATGGCAAAATGTGTGCAAAAGTAATTCTATACAATTCTACATTATATAAATTAATAACCATGTCCTTTTATTTATGTACATACTATACATCATAACATCATCATGGAAAAAATACACCTTATCTACAGATGGAACATAAGTAACTGCCAAGTATGGGCCAAAAGTAGCACATATCATTAAGGTTCACATTTCACATTCCTTTCACCTTAAAAGGCACTACTGGGTCCAGTACAGATTTATTTTAACCAAGTGAAAGTGCCTGGTTTTACAGGGACCTGCTGCTGCTCCTGCCTCAGCTGCTCTGCCATGAATCGTTTCAGCGTTTCTGAGGTGCCCGGGCGGAGCCAGGGCTCAGTTGCTACAGAGTTCGATCCGTCGTCACCCATGTGCTTCATGATGTCATCAGGGTCGACCAGCGAACTCTCATCATCTAATGGAGGCAAGAGAGACATGACTCAGGTAACACGGGCGGCAGGCAGGTCATGTGAACAGAGGTCTCCTGTAGTCTAACCCATTAGAGTTCTGCGCTTCTCCACAGTACTGTGTTCTAAACTGTCCTGTTTTGTTCAGACCTCCTCCTTTTAGAGGTAGGAAAGCAAACCCAGGAACAGAAACAAAAAATGATCAACTGACCAAGGTGACTCCATGGTACTGGTACAAGCACCCAAAGGGATGCAAGGATAGCAAAGGAGATGGCACCAAATGTTGACTGTAGAAGTGTCAGCAGTCTTACTCTGTGTCACCTGAGGGATGCCATGCAAAAAATTTAGCAAGGTTTTGGAAATATTCCTAGCCTATTGAATATAACACTGCTTTGAGGAAATAAGGTCATTTTAGGAAAGCATTAGACAGGGGGTGAAATTACTTCCATTCTTATACCTTATCTAAGAGGTTGTGTTTACTCCATTAAGAGATATAGCTCTTATGTTGCATTCTTTTAACTGGTTATACTCAACTTCTATATCTGTATTTTACTTATTAGATAATAATAATAGGAAAATCTGTCTTCCTACCCTGTGATGTCAATTTCTTTCTTTTTTTAAAAATTACATCTGGTCTGTGAAGGATTACCTCAGCAAAGGGACATGTGCACTCATTGTAATGAGTAATCAATCCACATCATACCAAAAAGCTCCTGTTTGAAAGGACAATGTTAAAAAAAAAAAAAAAAAAAGTTTAGAAGCTGGAAGCCTGCTGAAAAAGAGGAGAGGTCTGTTTTCTTTCAAGTATATATCCCTGTTAAATATTAATTCAACTTATTGGTTCTAAAAGAAATTGAGGAATAGGTAATTCTTAGTACAGATTAAAATGCCTTTTAGCCAAAAAGAAAGCATTCCTTTCCCACTGTCCACAGTTTTCCAGGTATGATATGAAAAGTACTGCTCTATCAGTTTACCATGTTTGCTGGTATTTGGTATGAAATTACCACCATCAGAATGCATGACACCTTACTCCTAGAGATTGAGTATAGTTTTAAATTAACAAATATTAAAGATTGGATCTAAAAAAATCTTAAGAAAATTGCTATTAGAAAATTATTGTAATGTAGCTTAACACAGTAAAGAGAATTGTCCAAATAGACCACTCTGCTATTTGCTAAAGCTAATTAATAAGGCTTATTACTATAATATCGTCCCATTATCCTAATGACTAACAGCATCACCATAAGGAAGGTGGCCTAGGGCTGGCAGAGGAGCTCGTTAGTTGCCTGATGAAGCATCCTGCCTGCCTGTGTGCTCAGTGATAAGCTTTAACCTGCTGTTCACCAAAGCAGTGAGAGACGGCAACGCCCAGCAAGATGAGAAGACTATACTTTGACTTAAAGCAAAAAATATCTATTTCTTGTTTATATCTATGTACAGAAGACCAAGTAAAAAGGTAAAGTTTTCTTTGTAGTACTACAGATTTATAATAGATGTGTTACATAAAGAACTCAAGGTTTTAAAGTTGACTTCTGATAATCTCTCACTTCAGTAGGGAAGCGAGATGCCAATACTAATCAACATTTTGCCTGCTGAAAGCAAAGCCTGGATATATTTAATACATAGAAACTTATCTGTTTAGAATCCACTCAAAAAAGGGTACCCCCCTCTGGTAGAAAGAATCTGATGCAAAATTAATCCTTCGTCCTGGTTTTGCTGAATAGCTACTGTGTTCTAGGCCCTACAACTCAAAGGCTTTCAATACTCATATCCTCTGTCCCTCAGCCATTAGTGAAAACTCCCATGAAGCAGGTTTACGAGTTCTCACAGAATCTGCTGTTGGCTATTAAACTTGGCCATTTACCTGTATTAACAAGTTTATTCTGAAGTTCATTCAGTTTTCGCATTCGTTCCTCGTTTCTCATTCTGAGTTGATCCATATTTACACTGGATACAGATTTTAAAGAGAGACCATCTGGTGGTACGTTAGGATGACTGTTATCCTGTAATTAAGAAAAGAGAACTTAAGAAACGATCATTAATGTGAAATATGTTCAGAATAAACCAGTGAGTAAAAACATGTTCTTTCCCTTGATAAATGTATAGTGTGATGAACAAAATAAAACAAATGAAAATCTATATAGCATTTATATTCTAACTCCTGATGTTTATTCATGCAGAGGCTTAGATGAAGGTATAGTAGCATTTGTGATAACATATAAATGCTGCCAGACTGGATAAAGGTGGGGAATTACAAAACACAAAAGGAAAAAAACTGAAACGTAGGGGCTAAGAATCAGTTCAACTATAAAATCAAGACGAGAGGCTTCCCTGGTGGCACAGTGGTTGAGAATCCGCCTGCCAATGCAGGGGATTACAGGTTCGAGCCTTGGCCCGGGAAGATCCCACATGCCGCGGAGCAACTAAGCCCATGCGCCACAACTACTGAGCCTGCGTTCTAGAACCCGTGAGCCACAGCTACTGAAGCCTGTGCACCTAGAGCCCGTGCTCTGCAACAAGAGAAGCCACTGAAATGAGAAGTATGTGCACCACAACGAAGAGTAGCCTCCGCTCACTGCAACTAGAGAAAGCCCATGTGCAGCAACGAAGATCCAACGCAGCCAGAAATAAAATAAATTAACTAAATAAATTTTTTAAAAAATCAAGACAGGGTAGTACTGGCATAAGTACTGGCATAAGACGAATGGAACAGAAGAGTCCAGAAATAAGCCCTTATACTTATGGGCAGAAAAGCCAATAAAATTCACTAGGGGAAAGGAGTCTTTTCAACAAATGGTACCAGAATAATATCCACATGTAAATAATGAATTTGGACCCCTATACCTCACACCATTTGCAAAAATTAGCTCAAAGTGGATTCACTGATGTAACTTTAAGAGCAAAAACTATAAAGCTCTTAGAAGGAAACACCATTAGGCAATGGTTTCTTAGATACGACACCAAAAGCACAAGCAAAAAAAGGATTGATAAGCTGTACCTCTGTCAAGATTAGAAGCTTCTGTGTTTCGATGGACACCATCATTGATGCAAGTCATATATCTAATATAGGACTTGTATCCAGAATCTATAAAGAACTTAGGACTCACAATAAAAAGACAGCCTGATTTGAAAATGGGCAAAGGATTTGAATAGACCTGTCTCCAAAGAAGATCGACATGGCTAAGAAGCACAAGAAAGGATGTTCAACATCATTAATCAGGAAAATACAAATCAAACCCACAATGAAATATCACTTTACACTCGCTAACAAATGTTGGCCAGCTTGTAGACAAACTGGAAACTTCATAGGCTGTTGGCTGTAGGGAATGTAAAATGGTGCAGCCACTTTGGAAAACAGTCTGGCAGTTCCTCAAAATGTTAAATGTAGTTAGCATGTAACCCAACAGTTCTACTCTTAGGTATGTGTGTGTACACACACACACACAAGCAAAAGAAATGAAAACATTATAAAATTTGTATGCAAATGTTAAAAGCAGCAGTATTCATAACAGAAGAAGTGTGAACAACCCAAATGTCCATCAGTTGTTGAATGGATAAACAATAGTGGAATATCCATACAATGAAATATTACTCAGCAATAAAAGGAATAAGTTACAGATATGCTATAACTCCAATAACCTGCTCACGGTCATCCAGTATTGGGTGGTAGAGCCTAGGGTTCAGACCAATGTCCACCTTATTCCAGAGCAAGTTCTCTCTTTATTGGACTACACCAATTTAGCATGGGTCAGAACCCAGACCTCTCATTCCTAAACTCGAAAAAAGAAAAGGACATATACATACAAAGTCGAGTCCTTTCAGTTTGTTCCTCCTGCGCTCCCGCGCAGAGGGCAGCTGTGATGGGAGAGGGAGGACGTCATCCTCGATGGCAGGATATGTCTCGCCGTACGCACCTAGAGGCCACACGGGGAGAAGCCTTAAACAGCCACCATTTCACATCTTTTTATCCGGAGCTAAACCAAGACTGTCTTTTAATACCTTTATTAAGATGTTATTTACATACAGTAAAATTCACCCGCTACAAATATACATAGTTCAGTGATTTTTATAGAATTGCACAGTCACTACAAAGTTTTACAACATTTCTGTCAGCTCAAAAAGTTCCCCTGTGCTCACTGGCAAAACCACTCCCTGCTCCCACCTGCCAACCCCATGTGAACACTGATCTGCCTTCAGTCTGGAGATTTACCATTCCTGAGATTCCATATAAATGGAATTATACAATGTAATATTTTGTGTGTCACTTAGCATAATGTGTTTGAGGTTCATCTATGTTGTACCGTGTATCCGTACAGTTGACCCTTGAACAACATGGTGATTAGGGATGCCCACCCCCTGTGCAGTTGAAAATCCACATACTGCTATCTGCCTCAAAAACAAAGGAAATGATAAATGACTCACCCAAGGGCAGGAAGCTGAAACAGTGTGGACTGAATCAGGACTCAAACCGTACTTCTAAAGATTCCAAATACTGTGATCTCTAATCAAACACAGACTTCCCCCACACTTAATTTAAAGATCTGTAAAATGTAAATACAGGTACTATATTTATTGAAAAAACTCTATTCAGTGGACCTGTGCAGTTCAAACCCATGTTGTTACGGGTCAACTGTAGTTCTTTTTTGTTCGGTTTTTTTTTTTTTTTTTGTGGTATGCGGGCCTCCCTCTGTTGTGGCCTCTCCCGTCGCGGAGCACAGGCTCCGGACGCGCAGGCTCAGCGGCCATGGCTCACGGGCCCAGCCGCTCCGCGGCATGTGGGATCCTCCCAGACCGGGGCAAGAACCCGGTTCCCCTGCATCGGCAGGCGGACGCGCAACCACTGCGCCACCAGGGAAGCCCCTTTGTTCGTTTTTTGTTGTTTTTACTGCTGAGTAATACTATGCCATATGGATATATATCATTTTGCCTATGCACTCACCAGTTGATGGACATTAGAACTGTTTTTCGTTGGAGATTATTAATGTTACATGAATGTTCATGTACATGTCTTTTTGTGGCCATATGTTTTCATTCCTTTGGGGTATATTCCTAGGAGTGAAATTGCTGGGTGTTATGGTAACTGTTTAGCATTTGGAGGAGGTACAACCATTTCACATTGTAAGGAAGTTCTAGTGTGCCCACATCCTCACCAAAACTTGGTTGGAATTGTCATTCTTTTGGATCACAGCCATTCTTAAGTGGACCAACAGCCTATCTGACCATGGAGATGAATATATTACTTAAAACATTTAGAATTTTTTCCCCAACTTTATTTTGAAAAAACTAAAACTTAAGGAAAAGTTATAATACAATGAATACCTAAAGTCACCATTTCTTATTTTGCCACAATTAGTTTATAACTAGAAACAGTGGCAGGGAGGGGGCGATGTTTACTTTTTGCAGAACCAGTAAGCTGCAGGCATCATGACACTCCATCCCTAAATACTTCATCAGGCGCCATCTAAGAACAAGGGCTGTCTCTTCCACAGCCACAGTCTGATTACCACATTCAGGAAATGGAACATTGATAAAATACTATCATTTAATATATAATTGATATTCAAATTTCTGAAAGTTAAAGTGTATAGCTTTTTTAAGCAGCAATAACTATATTCTATTGAATGAGATATGGGATTTTCTAAAACACCAAAAATAGAAGTTTTCTGACTTCTTTATTACACCCCACCACTAAATCACTTGCTCTTTTTTTGAAACGGTTCACTTACAAGTTTTTACGGTCAGTAAAACTGAGTGGAAAGCACAGAGAATGCCTGTATGCCCCCTGCCACCACATACTCATAGCCTACCCATCCATCAGCAGCCCCGCAGACCTACACTGACACATGACCATCGCCTAAGTCCATAGCTTACATTAGGGTTCATTCTTGGGGTTGTACGTTTTATGGGTTTTAACAGATCCACCATTACAGTATCATACAGAATAGCTTCACTGCCCTAAAAATCCTCTGTGCTCCACCCATTCATTCCTCCCTCTGCTGTAACCTCTGGCAACCACTGATTTTTTTTTTTATTGCCTCCATAGTTTGACCTTTTCCAGAAAGTCATGTAGTTAGAATCATATAGTATGTAGCCTATTCAGATTGGCTTCTTTCACTTATAAACGTTCAAGTTTCACATGTCTTTTCATGGCTTTGTAGCTCATTTCTTTTTAGCAATGAATAATATTGCATTGTCTGGGTCTACCACTGTATATTATATATATATATATATATATATATTTATATACCCATCGATCTTAGAGACAACTCAGTTGCTTCCAGGTCTTAGCACATATGGATAAAACTGCTATAAACATCTGTGTGCAGGTTTTTGTGGGAACATAAGTCTCAACTCCTTTGGGTAAATACCAAGGAGTGTGAATACTGGATCATATCGTAAGAGTATGTTTACTTTTGTAAGAAACCACCAAACTGTCTTCCAAAGTGATGGCACTATTTTCCATTCCCACCAGCAATGAGTCAGAGTTCCTACTGCTCCACATATTGTATATATATATATATATATATATATATATTTATATACCCATCGATCTTAGAGACAACTCAGTTGCTTCCAGGTCTTAGCACATATGGATAAAACTGCTATAAACATCTGTGTGCAGGTTTTTGTGGGAACATAAGTCTCAACTCCTTTGGGTAAATACCAAGGAGTGTGAATACTGGATCATATCGTAAGAGTATGTTTACTTTTGTAAGAAACCACCAAACTGTCTTCCAAAGTGATGGCACTATTTTCCATTCCCACCAGCAATGAGTCAGAGTTCCTACTGCTCCACATATTGCCAGCATTTGGTGGTGTCCATGTTCTGGATTTTGGCCTTTTTAAAAAAATATTTATTTATTTGGCTGCGTCAGGTCTTAGCTGCGGCATGCAGGATCTTTCATTGTGGCACATAGGCTCAGCAGTTGTGGTGCACGGGCTCCAGAGTGCACAGGCTTAGTTACCCTGGGGCATGTGGGATCTTAGTTGCCCCACCAGGGATCAAACCCATGTCCCCTGCGCTGAAAGGTGGACTCTTAACCACTGGACCATCAGGGAAGTCCCATGGCCATTCTAATAGGTATGTAGTGGTTATCTCGTGTTAATTTGAATTTCCCTGGTGACACATGATTTGCATTTCCCTGATGACAAATGATGTGGAGCACCTTTTCATATGCTTATTTGCCATCTGTCTCTCTGTCTTTGGTGAAGTGTCTGGATCTTTTGCCCATCTTTTAATTGGGTTGTTTCTTTTTTTGTTGAGTTTTAAGAGTTCTTTGTGTACTTTGGATAAGAGTCCTTTGTCAGATGTGTCTTCTGCAAATATTTTCTCCCAGTCTATGGCTTGTCTTATTCTCTTGATATCATCATTGGCAGAGCACTAAAGTTTAATGTTAATGAAGTCCAGTTTATCTATTATTTCTCTCATAGATTGTGCTCTGGTGTTGTATCTAAAAAGCCATCGCCATGCCCAAGTTCTTCTAGGTTTTCTCCAATGTTATCTTCTAGGAGTTTTATAGTTTTTGCATTTTACATTTAGGTCTATGGTCCTTTTTCTTTTTTTTTTTTTAATATTTATTGGAGTATGGTTGATTTACAATGTTGTGTTAGTTTCAGGTGTACAGCAAAGTGAATCAGTTATATATATATACATATATCCACTCTTTTTTGTTTTTTAGATTCTTTTCCCATATAGGTCATTACAGAGTTCCCTGTGCTGTACAGTGGGTTCTTATTAGTTATCTATTTTATATATAATAGTGTGTATATGTCAATCTCCCAATTTATCCCTCCCCCGCCCCACTTATCCCCTGGTAAAAGTTTGTTTTCTATATCTGTGACTCTACTTCTGTTTTGTAAAAAAAGTTCATTTGTACTCCTTTTTTTTTTTTTAAGATTCCACATATAAGTGATATCATATGATATTTGTCTTTCTCTGTCTGACTTCACTCAGTATGATGATCTTTAGGTCCATCCATGTTGCTGCAAATGGCATTATTTTGTTCTTTTTTTATGGCTGAGTGATATTCCATTGTATGTGTATATCATCTTCTTCATCCGTTCCTCTGCTGATGGACATTTAGGTTGCTTCCATGTAAATACTGCTGCAGTGAAAATTGGGGTGCATGTATCTTTTTGAATTATGGTTTTCTCTGGGTATATGCCCAGGAGTGGGATTGCTGAGTCATATGGTAGTTCTATTTTTAGTTTTTTAAGGAACCTCCATACTGTTCTCCATAGTGGCTATACCAATTTACATTCCCACCAACAGTGTAGGAGGGTTCCCTTTTCTTCACACCCTCTCCACCATTCATTGTAGATTTTTTGATGATGGCCATTCTGACTGGTGTGAGGTGATACCTTGTAATTTTGATTTGCATTTCTCTAATCATTAGTGATGTTGAGCATCTTTTCATGTGCTTTTTAGCCATCTGTATGTCTTCTTTGGAGAAATGTCCATTTAGATCTTCCACCCATTTTTTGATGGGGTTGTTTTTTTTGATACTGAACTGCATGAGCTGTTTGTATATTCTGGAGATTAATCCCTTGTCGGTTGCTTCGTTTGCAAATATTTTCTCCCATTCTGTGGGTTGTCTTTTTGTTTTGATTATGGTTTCCTTTGCTGTGCAAAGGCATTTCAGTTTCAGTCCCATTTATTTTTGTTTTTATTTTCATTACTCTAGGAGGTGGATCAAAAAAGATCTTGCTGTGATTTATGTCATAGAGTGTTCTGCCTGTTTTCCTCTAAGAGTTTTATAGTGTCCGGTCTTACATTTAGGTCTTTAATCCATTTTGAGTTTATTTTTATGTATGGTGTTAGGGAGTGTTCTAATTTCATTCTTCTACATGTAGCTGTCCAGTTTTCCCACCACCACTTATTGAAGAGACTGTCTTTTCTCTATCGCATGTTCTTGCCTCCTCTGTCATAGATTAGGTGACCATATGTGCGTGGGTTTATATCTAGGCTTTCCATCCTGTTCCATTGATCTATATTTCTGGTTTTGTGCCAGTACCATACTGTTCTGATTACTGTAGCTTTGTAGTATAGTCTGAAGTCAGGGAGCCTGATTCCTTTAGGTCTGTGGTCCATTTTGAGTTGATTTTTGTGACGGGTGTAACGTCTGTGTCTAGATTCACTTTTTTGCATGTAGATGTCCAATCTTTTCTCCACTGTACTGCCTTTGTTCTTTTGTCAAAGAACAGTTAACTATACTTGTTTGGGTCTATTTCTAGAGTCTTTATTCTGTTCCATTGATCTATTTGTCTGTTCTTTTGCCAATACCACACTGTCTTGATTACTGTAACTTTATAGAAAGTCTTGAAGTCAGGTACTGTCAGTTCTCTGACTGTTCTTTCTTCTTCAGTATTCTGTTGGATAGTCTGGGTATTTTGCCTCTCCATATAAACTTTAGAATCAGTTCGTTGATATCCACAAAATAACTTGCCGGGATTTTTATTGGGATTGCACTGAATCTATAGATCAAGTTGGGAAGAACTGATATCTTGACAATACTGAGTCTCCCAATCCATGAACATGGAATATTTCCCCATTTATTTAGTTTTATTTCTTTGATGAGAGTTCTGTAGTTGTCCTTATATAGATCTTGTACATGTTTTGTAAGATCTTCATCTAAATATTTCTTTTGGGGGGGTGCTAATGTAAATGATATTGCATTTAAATTTCAAATTCTACTTGTTCATTGCTGCTATATAGGAAAATGATTGACTTTTGTGTATTAACCTGGTATTCTGCAAGCTTGCTATAACTGCTTATTAATATTGGGGGGGGTTTGGTGGTGGGGGATTGAGTCTTTCACATGTCCTACAATCATGTCATCTGTGCACAAAGGCATATTATTTATCCTTTCCCAATCTGTGTACCTTTTATTTCCTTTTCTTGCCTTACTGAATTAGCTAGGACTTCCATAATGATGTTGAGGAGTGGTAAGAGGGGACATCTTCGTCTTGTTTCTTATCCTAGCAGGAAAGTTGCTAGTTTCTCATCACTAAATGCTAGCTGTAGGTTTTTTGTTGATGTTCTCTAGAGAGTTGAGGAAGTCCCCCTCTAAGTTTGCTGACAATTATCATGAGTAAGGTGTTGTTTAATGCTTCTGCATCTATTGATAACGATGATAATGAAGATTTTTTTCTTTAGCCTGTTAAAGCAATGAATTATATTTGAATGAATTATACTGAATGTAACCCAGTTTTGCATAACTGGTATAAATCCTACTTAGTCGTGGTGTATAATTCTCTTTATACATTGTTGGATTCAATTTGCTACTGATCTACAGTTTTCTTTTCTTATGATGTCTTTGTCTGGTTTTGGTATTAGAGTAATGCTGGCCACATAGAATGAGTTAGGAGTATTCCATCTATTTCTATCTTCTAGAAGAGGTTGTAGAGAACTGGTATAAGTCTTCAATAAATGTTTTGTAGAATTCACCACTGAACCTATCTGGGTCTGGTGTTTTCTGTTTTGGAAGGTTATTATTGATTCAATTTCTTTTTTTTATTGTTATTACAGTCAATTTGGGGTTTTTTCCTAGCTTTATTGAGATATAATTGACATACTGTGTGAGTTTAAGGAGCACAATGTGAGGATTGTGAAATGTTTACCACAATAAGGCTAGTTTACACATCCTTCACCTCACATGATTACCATTTTGTTGTTATTGTTGTTATGGTAAGAGCGTTAAAGTTCTACTCTCATAACAACGTTCACGTATAAAATACAGTATTATTAACTATAGTCGCCATGCTGTCCATTATATCCCCAGATATTCAACTTATAAATGAAAGTTTGTACCCTTTGACCAACATTTCTCCACTTCCCCCACCTCTCAATTTCTTTAATAGATGCAGGCCTGTTCAAATTGTATTTGGCAGATTGTGACTTCTCAAAAAAAAAAAAAAAAAAAAAAAGCATTCACACTACCAGCCTTACCCACATTCATCAGAACAGTGGCAACAGTCATGACTAGGGGATACTGTGGTGACCATTAATCAAAAAGACAGATTGCATATCTTTGGTCTAGTATAAGGTCTATGTAATGAAATATCCCGAGACACTGTCTTGAGTGCCCCAGACTGTCTTCATTATTAGCAGGAACTGGTCACATTTCCCTGATGTCTAATGAGCTATCTTCCCATCCCTATTTCCTACTGATTTCTCTATCTTTACTCACTCTCCACAGTATGACTTCCTTGCAAAAGAAAAACTCATTAGAGAAGAAAAAACTGAGAAAGAAATATAGGCTAGTTTGGAACACTGATCACTTGAAAATATAAAATAATTGACATGAAATAAAACTAACATGTAGAAGGGAGAATTCCCTGAAGGCCCTAGGATAGCAGAAATGCTTATGATCAGAGTATACAATTATGTGTCTATTACAGTACATGTACCTTCACATATCTTCTCAAGACTAAGTTATATTCTTATGGCTTGTTAAAATTAAAACATTATTAAGATAACTGTGGATTCACATGCACTTGTAAGCAGTAAGGGAGACCCCTTGTACAGTTTGCCTCATTTCCCACAACGGTAACATTCTGTACAGCAGGAGCAACAGCCTCACACCCAAGATACTGATACAGATAAAATCCTATGATCTTATTCAAATTTCCCCAGTTTTACTTGTACTCATTTGTGTGTTTGTGTGTGTATTAAGTATCTGATTTTGAAAATTTTGTTAAGTTATATTTGATGATTATTAGTAAAACAAAATATTCCCTTTTTTTTTACCATCTTGCACAACTAAGAGTAAAGTACTGATTTTTTAAGTATGGAGAAAAACACTTAAAATAAGTATAAATAATGCTTAATATTTAAAGAAATAGGTTGGTAAAATAAATATACTCACCAATAAAAGCACTATCAGATTCCAGTAATGAATTTTTCAAGAAATCATTAGTGTCATCTCTGGGCTAAAAGAAACATCATATATTAATGAGTATTTTTATTAGTCCTGTGGAAAAACAGCAAATTTGTACTAAGGCACAAGTCTCCACATTCTCCCCAAAATTAGCAAAAGAGGATAGGGAGAGGTAGAACTGGCTGCTTCCCTCCTCCACCACATTCCAATGCCCAGAAAATACAGGAAAGACCTTTTATTAAGAGTTACATTATTGCTGATAAAAATATAATAGAATATGAAGCAATGAACCCACTTTAAGATTAAAAGTCTTTAAACCATTGTTGAGATTCATTCATTCGCTCAATAAATCTGTTTAGTGCACTTACTATTTCCTCTGTGCTAGGAACTTGAGATACAAAGATGAGTAAGGGTTTCTGTTCTGGAGTGGATCACAGTCCCATGGGGGAGAGGCATACCCTCAGATAATGACAGTACCATGTGACAGCAGCTGTCACAAAGGCATAGCACAGATAGAGAGGGACATAGGAGTAGGGAAAAAATAATGCTAGGGTTGGGCTTGTAATGAGCTCTCAAATTAGAGGTAAGAAATTTACATATAGAGAGTTTTACGATAATGTCACCTTACATATTGGAAGGAACCTAAAGTCACCCAACACCACCTCCCTGCACTTCCCTTCCAGATTTCTAGGATGTGCTAGAATACTCCAGTGAAGAGCTGTCCATTAATTTCTAAGGAAATGCATTCCACTGAGACATAGCATTGGTTATCGGAAAGTTCTTCTCTTTCACTGAGTTCTTCCATGTACTAAATTCAACACCCACTGACTCTACGTCTGCTTTCTAGCATGACAGTAATGGTAATAATAGCATCTCATATTCACCAGCTGTTCTTAGCACTGCATACACACTGCCCAGCTTCTCTTCTGCATCACAGTCCTTCACATACAGGAGAGAGTGATCAAAGCCCACCTCAGCCCTATCTTCTCCCTGACACTCTTCCCCAGTTTCACCTTGCATTTTCCATATAATCCAGTTTCTAGGAAGGTGAACCCAAAATTTTTTAGCTTTTTTTGTAACAGCCATGTTAAACTGTTGGCTTACGCTCAGTTTCTACTCAGCAAAATATGGTGTTATTAATCCAGGATTTTGATCAAAATCCCAGAAGTTAAATTTCAGTATCTTTTCACTGAGAAATATGGCTGCCACATACAGAGAAACCTACAGGGTATTCAGAAAAGGTGTCCATACATCTCAAGCAATGTGGTACAGGGACAGGGAGGGGCTCCGGAATCCAGCCTGCATTCAGACATGGGCTTTTCTGCTCACTGGTTGTGTGGCCATGGCTAGCAGTTTCCTCTTATGTAAAATGGGGATAAGCATACCTTGTTGCGAACTTCAGAGCAAATAAATGTCAAATACCTCGCACACGTACAGAGTGTTGCTACCGCAACATTGTTATCACCATTATCACTTCAAAACCAAGCACCAACAGCTACCAGCTGGTAACGCTGGGCAGCTAACAGCCTAGCTGAGTCTTACTTTTATAATCTGAAAATGGGGATAATACTACCTATATCATTAGTGTGGGGGAAGATTAAATTTATTTTCAACCTCAGTCTTTCCTCAAACTCTCTCTCTTATCCATCTACTCACCAGCTCCAACTATCTGTCTAGCAGGCATCTCAAACTTACCATGACTATAACTAAGTTCCTGACCTTCTCCCTCACCCTGAAACCCGTTTTTCCTGCTGCTTCATCTCTGTAAATAGCAACTCCAACCAAAGACCTTGAAGTCCACCTTTGACTCCTCTCGTACCCCACATCCCCACAATATGTCAAAAATCCTATCTCCTTTCAAAATAAATCCAACCACTTCTGACTTCCACTGCTCCCACTCCAGGCTAAGTCAGCTTATCTCTAGCAGTAGCCTCCTGGCCCCCTCAGTCTGTTCTCAGTGAATGGCAGTCAGCTGTTAAAACATGAAACCAGTCATGTCACTCCTCTGCTCAAAACTCTGGAAGCCTCTCATCACATTCACAGCATAAAAGGCGACACCCTAAGGCCCCCTGAGGCTCTGCTGCTCATCGCTCTCTGCCTCACCTGCTCCCACCCACCCCGTTCCTGGAGGTCCAGGCTCCCCGGTACTCCCGCTCTCCTAGCACACACAAGGTTACTTCTGCCCGAGGCCTCTGCCTGGGAGGTTCTTCCTGCAGATGTGTCCCCCGATATTTCACACGACACCTCCCTGATGTCCTTTTTCAAATGTTACCCACTCACAGTGCGGCCTTCCCTGCTCACTGTCCTTCAGACTGTAAACCCTTCCCCTAGTCCTCCCAGTGCCCCCTTCCCAGCTGTCATTTTCTCCAGAGCCCCACAATTCAACATACTAAATATTTTATTTGTCTATTGTCTCTCCTTCTTTCTAGAAAGTAAGCCCTCAGAGGACAAAGATTTTAGTTCCTTTTGTTCACTCCTGTGCCCACAAACACCTAGAATATTAGCTGGTCCACAGTAAGTATTTAACAGATATTTGTTGAATGAAAACTGGCTCATCCCCTTCCTTTTGTTCAGTCTTTGCTTGATAGTCACTTCCTCAGGATAAGAGTTATGCCCTTACCTTGCTTACCTTGATAGGTCTCACCACTACATGTATTATAGACTCTTGCTTCCACTACTGCTGATAACTGACCTCACTCATTATGGGACAGGCCCTATAAGGGCTTTTAATATATTATCTCATTTAATCCTCACAACAGCCTTTGAGCTATTTTTTATTTAGTTAATAAACATTTATATAGAAATTACTACATGCTAGGCCTGTCCCTAAGTGCCTGCAGATATTAATTGATTTTAATCTTACAGCCACCCTCAGAGATAAACACTATCATCCCACTTTACAGATTAGGAAACTGAGGCAAAGAAAGATTAAATACCTTGCCTGAAGTCACACAGCTAAAAACAGACTAACTTGAACAGCCTAGCTCTAGAGTCTTGTTCTTACTCATTACAATATGCTTTCTCTACATATTACACTAATATCTCTTTACCTACCCACTATACAGATGGGACAAGTTTTAAATTCTTTCTTAACTCAATATTCCTGAAGAATTCAAAGTTGGAATACTCACTTACCATACTCCTAAAAATTTCTATCACCCAAAAAAACTAGCTTGAAAAATTATAACTTTTCTTACCATTCTGTGGTCTCGTACTTTAGTGCTTGGGACAGCATCCAAGTCAACTGTAGCCAACGGAGAGCAAAAACAAAAGGTTAGAAAATACTTTAAAAATAAAAATAAATTTTAGAATATCTTTTGTAATTAACTCTTTACTGGAGATTACTTTTCAATGATCACATTTCAGAATTTTTGAAGATACTACTTGTTTATTAATAAATATAACCCAGCGTCCAATCCATTCTAGTTGGATAAAATTCTCCCATTCACATTTAATAAATATAAAAAGTAAAATCATTGTGAATTTAAAACCGATGCCTATAGAAAAATAACCATCTCCCCTCATATTTCTACAATCTGTGTAGAAAATTGTTGAGAAGAGTTAAACAACTCCCTCACATGGAATTGAAGGAAACTGAATTCATTTCCAGGCACCTGGTTCCAGGGCAAAGATTTTGGATCAGGTATCCCAAAGGCCCCTCTGATATGACCAGGGTTCCTATGTGTTCCTCTCAATAGTGCACTTTATCCTTTTAGCTACTGCCTTTGGGAACAAATAGGCTGCCAATGATAGCCTGTATTCCTTGTTAAAATATTTTATACCCACGTTTTTGATTGTTTTATAGTTAAACCATATTCTTATGAATTAAGTCATCACAGTGTTTGATAGAAGTTGTGGGGTAGTTGCTGTAGGGGACGGATACCCTCAGTCCCAAAATGGACCTATTTCCATATGGGGACTACTTTTGGGCTAATCAGTGCAAGTTGCCAAGATCACACCAGATCAGATCATCAGCTGGGTCTCCTAAGGAAAAATGCCACCAAAATGGGTGTAAAGGTTGAAGACTGTACTTGCTTCTCTCTTCTCTCCTGATGATATGCCTACTGTTTATCACAGACTTTAGGTTACTCTGCTGTCAGAGGGTGATCAGTGAGACCATTGTTAAAAATTCTATGCAAGATGGAGGAAAGACTTTCCCTGTCAATCTTTATTGAAGCCTTGACCTGTGATCAGGGCCTAAAGTGGTACATCACTTACTCCTGTGATTCTCTCATGTAGTCAAAAATAGGTTCTTCAGATTCTGTAGGTCAGACAAGCCTGCTAATAAGGTAGGGTTTTGAATTTTCCTGAAAATAACTGCTAGGACCATCTCCTTCTATTCTTGTTACCTAACTGCTGCATTTTTATGACTCATTTTCCATGCTGCACTCAATGGCCTGAAGGCAGGCAAAGCTGGTGAGATATGTGTGAAGGTCATGCAGGACACCCGGGCCAATAGGGCCCACTGATGTTCTCTGAGGCCACTAGCTCCACTCCACCTCTAGGTGCCTGCCCACCCCACCCCCAGTTACACACTCCCAAGGGACCCTAGATATCTCCTTTGCAACATTCATCACACTCACACTTTTTAAGCATCTAAATTCTCCAACACAGTATAAGCTCCTTGAGAGCAGTGGCATATTTCATTCATCACCATATCCCCTGGATATAGGTCAGTACCCAGGCTCATAGTAGGCACTCAGTAAGTATCTGTTGATTGGCTAATTACAAAGAAATATACTCATAGCCCAGTCTGAAGCTTTAAAGATTTTATGCTATATCAAAACCCACAGACACACACAGTAGAGAAATGTCCCATAGGACACCGATGTGTTTGCCCAGCATTCCTTCCCCTGGTACAGATGTCACCTGGCCTAGTCAAGGTACTCAATCCTCCTGGCTATCATGAGTGGCTGGACCCCTCCCGTGCACAAATAACATACCCCAGTCAAGCCAATCACAGCCCTCTCTGGGACTTATTCTTCTCAGGGACTATAGGCCAAAAGGGGCATGTGAGTGTGGGAGCTGCCAGTGGAGGGAGCCTGCCTCGGATTGAAATCAATACCAGGGACTGAGAAAGCCAACAAAAAAACAACCCATTGAAACTGTGTGAAATAGCAATGATTATTTCTTACCTTCAGCACCTTCCTGCATTTTTATTCTATTCAGCCTCTTCTGCTGCTCTCTTAGCAAGGCTTGCTGCTGAATCTCTAAGGTATGATAATCTCTTGGAGGATCCGGGTACATAAATTTCAAATCAACTCGTGTTTCTGAATCTGGTACAAAAATAAGTTACATACGTAAGTTAAATCTTGTTTCCAAATGAGATTTTATAAAACTTCACTATAAATAGGAACAATATAAATAATGAGACATCAATCAGCAAAGTCAAAGGACATCATCATAAAACTAATGAACACAAAATTAACATTCTTTAAATAAATGCCTTTTCACAAACTTATCACCATTATAAGGGAGCCCCCAGAGCAAGCAGCAGCTGACTGCCACATTCTCCATCCTGACCTTCCCACTCCCCCAAGACGCCACCCAGAGCCTGCCACTATGTGCAGGTACATCCAAACATTATTCAGATGGCTGTAACTCAGGCAGCCACCAGACAGTGAATCACAGCCAATCCCTAAAATACACTGGAAAAATGAAACCATAATGTTATTGGCCAATTAATATTTGTAAATATCATGCCAAAAAATGAAAACAAGATAAATGCAGGCTGCCTGGAGCTTTAGGAGGGATGTCGTTTCTGCAGGAAATGACAGTCTAAGAATTCGCCTATGCCACAAGTTCAAGAATTATCAACTGATCAGAATGAAAACGTTAAACCTTAATTTTTAAATCTTGAGAATAAAAATATAGTTCACACATTTAAAAAGTCTTGACAATATTATTCCTTTTGATCCACAGTGGAACTAATCAGAACCCTATGCCCTGCCCCTGACCCAAGTACAAAGGCCCCTCCTGTCTCCTGCCTCTTGTTTATAGAGAAGCTGAAGTCTCCCAGGCCTCCCTGAGTCACAAAGGTGCAGGCTCAAGCGGCTAATGATCAGGACAACAGAGTCACAGACTCAGTGTCTGATGCACATTCCTGAGTTGTTTTACAGATACTGTAACTGCCACCAGAGGAAAAAAGCTGACTGCATGATGACCAGACTGCAGCCATGACATAAACTGCTCCACCTTGAGCAGTTGCTTGTTCTGCCCATATATGTAAATGGGCAACTACAACTGCCAGCAAAGAGATGCTACAGACCCATGCCGACAACTTCCACTCTAAGAATACAGCACCCTATGTCAGCATGAAGAAGTTACAGAAGACCTCCATGCATGATCCCACAGAAATGGAATGATTTTCTGCCAAGTGGGGATTTGTAAGCAGCTTTTGGCAGGAAAGAGCTCTCTGCAGGAGGCCCCTTTGTCTGTCACTAACTTTAAACCAGGCACCCCCCTCCATGCTCTCCTCATCTCCAGCCCTAGCACACCTTTCAAATCTTTTGATCACACAATACTTTGCCTAATGTGTTGGTTCTTTCTGTAGATCAAAGAAGTAGAAATGAAGAATAAGTAATTAACAGATGACCAGATCTCTTCCCTAGCTTCCCCTGCAGTAATCTCACAAACTTTGTGAATAAAATAGCATCTAAAGAACGATCATGAGTAGTCAACAGGCCTGCACACAGTGGGGGAGGGCGATGACTCTGACCCCCATCCCAATGATTCACTGAGATGACTTCCCTCTTTCCTTTTAAAAACTTTCATGGCCCAGCAGAATCTTCAGAGATGGTTTTTGGGGGACACTGAGTCCAGCACCTCACCAGATTGTCAGCATTCTAATTAAAAACAACTTTCCTTTCCACCAACTTTTGTGAGTACTGATTTTTTTAAGCGACAGGCAGCATCCGGACCTGATTTGGTAACAATAGTGGGAAATGAGAAGCATGCTGAATATCTAAGAATTAGAAAATGATTAAGAGCAAGGTTAACAGAAGAGACTCTGGACACATGAACTTGGATTGGAGCCTGACTTCCCCACTTCCAGACTCAGTTTCCTCTCTATAAAAACAAGAGACATCAACAACTAAGTCATACGATCAATGAGGACTAGATGTGGTAACAGGGAAATGAATGGCTCAATTTTAAGGTTTAAACCTTTTTGTTCTCAAGACCTCTTTACCCTCTTAAAAGTTAAGGACCCCAAAGAGCTTTTATTTACTGCCCCTCACACACACCATATTAGAAATTAAACCTAAGAAATTTTTAAAACATGAATACAAAAACATATTCTATTAGCTTCAGAGCAGTGAAGTCATCACATGCCATATATGCTCTGGAAAACCTGTACACACAGGAGAGAATAAAAATGAAAAGGACAAATAATGTCTTAGTTTATAATAAAAATAGTTTTGTAAAGCAATTATACTCCAGTAGAGATGTTAAAAAAAAATAGTTTTGACCTCAAGAAGTCCCCTGAGACCTACTGGCTTAATATAATACCTGGCATATCATAAGTAATCAATAAATGATAAAATAAAAACATAACTATGGTATATGTAATTGATGACACATGTATATCTAAGTGAAAAAAAAATAACATAATTACATCTAGTTTTTATTTTACTTTTTGTTTTAATTAAGCTCAGAAAGACTAGATAATATACAAAATATTGTGTTTATATTTAGGTGATTTGAGTAAAGTGATTTTTCCCTCTATCCTTCTACATTTTTCAAAACTTTCTAAAATAGATATTACTTTTAAAAATAAGCAGACGAAAAGTCTAAATTCCGATTCATGTGGTATAGGTCATAAAACCACCATCCAACAACTCGCCTCCTCTACCCCAACAGCTGCTCTGTGAGTGCACCTGAAGAAAAATCACAGGTAACACACATTTTGGTTCCTCTCAGTCTCCCAAGCCTCTGTTACCTTGGCAATCCTACTTCCCTAATAAGCTTTCTCTCCTCCTAAGTGGCTGCATCAAATCTTCTCTACTCCCTTCCTTCAAAGGAAGGGAGAAGAGAAGTAGCTCTTTTCAACGATCTTTCCCTCCCTCCCCTATATTGTAAGCCTCTTCCTCCCGTAATAGCTTTCACATCAGCTTCCTAACAAGCTCCTCCAGCTCCAGACCCTGTGTCCCTCCCCTTCCCAGCCACCCTTCTTCCAAGGGCTCTTCTGCTCATTGCCTCTAACACTTTGCTTCCTACTTATTCAGTCCTCATTTCCAAAGCTAACTGGCTTCTGATCCCATAATTCCACCAAAAAAGATCTAGCTGAGGTCACCAATGACCTCTGATCCAACTGACACCTTCCAATATTCATTTTACATGATCCCCCCCTCCCTGATACACTCTCTTCCCTCAGCTTTCAGGACACCACATTCTCCTGCTTAACCTCCAATCACTGACTCTGCCTTCTCCACCTCTTTACTAAGCTCATCTGGCTGTCCATCCTCCACTAAATGTCAGGTGCCACTCTTCACACTATTTTACTGATCTAATCCACTCCTGAGGCTTTAAGAGCTGTATGCCCTCCAAAAGAAAATAGCCAAACTAAAGGTCCATCCACCAGACTGGTACATTGAAGAACTAGAGTATACAGAAGTTTCATTCATCATCACTTAAAATATATACCATAAATGAAACTTTACTTTAGAAAAAGGATACAAATATCTTTAAAGATACTTAAATATGGGTAGGACACTCTTGCTGTATCATTAAAATAGCAGCATTCTACTCACCTCTATCTTTCAGCTCATTAAAGTCATGAATATTCTGAAAAGTAGTAGTGTCTAGGCCCTTAGGTGACTGTCTTCTGACTGGAGCCTGTAACCGATGTCTGGCCATGTCAAATACATCCATGGGATTCCTTTCTCTTTTCCTGTAGAAAATGACAAATTATGATAAAAGTGTCTTCTGGGAAGAAAATCTGAGTTGACATTTAACTCCCTGTACAAGAAATTTGGCATTTTTCACATTATAAAAATTTATTCTAGTAGCTGTTATTTCAATTCCTTGTATTAAAAAAACAGGGTATTTATAAGGTCATTGTAATCTTTCAAAATGCTCAGAAGCAAAGTATCTTATTGGAAGAACAGAATGAGTTAGCTTTACCTTAAAATGTTCGGGTAGTAGAAAGATTATTAGTCTTTGGTCAAAGAAACCAAGATTCAAAGACCAGCTTTGCTACTTACTAGAAGTATGACTGCACCATCTGTAAGATGCAGATAATGTCTACCCTTTTAGTCTTGTTGTGAGCATGAGATTAAATGAAATTATATATTGTAAAATACCCTGCACAGTACTTGACATGTACTAGGTCTCAATAAATGTTACCTTCCCCTCAGCCTAAAACAGAAATTATACAGAGAAATACAGCATAAATATGCTGCCCAAAATAACAGGTATTATCCACAGTCCCCCAACACTAATTTTACAGTGGGCTTTCCAGGAACTTGATACCTAATTAGTTAATTAATACTCTTTCTGGAAGAATATTTCTTCCTTTGTTAACCTAGGAGGTTAGCAAAATAGGCAGGTAGCTTAGTAAGGGAGTTTTCTGCTAGGACTTTCGGGGAATGATGATAACAGAGGATAGGGATGGGGGATGGTATCTCCAGCCCTGAAAATAAAGTATTTGCTGCTGTTTCCCTCAGCCCTCGGTGGGTCTCGTCTATTTTTTAAAATGTAGCTCTAAGCGAGAAGTTTGCCAGACTCCTGCCTTCATGTCTTTATTCACAAAAGCTTCCCTAAGCACCTAGACGGGAAGAGTTGGGATCCCCACAGGCAATGCCCCTGCTCTCCTGGGGTTTCCTTTTGTGAGGAAGGTTTCACCAAAGCCACAAAGTCACCTTGTCAAGGCTGACATAGACCTCTAACAGTGAACCACCTAGGGGGATAGGAACTGCAACAGAGATTCATTAAAATGCAAAACAAATACTAAAAAGGCTTCTAGGAGGCCATTAAATTGGACTCCTGTATACCATTAATGCTAATAGTTAAGTAGGCTGTTCAGTTAGGAATTAGGTTATTAGCTCTTCTTTGCATGTGAGCTGGGGGTGTCTAGCACATATTAGGAATTCAATAATATGGTGAATTAATTAATGAATAAGAGATTCTTTTTGTGAAACTATTTATAAAACTGGAATAAAGAAACAACACTGAGATGTCTCTGATCACAATACATATTGAACACTATACCGAAGTTAAATGTACTTAACCAATTCTTGCTAAATGATGGTAATTCTAACATATATTATCTAACTTAAGTTAGCACACAGAATTTACAAAGTACTTTCAAATACATACGTTTATTTATTCTTCACTAGAATCTCATGGGGTGGAAATTATTGTGTAAGATTTGCAAATGAGAAAACTGAAAAGCTGCCTGGCTTCTCTTTCTTACATTGGTTTGCCAAAAGAGAGCACAGTCTTCAGTTTATCATTGAAAATAAAGAAAATAAATAAAAAGTCAATGATCCATTAGATTTAATGGAATATGCATGTCTGGAATATGGAAAGCTGCAAAAGTTAAGGTGTTTATAACATCTTGAAAGTAAATACAGAAAAACTATACTGACCTCTCTATTACTAAGAAGTAGTTGACCTACTATGGCAGAATTCTTTGTTGAAAATTACCACCTTGGGTTAACATTCCATTACCTAGCCAGTCTGTATCTTGAAATTTCCTCACCTTGTTTACTTAGCCAGAACATGCATAGAGAATGCCAACAAAAATCTAAGCAAAGCATAATTAGGCAGGTTAACATGCTACATTAAAATCCTACCACATCCTGGATTACAGTCAGAAATATCAGTATGAATTTAACATGTACACAAATTGACAGACACAGGAACAATTACAGATAATGTTTATGACTTAGTATATATACATATATTATCTAGCTCTGCCCACCGAGAGCTTGGTTTCTAAATACCATTCTCCAAGAGGAACCAGGACTCCTTGGAGAAATGGCTGATTCTAGGGCAGGGGACAGGGAATACATACAAGATGAGCCTGGAGCATCTTGCAGTAACAGAAAGTAAAAAAGTGCTCAAGAAACAAAAGGATGGGACATGTCAAAGAGACACAGGAGCCAACATGAAAGAGCTCCCAATGGCCAAAGTTGCAACAACTTGAGCAACAACATAAATAACAATACTATAATGTTATAATGTTATAAATAACATTATAACCCGAAGTACAAAATAAATATACATGAAACAACAGTGATATAAATAAATGGCTGAATAACTAAATAAATAGAGGAGAAGGGACAAACCTTTCTTACAGAAGAATTCTGAATAATATATGTAGATAACCCCTCTCCAGGAGATGGAGCTTATTCCCACCACCTCTCAATTCTTGCCAGTGTGGTAAACTTAGTGATTCCAGCACTATCATATGGATGTCACATACCTGCTGATATGATGTGACGAGAAGGCTACCCTGTGATATTCTTTCCAAAACCCCTTAACCCCAGCCTAATCATGAGAAAACATCAGACAAATGTAGACTGGGGGACATTCTATAGGATAGTTAGCCAATACCCCTCTAGACTGTCACAATCATGAAAAACAGGAAAGACTGAAAACCTGTCCCGGAACAGAGGAGACTAGGCGATGCGACAACTAAATGCAGTGTGGTAACCTGTACTGACTAAATCCTGGAACAGAAAAAGGACACTGATGGAAAAACTGGAGAAATCCATAAAGTCTGGAATTTAGTTTGTAGTAATGTTCCAATGTCAGCTTCTTAGTTGTGACAAACATATTCTGGGAATGTAAGATGTTAACAATAGGGAGAACGAGGTGAGGGGTGTATGGAAACACTCTATACTATGTCTGCAACTTTTCTATAACCTAAAATTAAGCCAAAATAAATGATTTTTTTTTTTTAGATAAACACCCTTTAAAGAAAATGTGGTAGTTACCCACTGCATTGATTTTACAACCTACTAAAAGACTGCAACCTGCAGTTTGAAGAATATTGCTTTAAAAAATTTATGAGTCCTTTCGGCAAAAATGATCAGAAATGTTTGGTAGTCTGTTAAGTTATTTTGCTGGAAAATAAGTATTTCAGAAAACAATACACTGCTGACGGAAAATGTAAAAAATAGTTTTAAAAAGTAACTGTCTATGGTTATTCCATCTCTGAAGTTTTCCATTCCTATTATCATTTTCCTCTCAAGGACCAAGTTTCTATGCCTGACTTTTTCGAAGACTGAGAAAGGGAAAGTAAGGAGTTTGTTTTTATAATTGTCTAGTCTATGTCTTCTTCTAGTCTTGTTTCAACCATCTCTTTCCTATCTTGGGCTTCCTTATCACTTAGATTAGCTTACAAAGGAACTTCTGCATCCATCTGCCTTCTGGACATGAGTCCCAATTTAGTCAATTATCTTTCACTCAGTGATTTCTCTGTAGTGAGGCAAACTATCTTAAAGATAGAGCTTGAAGAATGGGCTGTTCCCAATACTGATTTTTCACTAATCCTATTAAAGATGCCATGGTTAGGGATAACACTTTTGGTTTGCCTTCAAGAAAGTGCTACTTCTTTCTTCTTTTTTTTCTTTCTTCCTCCTATCAACACCACCAGTCATCACCATTGCCATAAATATATTACTGGCAGTACGGAAGGACAATTAAAATTCTCTGCTTAAATATTTTATATTAGGTTAAATCAATATTCATTAAATATCCCATATTTTTGGGCTTCCCTGGTGGCGCAGTGGTTGAGAGTCCACCTGCCGATGCAGGGGACATGGGTTCATGCCCCGGTCTGGGAAGATCCCATGTGCTGTGGAGCGGCTGGGCCCGTGAGCCATGGCCGCTGAGCCTGCGCGTCCGGAGCCTGTGCTCCGCAACGGGAGAGGCCACAGCAGTGAGAGGCCCGCGTACCGAAAAAAAAAAAAAAAAAAAATCCCATATTTTCAGTGAATAGATTTTACAATTGTGAAGAAATGTTTTATGAAGGCAATGTTATCTACATAAAATTGAAGAATGTGAATTAAATAGCACAATAGCTAATTAAAGAAAGAGCTGTTCTGCCAAAAAAGAAAAGAAAACCTACCACATACTGCAAACACACTAAAAAAATCATACACTATTTTGAATTAGTTATACTGAGTCCCTCCACTAGACTATAATTATTTAGCTAGATTTCTTTTGGGGGGAGGGAAAGGCTATTTCAGTCATTACAATTTCACCAATAATCTGTTAAAAACTTTTTTCAAGCATGCAAAATTCTAACAGATGTGGCTTTATGATAAAGATAATTAATCCTGTTCCAAAACTGTAGAATTATTGGATATGTTCCGATTCCTTATCCTGACAGAAAAGAACACAAGAACAAACAAAAAATGCAATTCTAAACTTGCCTTATATGAACTTCATCTTCACTGTCCATGTGCAGCAACCGCCCTTGCAGACGCCGCTCTTCACTACGAAGCTGCTTTCTCATTTCTGATAATTCCATAATTACATTTTTTTTCTCCTCTGCAAATTCACATTGTTAATGAAAAATAAGACATGTATACAAATAAAAGGTTAAACATTAAACATAACCTGACTTATCATAAAGCTAAAATGCTCAGTGACATTTTTATGAAAGTTATTTTTAATGCTTTTATACACAGATCATATTTATGAACATCATTAAGACCCACAAACACATTTCTGAGAATATGGGAATTTCAAATGGTAAGAAACATTCTTGGGAGGGGACAGGGGAGTGTAACTATAAAGGGGCAGCACAATGGAGTTCCTATGTGGTGATGGACAGTTCCGTATCTTGATTGTGTGGTGGCTACACAACTTATACATGATAAAAATGCATAGAACTACACACACACATACACACATAAATTAGTGCATGTGAAAACTGTGAAACCTGATGAAGGTCTGTGGAGTATGCCAATGCCAATTTCCTGGTTGTGATATTGCACGACTGAGGGAAGCGGCGGGGAGGGTGCACAGCACCTCTCTATACTGTTTCATGATATTTTGTGAGTCTACTTTTCAAAACAAAAAGTTAAAAACAGAATAGTCTAGATTACAGGTTTAATAGTCAACTCTACCTTCTGCACGAAGCTGATTTTTCCTGGCAGGTACCGGAGGAGACTGTGCCCTGGACATGGAACTTTCCTGTTTAACAATCACAACAAAGATATACTCAGTATGTCTTCCCTACTCAGAAGCTTTAAAAGAGGAATTATTTTGAAGTAACTATATGTAAGAGAAACCAAACTCCCCACCACTCTATCTATAAGCTTAACTACATTTATTTTTTCTTCCCACTGCAATGGGAGAGCCTTGCCCCATCCAAAGATAATCCTTTCACCTGTACTCTGTATCTGATAAGTGACTCTCAGCTCCTCCACCAATTACTGTTTTTTGTCCACCCTCTTCCTCTCTCCAACCACCTTCCTAACAGCTGTGCTTAAAAATCTCTCCATTTTTTAAAAAACTTACCTCACCCTTCATCACTATCTATTGTCCATTCTCTTCCTTCATAGCCGTTCTTTAAAAAACAGTATGTGCAGTGCATACAGTGTTTGCTTCCTTATTCCCATTCACTCCTCACTACACAGCCTTTGCTTCTCCTACCAAGTGATCCCTCAGTGATGCATTTCATGGCATTTTAAGCCCTTATTTTACTTGGCCAGTAGCAACTGATATCATTGCCACTCTCCCTATTTCCTTGCTCTGCTTCTTATATGTTGGTAATTCCCTACTGTTCCATCCTCAGCCCTCTTTACTTCCCCTGAACACATCCTAGACAATCATACTAATTAGACAAGCAATAATGTTAGTAGTTTCCAAAACTACAAATCCAGTGCAGAGCGCCTTCCTTGGCCACAACCTATATTTTCAACTGCCTACTCTATATAACCCTCACCAGAAACCTGACAGTTGTCACTGACTCCTACCCGTCACACACAGTCAATAAATAGCGCTATCTGTATCTCATAAATACATCTTGAAGTTGTCACCCCTTCTTAGTTCTTAATGTCACTGCCTTCGTTTAGGTCCTCAAAGTCACATCTGAACTTCTGCAAAAGCATCTTAACTTTTCTCCATGTTTACAGTCTTGCCCAGCCTCCATAATATATCTCCACGCCACCACTGCCTGAGAGAACATTATGCAAGACAAACATGGCCATGTCATTCTCCTATTTAAAATATTACCATGAATTCCCATATAGTACCACAGATCTACCAAATCAGATCTCAGAGGGTGGGCTTGAGGAAGACATTCTAATATGTTTCTTTGTCTATTCTGGTAAAAAGCCTGTTTAATATCCACTGGCCTATGGCATAAAGTCAAACCCCTTAGCACTCCCTACAACACCCTGCATACATTCTAGCCTTCACCTCCTCTGCCATTTGGTGAGGTGTCAGCAGGCCAGAACCAACCATGTATTCTCCATGCGTGCCACTTGGCCTACAGTTCCCTCCATGATTCTGCATATGCTGCAAGTCCCTCTTCCTCCTCCTCTTTATAGCAAATTCCTACTCATTCCTCAAGAGTCAACTCAAGGATCAACCCTTCTGGAACATTTTCCCGGTGCTTTTCTGATTGTAGCTCAGTCTAAAGTATAAAGGACTTTATTAGCATAACTACAGCTAGCTAGAAGACGTATCACCAAAGAAAAGGCCTTCCTGAGGGGCCTGGACAAGTACCACTTGCTAAATTATGATTTGTCAAAAGAATTTAAACTTTGGGGCACCAAGTATTATCATCTATAACTGAAGCAACAGACAAATCAATGTAAACATCATCTATATTTCAGATGTGAAAAATGTAATGTAGCTAAGTAAGATGAATAAAATCTCATTCAATACCCGCAATCCAAAATAACTTAGCGAAGATGAATAAATCAAAAGAAAGAGTATATACTTGAATAAAAGAAGTTATAATGCTGTCAACTGAAGGAGGTCTTTGGAGTTTGCTTGCAATCTTGTTCTGAAGAGCAGGAACTACAGGAGAAGGCTGTCTCAAGTGCTGAGGGGGAGAAAAAATATATATATATACACACACACACACCCCCCCCAACGTATGTCTATGTGTGTATGTATATATACACACACCCCAACATGTATGTGTGTGTATATATACATACGCACATCTCTAAAATCTAGATCCCTTGTCACCAAGAGCATCACGGATCATGATAGAGTTTCTATGTCTCCATAAGGAAATAAAACAGGGTTTCAGGTTACAGTGTAATAAAGCTAATAGTTCCCAACTTCGTATTAAAATCAAAATGCTGAAAACATAAAAACTCCCAACAAAATACAATAAGAATTATCTGGATAAAAATATAAATATATGTTTATAAATGTGGATGTTAAATTGTTCATTTTGCACAGTACAAAATCAAATATTACTTTCACTAGTGACTTTGATAAAATTAGAAATATATAACAAAGTTTAAAAAAAAAACTCTAGGTGACCACAGGCAGAATTATAAAGACAAGTTAAACCTTTTAAAGGACTGTAGACAATGAAGCAAAGGAAGCATAGTCCACATAATTTAAAAAAACAAAAAAAACCAAACAAGTAACTGTCAAGGAAGCAAAAACAAAAAAGTCAGAAATTCAATTAATATGATCAAATATATTATGATAGTATAACTCTCAGATTAGGATTAAAAAAACAAATTTTAACAAACTAAATAAATATACAGACTAAAAAATTTTAAATGCAGACACAAAAGTAAAAACTAAGAGTAGACAAAAATATATATCAGGCCTACATAAATTAAAAAATGACAGCTAGCAATGATAATTTCAGAATTGAGAGCAGAATGCATTAAATGGAAAAAAGCTGGTCTAAAACTTTATGGTACTTCACAATTAAACTATAACAGTCATAAAATTACATATTCCTAAGAAATAGCTTTTTTTCTTAGACATAATAAGTGGCAGAAACACAACTGTGAGAAACTAACAACCTTCATTCTCAAATAATCAATTTTACAATAAAATATTCTCCGCTTTCTGCTCAATTTTGCTATAAACCAAACACTGCTCTAAAAAACAAACTTTATCAATTAGAAATATGAATGATATGACATTTGAATGATACTTTAAAAGGATGAGCAACTATATATATCCTAAAAATGAAGGATACTGCCTAATGTTCCTGCAGCACTGAAAATAAAACAAAAAATATAGATCTGACTCACAAATTCCCTTTTTTTTTATTTATTTATTTATTTATTTATTTATTTATGGCTGCGTTGGGTCTTCGTTGCTGCGAGCAGGGGCTACTCTTGGTTGCAGTGCACGTCCTTCTCATTGTGGTGTCTTCTCTTGCTGTGGAGCAGGGGCTCTAGGTGCACGGGCTTCAGTAGTTGTGGCACATGGGCTCAGTAGTTGTGGCTCACAGGCTCTACAGCACAGGCTCAGTAGTTGTGGAGCACGGGCTTAGTTGCTCCGTGGCATGTGGGATGTTCCCGGACCAGGGATTAAACCCGTGTCCCCTGCATTGGCAGGCAGATTCTTAACCACTGCGCCACCAGGGAAGACCCTATAAATTCCCTTTTAAACAACATTTCAGCAAATTCAAATTGTGAATACTTATTTCTATCATCATAAAACCTTGGGGTGAGAAATCCAAAGAGTGTATTTGCACCAGAAATGGCTCATGGTACCTACAGTAGGTTACACATTGAACGATGTAGCAAATCACATTATAAATACACCCAAGGAGCACACTGGTTAAAAGTAATCTTTTTGTCAATTCTACTTACAAGAAATCATGTCTGTATAAATCTAAATTTCTGAAAACAATTTTTTAAAAATTAAATTGGGCTAAACGTACAAGACACAGGGTTTTTCAAGGTGTGGTTCACAGGCCAACTGCGTCCAAACCCCTAAGGGTTATTACTAAATCACACTTAGTAAATCAGATACATTGTAGATGAGACCAGGAAGACACATTTTTAATAAGTCCCTAGTGATACTATACAAACAAAATTTTAAATATAGCTTTGAAATATGAGCAAGAATGTGAACTGGATTTTCATAAGGGCCTACTGGCTTTCTAGAGAGAAAACTCATGTCTAATAACTTTGACTCACATGCCTAAGTGTGAACATCAACCCCCATCTCAGAGACTTGAACTTCAAACCAGTCTGTGGTAAGCCACAAATTTCTTTTTTAATTTCCAATCCATTGTGGACAGATGTGTAAAACAGAGTAAGGCTGAATTACAGTTGACCCTTGAACAACATGGGTTTGAACTGCACAGGTCCACTTATACAGGGATATTTTTCTTCGTCAAACACTACAGTACTGTAGTCAGTGACTGGTTGAATGCGCAGAAGTGTAGGAACCGCAGGTATGGAGGGCCAACTATAAATTACACACACACAGATTAATCCCTGCATTGTTCAAAGGTCAACTGTACTAGATAAATAAAAACTTTTAAAAGATGTTACACAATTCAAGCCCAACTATTTTATAGATTCAACAGACATAAAATTACATTGACAAATTGCTACAAAAGTTTCAAAACACCTTCAGTCTTGTCATGAACAGTTTGGAGGATGCTAGTCTACAGACTATGGGAACAAGACTAAGAATGGCGACAGAAAGTAAGCCTATTCTGTTCATAGCAGGGAAAATACAGCGCAGCACAGTGACATCATCTAGTACAGGAAGTTCAGTGCAGTGCACCCAGAAAAAGTACTACGACAGAAGGAGAGACAAAAGCACCTTCTCTGCTCTCTCCCTTTTGCTAACTACTCCACCACTCTCACAGTGAAAGTGGGGTGAACTACGGGTTCCACAGACATTTTTGTCTGAAACTTACCTTTGTTTCTTCACCAATTATATTTTCTCTTTCATAGTAGTGCTGAAGTTGTAGGTTATGTTTTTCTTCTTCTTCTTTCTTCTTTCTTTCTGCTTCTTTTCGTCTTTCTTCAGCTAACCGAATAAGCTCTTCATTTTTCAGCCTTTGCTTTAAAATAAAGAGAAAAATATACACTCCATACACACGTTCTATAGTTCATTCATATTTGTTTGAAATAAAGAGATAACATTGAAGGTACAGATGATATAGTGTTCTTTAAATAAAAAAGTTGTCTGCTTAACAATAAAATATTAGGCATCTGTTATAACATCCTAGTCGGCCTAAACTATTTTTCGTCTGTAAAAAAAAGTCATCATTTATCTCTTTTCTAAATTTAGTCTTTCATTTTTATAAAATAGCATCTAACAAATGGATATGGATCCGTTCTCCTTTGTAAGTAATAAATATCTTTTCAAGTCAAAATAAGGAGTTCACTTTCAGACTAAGTAGAAAAATACAGTAGGTAAAAATGCACCTCTTCCTCTTTCTCCCTTTTCTTTTCCTGTTCCTCTTCATACTCTTGCTGAATTCGTGCTCTCTGTTCTGCAAGCCGTTTTTCTTCTTTTTCTTCGGCAATTCTCAATCTCTCTCGCTCTGCTTCTTCTCTTTGTTTCTTTTCCTCAATCTAAAGAATTAAACCTAGATATTACTTTGTGAAACTATTGAAAAGTTAGAATACCACTTAATTTACCCTATTATCAACAGTTGTGCCCTCTTTTTGTAAGTAAAAATAAGTTCCTAAATTTTTCAGTTTCCTACGTTTTATTAGGGAGGCCACATGATGTAACGTTAAGAGCTCTGAGTAAAATTCCAGCTCCTTCAGACTGTGTGACCTTAAGAAACTTTCTTGTTCAGTTTTGTCATCTGGTAAAAAGAGTTATTAACGTCTATACCTCAAGGTAGTACTCAAAGAATTGAAATGAAATAATGTATGTAAAAAAACATAAAAGTTCCTCCTATGTAGAAGGTACTTAGTAAATAATTCATGATTGTATTATTCTATAATGACTGCTACTATTACATCTCAAAGTTCCTTGGCATGATTAGCATCCTAAAACAACAGTGAAATATTATAGCAATCACTCTTTAACTAGGAATCCCTTCCCTAGAATGGCCTTTCTCCTTTCCTATCTACTGGCAAGGTAAATGAGGATTTTAGCCACAAGAATTCATAACTAAGTTTTGTTTGAATGCCACCTGGGGCTTGCAGTGCTGAGTATTCTGGGGGAATATTCTAAGACAGAGTCTAAGATCTGAAAGGAAGAGGACCTTAACAGATAGTCTACATCCTCCATGAATGAGATAGAGAAAAATGACAGCACGGGTACTGGGTATTCATGATGCTGGTTTAAGGATATCAATAGATTTTCATCCCTCTTAAGTATGGATTGATTATGACTATTCATATTATTTTTATAGTTCTTGTCTGCGTTTCCTCTAGCTTCAAGGTTGCTATATTTAGTGCTGACAAACTTTTGAGCTATAAGAACTGTAGTCTTCTTATATGTGCCATGATTTTACATGCTAGGGCTTTTTCCAACATTTCTTTCTCACAACACTATTAAATATGTACAATCCTAGTATTTAATACTAAGTGGTGTGTATGTAATCACTTCTTCAATTACAATAGCCCTAGAGAAAACATCATTTATGATCCATACAACAAAACCTCACATTTAATACTCAGTTCCCCCTTTTTCCTCCTCCATGAAAAAAAAATCACAATGACCAAGTCACTTCTCCATTAATGGGTCACAATCATAAACGGATCTCACACCTAATGAATCCACAGAAATATCATTCCCAAAAAAATGCCACACAGAAGTTCAATGGAAAGAGAAAAACTATCATCCAGGTCAGTGGTTTTCAAACCATATAACACAAAAGTGCTTCAAGGGTCCTGCAAACATTTTATTAAACTTGTTAATTATTTTTAAAGCTGCAATTAAAAATGACATCTAAACACTCACATGTGTTATTTACCAAATTTTAACCACATGAAGACTTCTGCTGCACTAACTTAAACTAATGGTATAACTTATTTATGCAGACATGGAGCCGAGGCTTCCTTTGCCATCTTTGTGTACAGATTTAAACATTTTATAACATTTCTTTTAACACTTAAGTTTGGGGATTCTTTTTGTCTGACACTATATTGTTGATATTAATAATAAATACCATTTAGCTATTTTACATTTTCATAGAGTTCTGGATTAGATTTTGTTTAGGGGCAAAAAGGGCATTTTTAAGCGGCTGCTAAAAGAAAAATACATAAACCACTATTTTATACGGTGAGAGAAGTGAAGGTTGAACTTATTCTGAAACTAATACAGTCAAAGCTTCCCCCACTACTAGTAGTTTTTTCCCAGAGGAAAGACTTCCTAGAGCTAGAAACATAACTGTAGTACCTCTAGATATGATACTTAAAGTCAGGAGACTTGGGTTCAAGCACCGGCCTCACAACTTGCAAGTTCTGCCACCAAAGGTGAGCCTCATCCTGTATTTTAGTTGGTCATAAAATAAAAAGAGTAATAACTTCCTCAGAGAGTAATGAGGTTTAAAAAGATACTATATGCAAAACTATCTTATAAATAATAATAGGCTACAAAGTGGCAAGACTTATTTTTCCCTGAATTCTACCCTAGACCATGCTAACACTCAGTAAGTATAATAGGAACTACATAATTTTGACTTGCTATCATTATGGGCAATATACCAGAGGGTCCTTCAAGTTGAAAAGGTGATTCTGTGACCCTCAATCTGCTGCTACCTGACTCGAGTGGCCAGTATCCTTGGGATCTCTGATGCTACGCTCTTACAGTCAATATCTCTATTCATTCTTTCGATCCTTAGAAAGGTCTTTCTATCCATTTCCACCGTCACCACTCTAGTAAAACACCCCTGCTTCCAGTCTTTTAAATCCTCCAAAAATACATCCTCAACAGTAATGCCTGATCAATCATCCTTAAGACTACATCCATTATAATGTCACTGCCTTAAAAGTCCACAATAATTAGGATCAGAAAGATGGCATGTTTGAATAGAATCTCTGTAAGAAGAATTTGTTTAAGAGGTTGGGATTAGACTGGAGAGCCAGAAGTGTCAGAATAAAGAATATGGACATTTTCTGTAGAAAAGAAATGCTACTGGGATCAGAAAGAGTTTGAATAGAATCTCTGTAAGAAGAATTTGTTTAAGAGGTTGGGATTAGACTGGAGAGCCAGAAGTGTCAGAATAAAGAATATGGACATTTTCTGTAGAAAAGAAATGCTACTGCCAGGTTTTGAATAAAGAAGAAAAACATGAGAAGTCATATCAAAGGAAGATTAACCTGGCCACAGGATTAATCTGACACTGGGATGTAAGTGTGGGTATGGAGGGGAAAGAGGTAAGGAGAGAAAATACTGTGAGCCCGCTATGAGCAGTCCTCTCACTCACCTCAGGCTCCATCCCAAGGGTAGCCACAGTATGAGAGTTCAATAAATCTGTTTGCTTAATAAACACCTGATGCTCAAGTATCTTCCTTTGGGCAATTTCTAGTACTTTAAATACTATTTGCTTATATACATAAATGAGGTAAATAATTGCAAAATGTGATTACATTTAAGATTTATTTATTTACAAACTATACAACTGAGTCAAGAATATCAAATCATTTACAAAAAACTATTATTTTCTACTAACACATGTAAACATCTAGAAAGATTCATACTATGCCTAATAGATGAACACTTTGTTTCAGTTTTAGAAATTTCAGCATTCTTTAACACTTAATGATTTAATAAAATTTAAGTCAACTGGTGCACCTAACATGTCTCCCTGTTCCTTTTTCAGACATAAGTAGAATAGTATAAAAATAGAATTTATATCTTATATAAATTAGATATTTTAGTAACCGCATGACATTTTAGAATTTATTCTTTATCTTGTGGATTAAATCTTTGCAAGTTTAGTTTATTAAAACTATTATGGGGACTTCCCTGGTGGCATAGTGGTTAAGAATCCACCTGCCAATGCAGGGGACGAGGGTTCAAGCCCTGGTCCGGGAAGATCCCACATGCCACAGAGCAACTAAGCCCTTGCGCCACAACTACTGAGCCTGTGCTCTAGAGCCTGTGAGCCACAACTACTGAGCCTGCATGCCACAACTACTGAAGCCCACGCGCCTAGAGCCCACGCTCCGCAATAAGAGAAGCCACCACAATGAGAAGCCCGTGCACCGCAACAAAGACCCAACGCAGTCAAAACTAATTAATTAATTAAAAAAAACTCTTATGAAACTTTGAAACTGTGATCAAGTAAGCATTTCACCTGAAAACGAAGAAAATTCTTGTATAATTCCTGCTGTTTAATCTGAAGTTCAGTTGGAGGCTCACCAAAAATATTTCCCCGAGCAAAAGGAGAGCTCTGTGTTTGCATATGACCTTGAAAGGGAAATTTTGCAAAAACATACCATTAGCCAGTGCTTAGAAAACGTAAAGGTTAAAGAATAAAGACTTCGCTAATAAATTCAAATCTTGAAAAAAATGTGCTAAATATGGAACTCCAGAGGTTAAACTCAGAAGGCTGAGATTAGAATTTAAAGACCAGCTAAAAAGTAAAGAGAGAAAAAAAATGATGAAACTAAAATAAAATTAATACACAGTTGAAGAAACATAACATATCTATACCTGAAAGACATCAAGAAAACAGAAAAGTTAATAACGTAAGCAACTCTCACTGCAGCAAAGGCTTTAAAGTAAAATTTATATAGAGAAAAAAAGTACATGTTTAAGTTCTTATTTATGAATATAAATATCCTTTTCTAAAGAACACTGCTTAATTATACACTAAAATGTATTATGTATACACATACAAAAATTTTCTAAAATTGTTTTTAAAAATCAGTAATTCCAAAAGTGGATTCCCATCCATGGTTTAAAGAACAGATTAGAAAGTTAGCTCCAAAAACATATTTTACAAATTAAAGTGACTATTTTAATCACTGCAATACTTTTTATTTAAAAATTCTATCAGATTAATGAGATATTAACATGAAAAATAAAAATATGCTATATATTACCTATAAATAGTAGTAAACATTCTGGGAAAGGGAAAAAATTATTTCATAAAAGCAACCTGGAAAATAATTATACCCCAGGGGTCTCTTTGAATGCAGAAAAAAAAAATTGGTGTTTAAATTTAAGCCTCACATAACTTTTTATATCATTTTTTAGTTTCCTTATACCATCAATCTAAAGCATTTATTTCTCTCACTCGTATAGTGTTTGCAGGACAACTGCTTTGCAGTTTAGCTGTCATTTAGGTCTATTTTGCCTTTGTGTTTAAATTTATTAATGCTTACTTGAATAGATCATCAGAAAGGCAAATCAATACCTAAACATTAAAATCTTATGTTATGGTGGAAAAGCTGATTAGCAAACCAAAACTGAGTAGTTTGTTTCACTTTGATGATCACTCAAATTCTAAACAGTTGAGGCAATTAAAGAAGAAGTATTATTAGAGGCAGGCAAGATAAGTTCTTTCAAATATAAAAATACTATAAAAATAAAACCAAAGGGAAACACATGCTCTAAACAAAGAAAATGAAAATGTATCCAGGCATCATAATAAGCGAAAAAATAAATTTAAGCCAAATTAGTATGGACTTTATCAACATGGTTTTTCATCCAAGAACCATAAAGTAAAAGAAAAACAACAAACTTTAAGAAGGGCCTCAGAAACAGGCCTAATGAAGACAAAACATTAGAGGATAATGAACCTTAAGTATACGTTATAATATTCAACTCTCAGGTATATTCAAGTTCCCTTAAAGCCTTTAAAATATTACATGCCACATATGTATACACACATATTCCTACACATATATGATGGCATACCAACAAATTAGGTGACTCTCAATAGTTTTCTGCATTCAGAAAGTCTGTTTTAGGTGAATTCTTAGGGAATGAAAGTTAATTTAGGAAATTTCAATTCACAAAAAAGGGAAATTTTAACATTTTGTGATTTTATATGATTTCTTAAACTAGAGCATCCTGGCCACAACAGCTGCACCAAAACCCTTGTAGTGTACAGAAACGCAATAGACAATAAATTCTGCTATGCATATTCAATCATCAAGCTTGTGCTCCTTCTTGGGAATGGGTCATGGAAAGCTTTGATTTTTCCAGTGCTTCTGCTTTGTAAGCAGAGCTAGATGCCTAAAGTGTTATAACTAGGACAGAGAAAGTTCTAGGCTAAGAGAGAACTACAAACAATACAGGGTGTGAAAGAGAGGGTAGAGAAGGGGTCTGTACCACTGATCTCAATAAAGACTACCAGAAGCAGAAGCCAATAAAGAGAAAAATAATGATAACCAGAAAGAGGTCAAAATTCTCTTCAATAAAATGGAAAGGTGTTTTGATGCTGCTATTGTACACTGAATTATTACAGACTCAGAGTGAGAGCCAAATTAGTAATTTCATCAAAAGCAAAAGTTCTAATTTTAGTACTCCAAAAATCAAAACTAGATCCACTGTGTAAAAATCTATTGTGGATCAAAGTAGGAAAGCATTTTCTTGTAATTAGAGATCAAATAGTGATACAGGCTGTCCATGGAAACAACCAACCACACATCTCGTGAAGTGTTCAAAAAGGCTGCAGAGATCAGTGCTACCATCAAAGGCTTGAAAGATGCAAGGCTAGTAATTCCAATCAGACCTCACCATTTAGTCTGCCTATTTGGCCAATATGCATTAAAAATTTTTTTAAGTTTTTAAAAAACTATGATTAGTCAGGGACATTTTAGAAAGACTTCCTAACATAGAGTTTTTTTCTAGTCTAAAATTAAAATTTCTGTGAAAGTACAAAAGAGAATTTGTCATAAATAAATGGTTACTTTTATAGGCATCAAAATATAGTGTAAGGTGGTATATTCAAACTTCATTTGAATTTTAAATATGTAACATACTTTCACATATACTTGATAAAGAAAGATGATGACAACTTTTCCTGGCAAGTCATAAAGAAAGATATTGAATAATCTTCAATTTACAGAATCTTTAATTAAAGGACCCTGTTTAATAGCAAATCAAAGATATTTACTTATGAAAGGCAGATGTGACCAGAAGTCAAAGTAAACTTTTAATTACTTCATTTATTTCTTTGTATATTGTGATTTTTTAAGGGAGGGCAACTGATTATAAAACAAACAAAAAATGAATTTCACTGTACAATTTATCATACAACATCTGATATGTTTTCACTAATTCAAACTAATTCTGATGGTATAAGAACCCATAAACTTTACCAAACTCTGTATGGGTAGAAAGACTATTTGATTTTAAGAAATGCTCTCCCCATCAGCAAAATAAGTGTTAGCAGCAGCTAAAGTATACATAAGCAAGTAATAAAGCTGAGAAGAAATATGTATTATTAAGGAGCAAAATGTATTTCTTTATTCACTTTTTTCAAAATACCTATGTAGAAAAGTTATTGTAAATAGCATGAATAATGTGTTATGCTTCCTGACTCAGAGTAACCAAATTCTTAAAATCATAAGAACTTTCTTGGAGAACAGAAGAGAAATGCTACTGAACAACTTTAGAAATGTAAAAAAAACAAAAAAACAAAAGAATAGAATGTGATTAAAAACCTGAGTTTTTATTTGCAGAATCTTCTAGGTTCTCAGCATTTGAAGTGGCTAAATTTTGGTCTAGAGATACAACAGCCCTTTTATCTTCATATGTTCTTGCATCTGGGTTATGGTAGGCATCCATATTTTGTCTGTGCATCCTATTCAAATCAGCTGAGAGGGAAAAATAAGCCATTTATTTCAATAAATGTATTTCTATAATTAGTATACTTAATACATTTTCTTAAAGTAGGGAAATGGAGAGAAAAACAATAGGACAGAGCTGGAATAATTCAATGGTATCTTGGTGCCCTGAAAACAGAAACAAAATTATCAAAACTTATAAGAAATTTTTCAAAAAATAACCTTACAAAATAAATTCAAAATCAGTAGAGAACTTAAGAGTATATGGATTTTTGACAACCCATAAAAACCATATTCATATCTATGTTACTTCAGAACTTTGAATATCTTAAATACAGAACAAACATAGTAACAATTCAAAACAAGTCATAGTGAAATTTACCCAACATCATTAGTATTCCTAATGAAAAAATATCATGTGGAGTGTAGTTTCAAAATATATCCACAAATTTTTTTACAATCCTCCCTTAAAAGACGGAGCTCAATTCCCCTCTCCTGGATTGTGGGCTGTTTCTTATGAAAAGGATACTGCATGCACAATGATGGTATATGACTTCCGAGGCTACTTCATGAAAGACAATATGTTTCCACCTTGCTTGATCTATTGGCTCACTCACTCTGAAGAAGCCACCTACCATTTCAAAAGGACACTTAAGGAGCTCTAAAGACAAGCCCACATGGCAAGGAACTGAGGCCTCCTGAGCTGTGTGAGGGAGCCATATAGGAAACAGATTCTCCAGTCCCAATCAAGACTTCAAACGACTGTAGCCCCAGCTGACATCTTGGACTGCAACCTCACGAGAGATCCTGAGACAGAACCATCCAGCTAAAACACTCACAAATTACTGACTCAGGAACTGCAAGATAATATTTTTTTTTAAATACTACATGTTAGGGAAACAGAGCAAAAGATACCACATATGCATGGCAAAAATCTGAGCACGTAAGACTATATCAAACAACCAGTCAATCTTAAAAACAAACTTGCATGGTTATAGAACGCAAAAGCTTTAACAAGATAAAAAGTAGTTTTTCTCCACAGAACAAATAACTGAGATAGTATGGCAGCAGTGAACGTGAACATAAACCTGGATATAAGAAGTGCTTATCAGGAAGCCTGTTATGTTCAAGGATGTATTTTTAACATGAATCACAGTTAGAATACCAGATAGAACATGGCAAATAACACGTGAACATTACCAAAGAGAAAGAGTTCAGAATCAGGAAAGTAAACATCCTTGCTGCTGCTTTTAAGACAGGTCAGGGACTTCCCTGATGGTCCAGTGGTTAAGACTCCATGCTTCCACTGCAGGAGATACAGGTTCGATCCCTGGCTGGGTAACTAAGATCCCACATGCCGTGCGGTGTGGCCAAAAAATAAATAAAGTAATTATTAAACTAATTACCTAATGCACCGATTAAAAAAAAGAAAGAAAGAAAGAAAAGACAGGTTGGACTCAGAAACTGGATAAGAGCTTCGCAGGTGAAGATGGGTGGGAAAGCATAATAAAGAAACAGCTCTGGGCTTCCCTGGTGGCGCAGTGGTTGCGCGTCCGCCTGCCGATGCAGGGGAACCGGGTCCGCGCCCCGGTCTGGGAGGATCCCACATGCCGCGGAGCGGC
>NC_041228.1:68302808-68368279 GCF_002837175.3 Physeter macrocephalus
TCCTTCTGCTAATGCAGGGGACACAGGTTCGAGCCATGGTCCGGGAAGATCCCACATGCCGCGGGGCAACTAAGCCCGTGGGCCACAACTACTGAGCCTGCACTCTAGAGCCCGTAAGCCACAACTACTGAAGCCTGCACACCCTAGAGCCCGTGCTCCGCAACAAGAGAAGCCACCGCAATGAGAAGCAGGTGCACCGCAATGAAGAGTAGCCCCCACTCACCACAACTAGAGGAAGCCCGCGCACAGCAACAAAGACCCAACGCAGCCAAAAATAAATAAATGAATAAATAAATGTATTTTTTTAAAAAAGAAACAGCTCCAAGCATGTGAAACATGAAGACTGTTCTGGCAACATTTAAGTAGCCCAGCTACTTTGACTAGAGCTCAAAACACACACAACAGAAAATGAGAGATTAGACAGGAAGATGCAGATCAGATGCCAATTCTGGAATATTCTAAAAAACAAGCTGATGGCTCACTATTTTAATCTGTAGACAGTAGAATGGAGACAGTTTTGGTAGTCACAGAAGTAGAAATAGTAATAACGGCAGTTAACATTTATGATTCACCATTTTTATAATCTATACAATAACTTATATGATATTGTACTATTATTTTCACCCCAGTATTATCAGATGAGAAAATTAAACTAAACTAATTTGTTCAAAGCCAGTAAATGGCTATGTAAGAATGTGAACTCAGTAAGACTCTCCAGAGTCCTTAATGAATTCTGAGTATGGAATAATACAGTTGGTTATACTTTTGATACGTACAGCTTGGATGTGAAAAACAAAGGAGGAGAACGAAGAAGCAATGAAGAAATAGCAACAGCCCAGGCAAGATATAATAAATCTCTATTATGGTGGTAGTATGAATGAAAATTAAGAGAATTCAAGGAACACTGAAAGGGCAGAACCTACACTTTAGGCTTATTAACTGACTGGCTATGGGAAGTCAAAAGGACTCTTGAATTTTTTACTCTGAACCATCAGAATGATGATGCTTTTACAGAAAAAGACAAAGATGAGCTGGATTTTAAAAATGAAGGTTGGTTTTGCATGCTAAGTATACATAATCCACCAAACATCAGGTACAGAGATTCAGAAGACAGGTTGGAAGTGAAGCAGAGTCTTAGAAGTGGTCAGGGGCTGAGTAATATTCCATTGTATATATGTGCCACATCTTCTTTATCCATTCATCTGTAGATGGACATTTAGGTTGGTTCCATGTCCTGGCTATTGTAAATAGCTGTAATGAACACTGTGGTACATGTCTCCTTTTGAATTACGCTTTTCTCAGGGTATATGCCCAGTAGTGGGACTGCTGGGTCATATGGTAGTTCTACTTTTAGTTTTTTAAGGAACAGCCATACTGTTTTCCATAGTGGTTTGAGTTATTTGTAGTGAGGTGGATGGATCTAGAGTCTATCATACAGAGTGAAGTTAAGTCAGGAAGAGAAAAACAAATACCATATTCTAACGCATATATATGGGATCTAAAAAAAAAAATGGTACTGATGAACCTAGTTGCAGGGCAGGAATAAAGACGTAGACATAGAGAACGGACTTGAGGACACGGTGTGGGAGGGGGAAGCTGGGTCGAAGTGAAAGTAGCATCCACATATACACACTACCAAAGGTAAAACAGTTAGCTAGTGGGAAGCAGCAGCATAGCACAGGGAGATCAGTTTGGTGCTTTGCGATGACCTAGAGGGGTGGGATAGGGAGGATGGAAGGGAGGCTCAAGAGGGAGGGGATACAGGGACATATGTATGCATACGGCTGATTCACTTTGGTGTACAACAGAAACCAACACAGTATTGTGAAGCAATTATACTCCAATAAAGATCTATTAAAAAATAAGGAAAAAGTGGTCAGGGGCAAAGAAAGAGACTTGAGAAGGCCTAAAAAGAAACAGAGGAGGAGAAGAGACAAGGTGGGAGAAAATGGATGGAAGGAATATATCTAACTCGAGGAACACATGATATCAGAAGACAGCCCTAGAACAAAGTTCACGTTTACAGACCCAGAAGAATAACCCAGTTCCTAATACACATACAATAAATGTCAGGTGAAGAGAGGATAGCACTGCAGAGAATGCATGGGACTCAAAGGCAAGAATTGTCAACCCAATTCTAAGAGGATGAACACTGAGTAAAAACCATTAAATTAGAAATTAGGACATCAGTTATTTTTGAAAATGTAGCATCAGTAGAGTAGTAGGAACTAGAAGTCATTTTATAGAATATGAAGCAATAAGATGATGGTAAGAAGTGGCAGCAACAAGTACAGACTACTTTTGGAGTGTGTTTTATGTAAGGGAAGTACAGCAAGGTCAAGAGCAGAGTTTTTGTTTGTTTATTTGTGTTTAAGAATATAAGTTAACCAAAGTATGTTCAGAGCTGGAAGGGAAGGAATTAGTAAAAAAAAATTGAAAATGCAAGAGACAAGGGACTGGCTGAAAACACAGAGAAAAGCTGATTCCAAGAAAACTTCCAAGTGCCAAGGAGTGGTAAGGCTAGAATTAGTTAGGTACTCCTGAAATTATAGCCAAATCCTGGGATCTATCTGAATATGGGAAGCAAATGAAACTAGAAAGATGATGGGAAAGTTAAGGTCATGAACTAATGAATAGCTGTGGTCTCAAAAATGTCATAAAAATGAAACATGGTCTCAAAAATGTCATAAAAATGAAACAAAATAACTCCAATGGGAAATCAATATCTCACTGTCATCCAATTCACTAGAAGAGCATAAAACCAGCCTATGTAAATAAGAAGTCACTATGAATAATTATACATATAGTATTCTTTTTTATATTACAAGAGTGCAATATATTAAGCTCACTCCTTCCAGACGATACCCATACCCAGAGCTCTGCTGCCAAACTAGTGAAAGATTAGGGGATAAAATATCACTTTGATATTCACCTACACAAACTATAAAGTAAGAGATATATATCCTACAAGTAAACACAATAATAAACTTCAAAATCAATAACATGTTTTAATTTACTGTGGTGATTACACAGTTTTCTCAACTATTAGAATAACAGTCAATGTATTTATATAAAAGGAAAATTAATTTCATCAGAGTACATAATTATTATTTACGACAAGACTATCAGATTCAGCAATCAAAACAAATCCATATTGCTTTTTATTGGAAAAGATGATTTGTCAATCAATTGGTCACTCCTTGTCTATCTTTTTGTGAGGCAGTAAAATAAAAGGTATGAAGTCAGCTAAAAGACGAAAATTTTAAAAAGCACTTTGGTCAAAAGTGTAATTTGCCAACTGAAAAGGTTACACTGAAAATGGGCATTTATTTCAAATGTATATCATCATAGCATTTAATATAATATTGCTAGCATTACAAGAATAATTCTACAAAGAAAGGAATAACAAAAGAAAATGTTACAGATTCATGAGTGGGAATATAATTCTACTCTCTGAACAATTTATCAGACCAGGGCTGATACCTACAGGTAAACAATACATAAATAATAATTAATTCTTTTCATTCCTTATTTTATAATCTTTGCTTTTTTATAAACCTAAATGAATACTTTGAAATTAAAATTAACTTTACAAGTTACTCTATGTACTTTGGTGGAAAATACAAAACATTTTAAAGAAAATGGCTGATATGTTAAATAGTACCATAGGCCCGGGATTATTCAGCAATCTACTGCTGACATACAAACTCTTTTATAATGAATCAATTCAGAGGGCTAAAGAAAATTTCCAATCCTGGCACTACTAATATAGTACATATTTCCAAATTAACCTAATTTTTAATATATACACTTACTTATAGAGATCACAGTCTATCAGGTAAATAAAAATATAATTGGTAGTCCATAAAATAAATTTCATAAATTTAAAAACACTGAAATAACAAAAAAGTATATTCTCTGAACAAAACAGAATATATGCTAGAAGTGAACAACAGAAAGCTATCTGGAAATATGCCCAAATATTTGGAATTTTTTTTTAACATCTTTATTGGAGTATAGTTGCTCTACAATGTTTTGTTAGTTTCTGCTGTATAACAAAGTGAATCAGCTACATGCATACATATATCCCCATATCCCCTCCCTCTTGCATCTCCCTCCCACCCTCCTTATCCCACCCCACTAGGTGGCTGCAAAGCACCAAGCTGATCTCCCTGGGCCATGCAGCTGCTTCCCACCAGCCACCCATTTTACATTTGGTAGTGTATATATGTCAACGTTATTCTCTCACATCATCCCAGCTTACCCTTCCCACTCCCCGTGTCCTCAAGTCCACTCTCTACGTCTAGATCTTTATTCCTGTCCTGCCCCTAGGTTCATCAGAACGATTTTTTTTTTTAAGATTCCATATATAAGCGTTAGCATATGGTATTTGTTTTTCTCTTTCTGACTTACTTCACTCTGTATGACAGACTCTAGGTCCATCCACCTCACTACAAATAACTCAAGAAACTTCATTTCTTTTTATGGCTGAGTAATATTCCATTGTGTATATGTGCCACATCTTCTTTATCCATTCATCTGTCGATGGACACTTAGGTTGCTTCCATGTCCTGGCTATTGTAAATAGTGCTGCAATGAACATGTGGTACATAACTGGTTTTGAATTATGGTTTTCTCAGGGTACATGCCCAGGAGTGGGATTGCTGGGTTGTATGGTAGTTCTATTTTTAGTTTTTTAAGGAACCTCCATACTGTTCTCCATAGTGGCTGTATCAATTTACATTCCCACCAACAGTGCAAGAGGGTTCCCTTTTCTCCACACCCTCTCCCGCATTTATTTAGATATTGAGCTGCATGAGCTGCTTGTATATTTTGGAGTTTAATCCTTTGCAGTTGCTTCGTTTGCAAATCCAAATATTTGGAAATTTTTAAAACTCACTTCTAAATAATCAATGGGTCAAAGAAAAATCAAAAGGAGAATTAGAAAACTGAATTGAATGAAAATGAAAATATAGCAAATCTGTGATATACAGTTAAAGCAGTACTCAGAGGGAAATTTGTAGCATTTTAAAATGCATATATTAGAAAAGAAATAAGGTCTCAAACCATAATCTAAGCTTCCACACTAAGAAATCAGAAAAAGAGAAAATTAAAAGCACAAAGCAAACAAAAGAAAGAAAATAGTAAAGAGCAAAAATCAATGGAATAGGAAGAGAAGAACAACAGAGAAAAACCAATGAAAACAAAAGCTGGTTCTATGAAAAGATCAATCAAATAGATAATCTCTAGGCAAACTGGTTAAGAAAAAGGAAAGAATATAAAAATTACAAATATCAGGAATAAAAGAGAAGCAGGAGCCATCACTATAGATCCTACAGACCTTAAAAGAATAATAATAAAATATATGAACAACTTTATGCCAAAAAATTCAAAAACTCAGAAGAAATGGATAAATTCCCCCAATGATTCAAACCACCAAACTTCACGATTTGGTGTCATGATTTCTAAACATTGTACTTGAGTTCCTAACCAGGGAAAAGACAAGTAAAATAAGTAAAAGGCATTCAGATTGGAAAGGAAGAAATAAAACTCTGTCTACAGATAACATGACTGTCTACATAAAAAAAAAAAAAACTACTGAAACAAATGAGTGAGTTAAGCAAGGAAAATACACAAAAATCAACTATATTTCAATAAACTAGCAATGAGAAAATAGATATTGAAATTTTTAAATGTATCTTTTAAAACAGTAACAAAACACATTAAATACTTAAGTATACAATTAACAAAATAGGTTTACAAAATACAACTACAAAATATTGCTTAGAGAAGTTAACTAAGACTAATTAGTGGATAAATATTCCACATTTATGGATCAAAAGACTTATATTGTTAAATTAAGATGCTGACTTTCCCAAAACTGACTTATAAAGTCAATGAAAAATCCCACCCTGCTTTTTTGTTAAGGTTGACAAACTGAGTAAAATTTATATGAAAATGCCAAGGAAGTCAAGTTGCCAAAACAATCTTGAAAAAGAAGAACAAAGTTCAAAGACTCACACCTCTCCATTTCAAAGCTTACTACAAAGCTACAGTAATGAAGAGAGTAATAGGGCAAATGGACAGACATCTACATCAATGGGACAGAACTGAGAGTCTAGAAATAATTTTATGGTCAACTGATTTTCAACAAAAGTACCAAAGCCAATTCAAAGGAGAAAATGTTTTAAAGTTGACTGTGTGATTTTAGCACAACCCTATGAATATACTAAAAACTACTGAATTGTATATTTTAAATGGGTAAATTGTGTGTTATGGGAATTAGATCTCAATAAAGCTATTATATATATAAAAACAAAAAAGACACAGAAAGAGGAACTGTCAGACTGGAGGAAACTAAAGACACATGACAACTAAATGCAACATGGGATCCTGGACTAGAGCCTGGAACAGAATAAGGATATTAGGGGAAAAACTGGTGAAATCCAAATAAAGTCTATCATTTAATTAATAGTATTGTAACCATTTTAATTTTCAGTTTTGATCACTGTGCCAAGATTACGTAAGGTGTTAACATTAAGGGAACCTAGGTAAAAGGTACCCTCTGTACTATCTTTGCAACTCTTCTCTAAGTCAAATTATTTCAAAACAAAAAGTTACGAGATGTCACTACACACAATAGAATGACAAATTTCTAAGACAATCTCAAGCACTGATGAGGGTTCACAGCAACAGGGAATCTCATGCTCTGCTGGTGGGAATGCAAAATGGCACAACCACTTTGGGAAAAGGTCTGGGAGTTTCTTACACAGGTAAACATACACTTATTATATGTCCCAGCAATTCCATTCCTAGGCATTTACCCAAAAGAAATGAAAACTTATGTTCACACAAAGACCTGTAAGTGAATGTTTATAACAGCTTTATTCATAATAGCCTCAAACTATAAACAATCCAAAAGTCCATCAACTGGTAAATGGATAAACAACTGTGGTGCTTCCCCACAACAGAATACTATTCAGTAATAAAAAGAAATACACTACTGATGTATATAACAACATGGATAAATCTCAAAAACATCATACTAAGTTAAAAAAAAAAAAAGACATAAAAGGCAATACTATTGTGCCAGAGTGCAGATCAGAGACTGACAAGGGTATCGGGCTGGATAAGTTAGAAACGTTCAATATCTTGATTATGGCAGTGGTTACCAGAATCAGTTGTCAAAACTCAATGAAAAAAACACTTTAAAAGTGTGAATTTTATTGTATGCAAATTGTGTCTCAATAAACAGCATAAAAACAAACATAAATCTAACTGGGGCAAACATAATACATAAAAGAAATACAAATATATGTGAAGCAATCTTGCTATTAATCAATTAGAACTATGAGATATTTCTGCTATCTTTCAAATTGGTTAAGTATTTTTAAGTTTTTTTTTTTTAACTTTTTTTTCCCTTGGTGTACAGGTTTTTAAAATTTTTAATATACAATAGAGTCAAGTAACATCACCATAATGAGGATACAGAAGAGTTCCATCACCCCCAAAAACTCCATCATAGTTACTCCCTCTCCTCAGCTATCATCTTTGGTAACCAGTGATTTGTTCTCCATTGCTACAGTTTTGTCATTTTGAGAATATATGTGTATGTAACCTTTACAGAAGGGCTTCTTTCCCTTAAGACTTCCCTTGAGAGTCTTCCAAATTGTTTTGTGCATCAATAGTTCATTCTTTTTTACTGCTGAGTAGCATCTCATCATGTGAATGTACCACAGTTGTTTATCCATTCACCCATTGAAAGACATTAGAATATACTAAGTTTTTTTATGGGAACTTGAATAAAGAATTTTAATGAATAAAGAACTGAGAAAGGAAAAAAAAATAAAAAATAAACAAATAAAAAAATAAAAGAACTGAGAAAGGAAACAGATTTTAAGTGTAGTACAAGTAATCAAAACGAGAGGTATTTACTCTAAAAGGGTTGATGCTATGTTAAAATTGTATGAGTAACAGATTGATATTTTATTAATAACTAGTTTACCTTATAGAGATCTTTCTTAGAGAGCAAAGATAATGGTGCACATTCAATTTCTTTAATTTGTTTGTAATAAAAGATCAAAGATGAAACAGGAGTAATTAGAAAAGCCAGCAGCTGAATTAAAGTTACCCAACATAACCCCTGTTATATGGTCTTGGCCATCTCATGAAATAAAGCAAAACACTGAACTTTACTACATATTTTAAATAGAAAAATTATGTTCCCTCTCTCTCTAAAATATAACAGCCACATACAAAACAAACTGATATTCTTTAAGTGATGAGTTTACTTGCTTTAAAAATACCATTAAAAAAAGAGTTCCACTGCATTTGATAAAACAGCACACCTTTTTTATTTCACAGCATGACTGTAGCATTAAATAAGCAAACTAAACATTACCACTAACAGTAAAAATCTCAGAGAAGTTTGCTCCATTCCTATTAGGTCAAGCAATTCTAAAACAGTATTTTATAATTCAATAACAAACACTTATCCTACTCACTTCCACCAATTAAACACACACAAAACACTGTATTTGTACTGTCTGAACTGGAAATAATCTTAGAGCAAGCTGGAAACTTCTAGGAAATTATTCCAGTGTTTCCCAAAGTTTCTGTTACATAAATAAGCACTTCCTTCATGGTAACTGTTATGTTTCTATCAATTTACAATTAAATTTAATAGCAAAGACTGGGTAGATGCTTATCAATCTCATGTCCTCCTCCTGGATATAAAGAAACCAAAACTTCCCAGCCTCCCAAGCAGTTACTTTAGAACCTTATAACTAGGTCTGAACAATGGAACAAAGACAAAAGTGATATTCCTCCACTTTCAGGCCAGGCCCCAACAAAATTCTCAACTTGTTCTCCCACCCTCTGGACCACATCTGTGCAGCTAGAAATAAAGGACTCCAAAATGGTGGAATGACACAATGGAAGGGGCCCACATTCCCAAGTCACCTCTTGGAAAAGAACCACCCAAACAGCATCAGAATGTGACTTAACTGAGAAGTAAACTTACACTGCCTTAAGCCTTAAGCCTCTGAGAAATGGGAGTTCTTTGTTAGAGCACTTTTCGTTAAATGCCTTTACTTTCAAAGGAAATGTTATAGTACTATCCATTAATGGAAAACCAGTGTTTTTTCTAATATATATTCAAATAAACATTTAACTTCTATGCTTATCTATGCATCACCTAAAATCATCTCGTCTATAAAGAGAGAGTAAGAGTTCTAGTCTTCAAAACTGTGAGGAAAGAATTTATGAGGTGAAGAAAGGAAAGGAATAAATCCTTTGGAAAAGAAAAGAATTATCTCATTAATTTAAGTGGGCCTCAAATATATCTTTTTTAAAAAGCCATCTTTAACAAAGAATCAAAGGCATGATACTTAAGAACTCTAATAACTCAGTACCCCTCAAAATCCTCTGATTGCATCACTCAGCTATCCCTACAACAAAGCATAAACCCAAAGAATGTGAAATTTACATTTTTACCATTTTAATGGGTTTCTAATTATTCATTTCTCATTTCCAATTAAACAATTTTTTTAAAACCCATTATCTTTCTCTGCTTTTATTCTAAGCTAAAAGCTAATCAGAGACCATTCCAATATATATAACAAGTTATATAAAGCGTCTTTACAAAGTGCTTGTTGTGTGATTTCTAGATGGAACATTTTTAAGAGTACATAATTGAAAGATAAATCAATATAATTCTGCAACCTGCCAAAACTTTCTGAGGCCAGATCTTTGTCAAAGGAGTCCCTGCATTGTGCAAGTACATGGCATATATGAATTAAATATAACATCCCCCCACTATACCAGATCACTTATTTTAAAGACGTCTTACTAGTTTAAAAAAAAATTGCAATAAGCGTTTTATTACTTTTACTAGAAAACTTTAAAAAATTCTAACTACTAGTTTGGGTAAAAACTTGCCAACTAACATGAACTCTTCTCTGCAACTGAGTTATTATCATTGGAGGGTGAAAAATTTGTAATAAAAATAAATGAATAGTAATCTGAAGAAGAAAGGCTTTTTAACCTGTTATTATGCTTACTATCAAAATACCTCTTTTGCATTAAGTTGTACAAAAAGAAACCTTGCCTTACAGACTATGATTCCCACTTTTTTCTACTCCCCATTCTTTTAAAAAGTTAAACTTAGTTTCTCTTAAAAACAACAAATCAATGGAAATAACATACTTATCAGATTTCCTTTTGCATCTCTCAGAGGAGCACCACCTCCACCTTTCCCCCAGGGGTTATAACTTCTCATTTCAGCTTCTAATTTAGCTTCATATTCTTCTTTTTCTTCTCGTTCTTTCTTTCTTCTCTCTTCTCTTTCTCGAATCTTAACAACATTAAGAAACGTTCATAATAAGTGCTGAAAAGTATTCTGATACAAAAAGTTAGTTTTAATATCAGATTTTATTTTTCTTATTAGAGAAAAAACTGGATTTTTTTTCAGTATACTTCACTATAAAATTTAACATCACAAATATATTTAAAAACAATTTAAGGGGCTTCCCTGATGGCGCAGTGGTTAAGAATCCACCTGCCAATGCAGGGCACATGGGTTCGAGCCCTGGTCCAGAAAGATCCCACATGCCGCGGAGCAACTAAGCCGGTGCACTACAACTACTGAGCCTGTGCTCTAGAGCCCGGAGCAACTAAGCCAGTGCACTACAACTACTGAGCCTGTGCTCTAGAGCCCGCGAGCCACAACTACTGAGCCCATATGCCACAACTACTGAAGCCTGCGCGCCTAGAGCCCATGCTCCGCAGCAAGAGAAGCCACCGCAATGAGAAGCCTGGGCACCACAACTAAGAGTCGCCCCCGCTCGCCGCAACTAGAGAAAGCCCACATGCAGCAACAAAGACCTAATGCAGCGAAAAATAAAATAAATTTATTAAAAAATAAAATAAAATAAAATAAAAACAATTTTAAAACACTTTGATAACTGGAATATATAGCTGCTACTCCCTCACATCATGTCACTTGAGTCCTTTCCAGCCACTCGTGCCACTTTGGACTAAACCAACTCCATCTTCCCACCCCCCAGCTTCATTCCCTCCCTAACCTCACCAGTTTCATGGGGACCAACAGAATCTCACTACTTCCTTTTTTCATCTACCCTTTCATGGGATCTGGCCAGCAACAAACTACTCCTCACACCTCATGAGATCTGGGCCAACTATTTCCTATACCTCACCAGACCTACTCTACCCTGGGCAAACTCCATTCCCAAAATTCAAAGCTGTTGAAGGTTCAAAGCTCTCTGGAGAGTGTTGGGCTATTTAAGTATACTTTATGAAATCATAAAAAACAAATACAGTCTTATCATCAAGTATAAGCACAGGGTTGGTCTATAAAAACATAAATAGGCAATGAATAAAGATCTACATTTTGGAAAGTTACTTTTAAAATCATAACCATATGCACAGAAAATTTAAGCAACTACTCCAGAAAGGCCAAGGAAGTTATCACATACATAGAATAAAATTCTAGAGTTAGGAAATCTGGTTTTGTCGGTGGTGTTTTTAATATGCTCATTTGAAAACAGATAAATACAGTCTTTTGTTTGTAGAATCATAACACACAAAAAAATAATGTTGGTAATTCTGTAATTTAAAATAATCCACCTTCCAAGGAGGTTGCCCAATGTAAAAAACTGAACAAAAAAACTAAGCTTTAGAAGAAATCCAAGTGAAACTTTGTAGAAAAGTACCTCAGGTGAATATATACCTAGAGTTCCAGGGTCCTCTCTGGAGGAGATATGAGTATTCCCCTCAAAAAACCCATACATCTAATACAGTTACTCTTTTTTTTTTTTAAGCTAGTAATTTATTATTATTATTATTATTTATTTATTTATTTTTGGCTGCATTGGGTCTTCATTACTGCACACAGGCTTTCTCTAGTTGCAGTGAGCGGGGGCTACTCTTCATTGCAGTGCGCAGGCTTCTCATTGCGGTGGCTTCTCTTGTTGCAGAGCACGGGCTCTAGGCACACAGGCTTCAGGAGTTGTGGCACGTGGGCTCAGTAGTTGTGGCTCGCGGGCTCTAGAGTACAAGCTCAGTAGTTGCGACGCATGGGCTTAGTTGCTCCGCGGCATGTGGGATCTTCCTGGACCAGGGCTCGAACCTGTGTGCCCTGCATTGGCAGGTGGATTCTTAACCACTGCGCCACCAGGGATGTCCCTGATACAGTTACTCTTAAGTAAACTCTCTCCAAACATTACAAACCACAACAGAACATTATCCTCCTCCCTAAGCATTCTACCTCTTTTTTCCCTACCCTCAGTTCACAGCCTCATTATTCTCTCAGATTACAACCCTCAGAATCATCTTCAAGCCCTCTGTTCTTTCCTCACTCCCTAAATCTAAGCCCTATCAATGGAACCCCAGAATTGTCTCTTGGATGCCCTCTCCATCTTCCCCACCTGGTTCAGGGCCTTGTTACCTCCTGGCTGGACTACCTCAGTAGTTTACTAAAAGGTTTCTCTGCCAAATCTCTTTCCCAACCGTCCATATCACAACCAGATATCTTCCTAAAAGCCACATCTACTCATATCAACTATTTCTTTCACTCTTTGGTTTAAAATGTCCTCCCTTTGGCTAATGATAACAAGATGAAACTGAAAACCCCTTATTACCTATCCTTCACAATCCAGCACAATCTAACACTCCAGCCCTTTCTCCTACATCAATTCCATTCCCTGAATACACCAGGTATTTCACATTTATTCACTGTATAACATGCAACTCAAATATCATCAACTATGTGAAGCCCTCCTAACAGCCCAGGCAATTATTCTCCCTATCCCATGCATTCCAGTCTACCTACATCAAACCTTATCACACTGAATTATAAATGAATGGAATTTGTTCTCCTCTGCCACACTCTGAGTTTTAACAGACCACTGTACTAACACATAAGATGTTTAACATTAGATGAACGAACAAACGAATGAATAAAAAAATGAATGAATACCTGCTGCTGCAAAGCTTCTTGGTAAGATTGAAGTGACTGTTTTGAAGGCTTTGGTTTACCTTCAAAAAACAATCCTGAATTCATTGCTCGATCACTTGTAATTTTCAGTTCATTCTGTCCAACCGTATTCCTACATCAAATACACAATAATCCAGATTCATTTATAACAAAACAAGAAGAAAATGCAACACGCCTTTGAAATAGCATGGCATTTAAGTACATTTAAAATAGGGAAAGAATTTCTCTATAGTTCAAAGAGAAATCCTTAAGTAAATGACCCCTATCTCTGCTTTCACAATTAATGGAACTTTCAAATTTACTGAATCTATTTCTTGACCTAGGTGGCAGTTACATGCAAGTAAAACTTTCACAAACAAGTAAAAACAGTTTGTGATAATTCATCAAGCAATATATGAATTACTTACGCACTTTTCTGAATGCAGTGGAAGTCCCTCTAGTAATATCATAACTAATGACTTACTTAATAAATTTGCTCCAAAATAAAGTATTGAAAATAACTTCCTAGCCATTTCAAGAATAAAACAATATAAATACAGTAAAGAGTCTGACTATCCCACATAAATTTAAAATTTTTTAAAACTTACAAGGAATAAAAAATTTTTTTAACATATTACAGTAATATAAACCTCCAGGAATAAAGTACTATTTGTTTACAATACATGTTAAAATACAGGAATATAGCCACTTTGAAGAAAATATATTTAAATATCTTCATTATAAAAGATAAACTCAAATATTATTTTTAAAATAAAACTATACTAATAAAAGAGACTACAAAAGGCTCCTATCTCCGAAAACAACATCATCACCTTTTTTTTTTTTGATGGTTGAAATAAAATGTGTGCTTTATTGTTTGGGGGATTTTTTTTAATTTATTTTTTATACAATTTTAAAGGTTACTTTCCATTTACAGTTATTACAAAATATTGGCTATATTTCCCATGTTGTACAATATATCCTTGAGCTTATCTTACACCCAAAAGTTTCTCCCTCCCCATTGGTAACCACTGGTTTGCTCTCTATATCTGTGAGTCTTCTTTTTTGTTATATTCACTAGTTTGTTGTATTTTTTAGATTCCACATACAAATGATATCATAGAGTATTTGTCTTTCTCTGACTTATTTCACTTAGCATAATGCCCTCCAAGTTCATCCATGTTGCTGCAAATGGCAGAATTCTGTTCTTTTTTTACGGCTGAGTAGTATTCCATTGTGTATATAAATCTCACCTGCATAATGCCCTCCAAGTTCATCCATGTTGCTGCAAATGGCAGAATTCTGTTCTTTTTTTACGGCTGAGTAGTATTCCATTGTGTATATAAATCTCACCTTCTTTATCCACTCATCTGTTGATGGACATTTAGGTTGCTTCCATATCTTGGAAACTATAAGTAATGCTGCTATGAACAGTGGGGTGCATGTATCTTTTCAAATTAGTGTTTTTGTTTTTTTCAGATATATACCCAGGAGTGGAATTGCCAAGTAATACAGTAGTTCTCTTTTTAGTTTTTTGAGAAACCTCCACATTGTTTTCCACAGTGGCTGCACCAATTTACATTCCTACCAACAATGTATGAGGGTTCCCTTTTCTCCACATCCTCACCAACATTTGCTAGTTGTGTTCTTTTTGATGACCATTCTGACAGGAGTGAGGTGATATCTCATTGTGGCTTTAACTTGCATTTCTCTGATGCTTAGGGATGTTAAGCATCTTTTCATTTGCCTGTTGGCCCTGTGCATGTCCTCTTTGGAGAAATGTCTATTCAGGTCTTCTGCCCATTTTTTAATCGGGTTGTTTGTTTTTTTGATGTTGAGTTGTATGAGTTGTTTATATATTTTGGATATTAACTCCTTATCGGTCATATCATTTGCAAATATTTTCACCCATTCGGTAGCCTGTCTTTTCCTTTTGTCGATGGTTTCCTTTGCTGTGCAAAAGCTTTTAAGTTTAATTAAGTTCCATTTATTTATTTTTTGCTTTTATTTCCTTTGCTTTAGGAAATGGATCCAAAAAATGTTGCTACAATTTATGTCCAAGAGTGTTCTATGTTTTCTTTGAGGAGTTTTATGGTTTCTGGTCTTACATTTAGGTCTTTAATCTACTGTGAGTTTATTTTTGTATATAGTGTTAGACGACATTCTAGTATATGCCTAGCAGTGGAACTGCAGTGTTGTATGGTAAGTAGACATTTAACATTTTAAGAAATTACCATTTCCTGCAACTGCTTTTTATATACTAATTTTGTGTTCATCAATTCTGCTAACACTCCTATTAATTCTATATTTTATCTGTACATTCTTTTGCAAATAATATCAGTTTTCTCTCTTCTTTTCTAATCCTTGTACCTATCTTCCTTCCTTTCTTTCTTATTTTTGACCCTGCTACAATTATTGAGCCCTAAAATGACAATAATTACACTAGTCATTATTATCAATCTCAAAAAGAGTATTTTAAACATTTCACCATTAAGTAAAATATATGATGTAGGTTTTTCATGTTTATACTTTCTCAGTGTAAGCAGGTCTCCCTCTAATATACTGACATATTGAATTTTATTAATGCTTTCTCTGTATCTATTGAGATAACCATATAGCTTTTTTCTTTGTTCTCTTAATATGATGTATTACAGTAATTGATTTTACCATAATGTTGATATCTAACACCAATTAGCACTTAGTATATATCAGACATGGTTCTAGATGCTTTACATTTTTAATTCATTCAATCCTCAGAATAACCCTATGAGTTGATACCATTATTATCCCAATTAACAAACAAGAAATAAAACTTAAGAAACTTGCCTTAAGCTGATTAGTAAAACCTGGATTCAAACCAAGGCACTCTGCAAAGCCTACACTCTTAGTTGATATGAAATACTAAGTTTATTCATCCTACTTTCCAGAATAATTGCAATTTGGGATGAAATATCCTTTTCTACATTATGAGGTTCAATTTTAGGATTCTTCTATCTGTGAGTGAAACTAGCCTATAACTTCCTATTCTCATATTGGCCTTGTCAGGTTTGAGTATCATAGTCTCAGTAGCAGTGTGAATTTGATACTCTGTATTAGTGTGGGTAAGATTAATTTTTTTTCTTGAATGTCTAGTATAATTAACCAGTCCATCTAGATGCAGAGTTTATTTTGTGGGATGAGTTGAAACTTGTGACTCCCAAATTTTAAAACAGTTTTGATATTATCCGTGTTTTTTATTACTTCTTATAAGTTTTATTAAGTTAAATTTTAATAGGAATTTTTCTTCACTTAAATTTCCAAATTCAGTCATAAACTTGTTCATAATATATTTTTATTGTCTTTTTAAGGTTAACTACAACTAAAGTGACAATATTTTTCATTCCTAATATTTTTATTTATACCTTTCACTTTTGTTTTTTTTTTCCTTGACCAACATCAGTAGAGAATTATCTATTTTAATAGTCTTTTCAAAGAACTTTAGACTCTGTTGATCCTCAGTATTATATATTTCTATTTCATTTATTTCTCTTCTTCATCACTTCTTTCCTTGCTTCTTTGGTTTACTTTGCTATTCTTTTTCTCACTTTTTATATGCCTGATAATTATTTTAATTTTCATCCTTTTTACATATTTTATAATTTGTTCCCTGTTTTCTAATTTCCAATATATCGAGGGTTTGTTATTTTAAAAATTGATTTCTACTTTAAATGGTCCATAGGATATGAGTCTACCAAAATTTACTGAGACTTCCTTTAAGGACTAGGATGTGGTAAGTTTCATAAATATTCTTGTGAGATTAGTAAAAATAGATATTCTCAAGTTTGAGGTGAATTTCTATACATTTCCACTAAAATAACCTTGTTAATTATGTTAAGTAAATTATTCTCTAACTTTATTATTTTCTGCTTTATCTAACACTTATAAAAAGAAGTAATAAAGTCTCACATTAGGATTCTATATTTGTCAACTTTTACCTGCAGTTCTTTAAATTTCTGCTTTATGAATTTTGAGATGATGTTTTCAGGTGCATAAAAATTTTTGTTGGGCTTCCCTGGTGGCGCAGTGGTTGAGAGTCCGCCTGCCGATGCAGGGGACGTGGGTTCGTGCCCTGGTCCGGGAAGATCCCACATGCCGCGAAGCGGCTGGGCCGTGAGCCATGGCCGCTGAGCCTGCGCGTCCGGAGCCTGTGCTCCGCAACGGAAAAAGCCCCAGCAGTGAGAGGCCCGTGTAACAAAAAAAAAAAAAAAAAAAAAAAAAAAAAAAATTTTGTTACATTATCCTGCTAAAATGAACCTCTATTCTTTATAAATGGATCCTCTTTGTCTCAAACAAACCTTTATGACTGAAAAATCCATTTCATCTAATGTTACTATAGCTAAACAAATTTTAGTATAATTCATATTCTCCTAGTATATCTGTACCCTTTTACTTTTAACTTTTCTATACCACTTGCTCAAGTATATCTTATAAGTAACATGTACCTGGATTTTGCTTCTGCAACTAGTATGACAAGCTTTCTCTCTGACCTAGATACTATACCATTTACTAACATCAAATTTAATTTTGCCATTTAATTTGGACTTACAATCAGATTAAATAGGCTCCTTAAACCTTTCAATGTTTCTTTTTGTTCTCTCTTTTTTTTTTTTTTTTTTTTTTTTTGTGGTATGCGGTCCTCCCTCTGCTGTGGCCTCTCCCGTTGCGGAGGACAGGCTCCGGACGCGCAGGCTCAGCGGCCATGGCTCACGGGCCGCGCCGCTCCGCGGCATGTGGGATCCTCCCAGACCGGGGCGCGAACCCGGTTCCCCTGCATCGGCAGGCGGACGCGCAACCGCTGCGCCACCAGGGAAGCCCCTGTTCTCTCTTTTATTTACCTCCTTTTGGGTTTTTTTTTTTTCTCTAGCACATTAGTAAGTTGCACCTTTTATCCATATGTTTTTAGTGGTTATCCTAGAACTATAACACCCATACATAACTTATCAAAGACTAAAGCTAATCAAAATCTTTACCATGCTCACAAATGATACAAAGATTTTTAAACACAATAACTCCATCTAACCCCATCCAAATTACATGCTATTCCTATTAATTACTCTTAATTTTACTTACTTTTAAACCCATTATAATTTTACCATATATAATATTTATTTAATTCCATCTACATATGTACCACATTTTTTTCTTTCTACTCTTTCATGTAACTCAGACCTCCCCTATGTGACCTTCCTTCTGCATTTAGAATTGTACTTACTAAGGGTCTTCTAGTGGCAAATTCAGCTGTTTCTCTTTAAATATTTTTATTTCAATCTCATTCATGAAAAATAACTTTGCTGAGTATAAAATCATCTCAACAAATTGACGGTATCTATCGTTATCTTCTGAATTCCTTCCTAGAGTTCACTTGAAAGTAATGTCTTTTCTTTCTGGCTGATTTTAAGTTCCTCTGTATTTCATTTATGTTCTAAAGTTTTACTATGATTGTCTTGGTATGGAATTCTTTTATTTCTCCTGTTTGAGAGGTATTAGGCTTCTAGAATCTATAGATTAGGACCTTTTATCAATTGTAGAAAATTTTAAGATATCATCTCTTCAAATACTTCTTCCATCTCATTCTCTCTCTTTTTCTAGAATTCCAATTAGTTATGCTTAAACCTTTACAGTGCCATAATTTTTACCCCCTTTTTCATATTTTCCATGCCTTTTTCTCCCCGTTCTGGCTGAATCTCTTCAGATCTACTAGTTCAGAGGTTCTCAAACTTTAGTGTACATCAGAATCACCAGGAAAGCTTATTGAACACAAGTTGTTGGGCCCCAGCATAGAGTTTCTGATTCATAGGTAGGATGGGGCCTGAGAGTTTGCATTTCCAACATGTTCCCATAATGCTGCTACTCTGGGGACGACATTTGAAAACCAATGTTCCAACTTATTAATTCTCACTTTGGGTATGTCAAATCTGCTATTAAGGCCCATCCATTGAGTTATTATTCTCAATTATTTAAAATTTTTACTAAAATATCTAGTTAATTCTATTTCAAATTTGTTGGTCATTCTTCATAGTTTCTTATGCCCTGATATAAACATGATCAATATGACTATTTTATATTTTGCCTAACAATTCCTAATCTGAGATCTCTGTCATTCTTTTTTTGCAAGCCTATTCCCACTTATGGTTTATGTCCTTGTATATTTTGTCATTTCTGAATATGAACTTCACATTTTACATGGAAAAGTATTGAAAGTCCCTAATCTTCACTTTCTATTTTACCAACTGCTTTGGGAATTTCCCTTTTTGTTACTCAGACACTGGCAGCTTCATTAATAATCTCTGTAATTTTTACCCTCCTCCATTAAACAAATTTGTATCATCCTCCTATAATTCTGTCTTTCATTAATTTTCCAATCATTTTTGCTTAAAGAGTGATATTGCTTCCACATTTCAAGAAATATATTTCTGAAAGAGTATACGAAGAAAGCACATAAAACAAGACCAAAGATAACCAGCATTCAAAACTAAAAATAAAGAAATGGAAAAAATATGTAAACTTATACACACTTTTCTCTTGTTTTCACTCAGTCATAGATTTTATTGATGGTATTGATGGTCTACGACTAATAAAATCCCTAAAACCTTGCCCTGTTTATGGAGGCATGGAATGGGAATTGTTTCAAAGGTAAGATGTTCTAAGTGTTGGGTAAAGTAGGAGCAATGATTCCCTAGCAGCTGAAGGCTCCTCCGACCCTTCCTTTTTCTCCTTTTTCCCTGGTGATCCAGGGCTCGTACTTCTTAGAAATTATGCATAAGGGGCTCATCAAACTCAAAGCAAAAAGACTCAGAGATCCACATCTATACACATCATAGTGAACGTATCCAAAGACAAAGAAAGAATCTCAAAAGCAGCAAGAAAAAAACTCATCTCATACAAGGGATCTTCAATAAGATTAAGAGCTCATCAGAAACCATGAAGGCCAGCAGGCAACAAGATGACATATTCAAAGTGCTAATAGAAAAAAAAAAGTCAACCAAGAATTTTATATCCAGGAAAACTATGCCTCAAAAATACAAGTGAAATTAGAACATTATTAAATAAAAATCAGAGAAGTCATCACTAACAGACCTGTCTTATATGAAATAGTGAATGGAGCACTTCAGGTTGAAATAAAGAACACTCGACAGTAACTGGAGTAAACACAAAGAAATAAAGAACACCAGTAACAGTAACCACATAGGTAAAGATGAAAGATAATACAAATATGGGACTTCCCTGGTGGTGCAGTGATTAAGAATCTGCCTGCCAATGCAGGGGACATGGGTTCGAGCCCTGGTCCAGGAAGATCCCACATGCCGTGGAGCAACTAAGCCCATGTGCCACAACTACTGAGCCTGTGTTCTAGAGCCCACAAGCCACAACTACTGAGCCTGTGTGCCACAACTACGGAAGCCCGCGTGCTTAGAGCCCATGTTCCGCAACAAGAGAAGCCACTGCAATGAGACGCTCGTGCGCCGCAATGAAGAGCAGCCCTCACTCGCCACAACTAGAGAAAGCCACACACAGCAACGAAGACCCAATGCAGCCAAAAATAAATAATAAATTTTTTAAAATAAATTTTTAAAAAAAGATATTACAAATATGTTTTTATTTGTAACGTATTCTTCTCTATCTGATTTAAAAGACAACTACAGGGCTTCCCTGGTGGCACAGTGGTTGAGAATCTGCCTGCCGAGGCAGGGGACACGGGTTCGTGCCCCAGTCCTGGAAGATCCCACATGCCGCGCAGTGGCTGGGCCCATGAGCCATGGCCGCTGAGCCTGCGCATCCATAGCCTGTGCTCCGCAACGGGGAGAGGCCACAACAGTGAGAGGCCCGCGTACCCCAAAAAAAAAAAAGACAACTACAGGGCTTCCCTGTTGGCGCAGTGGTTGAGAATCTGCCTAACAATGCAGGGGACACAGGTTCGAGCCCTGGTCTGGGAGGATCCCACATGCCGCGGAGCAACTGGGCCCGTGAGCCACAATTACTGATCCTGCGCGTCTGGAGCCTGTCCTCCGCAACAAGAGAGGCCGCAACAGTGAGAGGCCTGCACACGGATGAAGAGTGGCCCCCACTTGGCGAAACCAGAGAAAGCCCTCGCACAGAAATGAAGACCCAACACAGCCATAAATAAATAAATTATTTTTTTTTTAAAAATTCAATACTTAAAAAAAAAATTTAAAAGACAACTACATAGGGCTTCCCTGGTGGCGCAGTGGTTGCGCGTCCGCCTGCCGATGCAGGGGAACCGGGTTCGCGCCCCGGTCTGGGAGGATCCCGCATGCCGCGGAGCGGCTGGGCCCGTGGGCCATGGCCGCTGAGCCTGCGCGTCCGGAGCCTGTGCTCCGCAACGGGAGAGGCCGCAGCAGAGGGAGGCCCGCATACCACAAAAAAAATAAAATAAAATAAAAGACAACTACATAAAGGAAGGAAGGGTTATAAAATTGTTTTGAAGAGCTTAAGTGTATTAAGATACACTTTGTCTGACAACAATGGCATCAAGAAGAAGGAAAGGTAGGGAGGGTGGGAGGGAGATGCAAGAGGGAGGGGATATGGGGATATATATATATGTATAGCTGATTCACTTCGTTATAAAGCAGAAACTAACACACCATTGTAAAGCAATTATACTCCAATACAGATGTGAAAAAAAAAAAGATAAGGCTTGGAATGGAGTAGAATGAGCCAATTAAAAAAAAAAAAGGAAGAAAGGAATGGCATTATATTAAAGAAAATTTTTTGTATACTACTGAAATTAAATTGGTGTTAATCTGAACTCAGTTCTTTTAAATTAAAATATTAATTTCAATCTGCAAGGAAACCACAAAGAAAATAATACAAAAATTACACTAAAAGAAGAGAATTAAAATGGAATGCTATATTTAACATCAAAGAAAAGGAATTAATGGAGGACCAGAGAAACAAAAAAGACATAAAATATATTTTTAAAAGATACATATATAGCAAAAAGGCTGACAGAGATCCTACCTTAACAGGAATTACATTAAATGTAAATGCAGGCAAAAGCTAGCAGAATTGAAGGGGGTGGGAGGTAGGATGCAAGTGTAAGCTGTCTACATAGAGTCACACTTTAGATTCAAAGAATACACTGAGGTTAAAACACAGAAAATTATATATCATGGAAACAGCAACTAAAAAGAACAAGAATAGCAGTACTGTTAACAGACAAAATATATTTTAAGTCAAAAATTGTTACTAGAGACAAAGAAAGGATCTTTTATACTGATAAAGGGGTCAACTGATCAGTAAGACATAACAATTATAACCATATATGTACATAACTACAGACTCAAAACACAGGAAACAAAAACTGACAGAACTGAAGACAGAAATAAATCAAAAATAATAATTGGAGACTTCAATACACTACTTATAATAGAAAAACTGCACAGAAGCTCAAAAAGGAAACAGAAAATAAAAAACACTATAAACCAACTAGATCTAAGTCACATTGATAGAACTACCCACCCCAAAACAGGATAACACACATTCTTCTCAAGTGCATATGAAACATTCTCCAGCACAGACCACAGGTTAGGTCATGAAATAAGCCTCAATAAATTTAAAAGGATTGAAATAATACAAAATATGTTCTCTAACCGCAATGGAATTATATTAAAAATGAGTAACAAAAGGAAATTGGGGAAATTCACAATTGTGTGGAAATTAAACAACATACTCCAAACTAACCAATGGATCAATGAACAAATCAAATGAGAAACTGAAAAATACTTTGAGATGAATAAAAATGAAAACACAATGTATAAAATTTAAGGAATGAAGCTAAAACAGTAATAAGAAGAAAATTTATAGTTGTAATGTGTATATATTAAAAAAGACACTATATTAATAACCTAAACTTCCACCTTCAAAAACTAGAAAATATAAGAGCAAACTGAACCCAAAGTAAACAGAAAGAAGGAAATAAATAGAGGAGAAATAAATGAAAGGGAGACCAGAAGTACAACAGAGAAAATCAATTAAACCAATAGCTGATTCTTTGACAAGATCAACAAGATTGATAAATGTTTAGCCAGAATGAAAATAAGAAGACTAGAATTACTGAAATAAAAGAATAAAAGAGGGGCTTCCCTGGTGGCGCAGTGGTTGCGCGTCCGCCTGCCGATGCAGGGGAACCGGGTTCGCGCCCGGGTCTGGGAGGATCCCGCGTGCCGCGGAGCGGCTGGGCCCGTGGGCCGTGGCCGCTGGGCCTGCGCGTCCGGAGCCTGTGCTCCGCGACGGGAGAGGCCACGGCAGGGGGAGGCCCGCATACCACAAAAAAAAAAAACAAAAAAAACAAAAACAAAAACAAAAAAAACAAAAAAAGAATAAAAGAAACATCACTACTGACCTTATTAAAATGAAAAAGATTGTAAGGGAATACTATGAAGAACTGTATGCCAACACATTAGATTATCTTGATGAAATGGGCAAATTCTAGAAAGACACAAACTACCAAAACTACCAAAACACACACACACACACACACACACACACACACAACTGTTAGTAAAATGAATTCAGCAAAGTACCAGAATACAAAGTCAACACACAAAAAACAGTTGAATGTCTATACACAAACAATAAACAATCTGAAAAGGAAATTACAAAAACAGTTCTATTTATAATAGCATCAAAAAAACCAAGACTACACAGGATTTAACTTAACCAAAGTGGTGAATGACTTGTACAGTGAAAATCACAAAACATTGCTGAAAGAAATTAAAGACATAAGCAAATGGAAACACATCCCCTGTTCATGGATTGGAAAACTTAATACTGTTAAAATGTCAAAACTACCCAAAGTGATCTAGAGATTCAATGCAAGCCCTATTAAAATCCCAGTGACCTTTTTTGCAGAAATAGAAAAACCCTTCCCCAAATTTATATGGAATCTCAAGAGGCCTCAAATAGCTAAAACAATTTTGAAAAAGAACAAGCTAGAGGACTCCCACTTCTTGATTTCAAAACTTACTACAGAGCTACAGTAATCAAAACAGCATGGCACTGGCATATAGACAGACACATAGACCAACTGCACAGAACAGAAAACCCAGAAGTAAATTCACCCATATAAAATCAAATGATTTTTGACAAGGGTGCCAAGACAATACAATGGGGAAAGGACAGTCTTTTCAACAAATGGTGCTGGTGAAATGATATCCACATGCAAAGAATGAAGTTGGACCCTTATTTAACACTGTACACAAAAGGTAACTCAAAATCACAATCCTCAATGTAAAACCTGATAACTATAAAACTCTTAGAAGAAAACACAGGGCAAAAGCCTAACAACGTTGGATTTGGCAATGATTTCTTAGATATGACACTAAACACAGGCAAGGCAACAAAAGAAAAAATAGAAAACTGGACTTCATGAAAATTAAAAACATGTGTGCATCTATAGTACTGCTAGATAGTGTCAATGACGTTAAAAGATAATACACAGAATGGGAGAAAATATTTGCAAATCATATATCTGATAAGGGATTAATATCCAGAGTATATAGAGAACTCTTAAAACATAACAACAAAAAAATAAAGTAACCAATTCAAAAATGAGAGAAGGATTTGAAAAGACATTCTCCAAAGATAGACAAATGGCCAAAAAGCAGATGAAAAGATGCTCAACATCAGTAATCATAGAGAAATGCTAATCAAGACCACAATGAGATCCACCTAACCCGCCTTAGGATGGCTACTAGCAAAAAAACAGAAACTAATAAGTGTTGGTGAGAATGTGGAGAAGCTGGAACCGTTGTGCACAGTTGGTGGGAATATAAAATGGTACAGCTGCTGTGGAAAACAGTATAGTGTTTCTTAAAAAAATTAAAAATAGAATTACCATATGATCCAGCAATTCCACTTCTGAGTATATACCTAAAAGAACTGAAAGCAGAGTCTTAAAGAGGTAAGTTGTATACCCATATTCACAGTTGCCCATTCACAATACCTAAAATGTGGAAGCATCCCAAGTATTCATTGGTGGATGAATGGATAAGCAAAATATGGTATATACATACAATCAAATATTATTCAGCCTTATAAAGGAAATTCTGGGAAGTAAGATCCTGCAAGCTGTGTGGGGGAAAAAAAAAAAAGGAAGGAAGGAAATTTTGACTTAGGTCACAACATGGATGAACCTCAAGAACATTAGGGTAAGTTAAAAAAGCCACACACAAAAGATAAATATTGTATGATTTCACTTTTATGAGGTACCTAAAGTAGTCAAAATCATAGAAACAGAGAGTAGAATATGGGTGCCAGGGGTATAGGGGAGAGGGAATAGTGAATAGGTATAGAGTTTCAGTTTTGCAAGATGAAAAGAGTTCTGGAAATTGATGGTGGTGATGGTTACACAACAATATCAACGTACTTAACATCACTGAACTATACACTAAAAATGCTTAAAAATGATAAATTTTATGTTATGTGTATGTTACCATTACAAAAAATTGAAAAAAAATTAAGATGGTAATATTAAACCGATCTACAAATTCTATATAATCTCCATCAAAATCTCAACTGCCTTTTGGCAGAAACTGAACAGCTGATCCTAAAATTCACATTGAAATACAAAGGACCTAGTATAACCAAAACAATCTTGGAAAAGAAAAATAAATTAGAAGAACTCATACTTCTTGACTTCCAAACTTCCACAGAGCTACAATTATCAAGTGATACTAACATAAGGACAGACACACAGAACAATGGAATAGAATAGAGAATCCCAAAAAGGGACCCACACAAATATGCCCATTTTTGACAAAGGTGCAAAAGCAATTCCCAGGAAAAATAATCGTGCCAACAAATGGTGCTGGGAGCCATTGGACACTCATACAGCAGAAGAAAAAAAAAAAAAAAGACCTTCAATCGAAATCTAACACCTTATACAAAAGATAATTCAAGATGGATCATGAACTTAAATGTAAAACTATAACTATACACACATGACTTTTCTAATGAAACAAAGTGAGGTTATTCTTAATTTTTTAAACGTGCTTTCTATGAAACACTGACTTAAAAGCAATACTTTGAACATACTGGTTATGTAATAATTGGAAATTAAAATAAGTTATATCTGTTCTGAAGAAAAAAAGAACGCACTGAATAACACAAGTTCTATGGAAGACAAATTAATCTTGAGACAAATTATTATTTTAACTACTTACACAATAGTCTGTGCTGGCTGGTGGGTGACAGGAGCTGTAACATAAGCTGCAGGGTGTACTCCCATCATTCCTGAACCATCTTAAAAGAAAACCAACACATTTGTTTCAGAGTACCCACTTAATAACACTTTATCCCTAAAGGAAAAGTCACATACTGAAAATGTTTCCTAAGAAAAAAAATCCACATTTCCTTCTGAGTTAGGAGTTAGCAGAGAATAAGGCAAGAAAACATAAAATATTTCTTAAATCTAGATAAAAAGGAAATAACTATGAATTATAACTGAGTTTTAAAATACAGTATTTATTAAATCAATATATATATAATATTGGAATTAAGTAAAGCTGTGCTTTTTCTCATTTATATATTTTTGCTTGCACAAAAAGCAATTTTCCTTATTGAACCACTGGAAAATAATGTTTATTCCACAGATAACTTACAGTAAGCAAGACTAGGATCCAACGTATTCCTGGCCCCATAAAAATAGTACGCATCATTGTAAGGAGTTCGATAGTTGGTAGCCAAAGGTGGTAGCAGGGGAGGTGGAGGCAGAGGTGCTATGCTGTATCAAAAGACAATTGGGAAATTCTTCTCATATTCCACTGCAAATTTTTTAAAAATCAAGATATTATTTTCTTACAAAAATCTTACTGAAAATCGAATTGCTGCTTTAGGAAAAGCCACCATCTTGCTTCAATCTCTTATCAAAAATTATAACTCAAAAAGCAAAATATATAAAATTTCAGAATTTAAGGTACAACACTTATTCAATCAATTAACATCTAATTCGTCACTATCTGCCAGTATTGACCAAACATGGTCTCTGTCCCTCAGGAATAATACAAAAATAAATAGCCATTACATCAGAGTACAGTAAATGAAACAATACAAGTAGACACAGGATGCTACAGGAACATGGAGCAGGAACATTTAAATCACACAGGGAAGAGAAGGAAAGTATAAGGAAGGCTTTCTAGGAAAGGCAATGCTTCAGCTACACTACTAGAGTGAGTTAGTCACAGAGAAGAAAGATACAACATCAAGAAAAGGCAAAGAGGTACAAAATGAGATTATAAATGGTTCCATTTGACTGGGAGAAAGATGTATTTTTTTAACTCTAAAAATGTATTGCTCTTTAAAGGAATTAAAACTATGTGAAAAAGAAACTACTTAAATATCAACAGCAAATTTCTGAGTTAATTTTCAGCATTTCATAAAGTTAAAACTTCTAAAAACCTCTACATCAGCACTTCATTAATGATTAGGAAGTATCTCTGTATTTCCACCAAGTCAATATTTTCCATTAGTTAAAATGTAAACGGCAAATTCCTTTAGATGAACAGAAAGAAAAAGGAGGCATCCTAGAATGTTTTCACTTTTGAGCGTATATATTAGGTTCTCCCTTGTATACTTCAAAATAATTGTGAAGAGCTGAGAAGGCATTAAAGTTTCTTCAGTCATGAATATTTTTCATATTTACTATCATTCAACGTGTCTAACCTTACTATCCTCAATCCATAGATAAATAAAGCAGTTGAAAAATTACTATAAAAGGGAACTGTCAATATCATTAAATCTTAAATTTTTAGAGACTGACATAAAATTTAATCCTCACAACCCTATAACTGTAGGTTAAAAAACATATATATACACACACATATATAAATATCTGTTACTATTCTACTTTTTACAAATGAGAAAACTGAAGTTCAATACAAGTGCGGTCTGCCCAAAATCCAGGGAGTGAAGCCAACCATTTTAATCCCTAAATCAATGCTAAAATCATCATACCATGCTTTGTAATTCCAATCCCGCCTAGTCCTTTGAGTCAGGAAGTCATTAGATGAAACAAACAAAACACCTGATAAATACAGTAAACATGGTCCTACAATTTGTTAGCGGTAAATAAAAGATAATACCAAGTCCTAAAGGAACATACAGCCCAGAAAATATCAATGTTAAAAAGGAAAAGCACCTGATTAAATGCAATCCTACAATATCAATGTTAAAAAGGAAAAAAACCTGATTAAATGCAATCCTACAATTAATACATTAATAGTAAGCAAAAATAAGAGAAAATCCTACTAAGAGAAGAAAGTATAGACCAGAAAATATCAATGTTAACAGGATTTTCTTTATGTTTAGTCCAGTATAGCACAATGCTTTTTACCTATGGAAATCAAATATTTACCCTAATACCTAAATACAGGTTTTATAATTTCAACACTTTATTTCAGGTATTTGAGTTGCATAGCCTGTAAGTAATCACAGAGAAAGAGTTGAAGGAAACAGAAACTAAAATAAAGTAATATATATAAAACAGTCACATTAGAAACTTTTTCTGCATTAACTGAAGAAAGTATTCAATGTTTGCCAAGTGGAAATTACAAAATTGAAAATGGCTAGGTTTTATATGTTTAACAGATATTCCAAAATACGACCTAAAACTAAATAATAAATATACTTAGTTATGCATTTTAAAAGTACAGAAGCATCTTTAAACAGCAAAAGAACGTTATAAGGATTTCCCTTGTTTTTATAACAGAGAAAAGATCAACAATGAAAAAAAATTTCAATAGAAATTATTTGACAAAAGCCTTTAACTGCACAAAAATCTCTGAAGGATAACATTACCTGCTTCAGCAAATCCTTCTGAATATACAATATAATGATACCTTACCTAATTCCCAAACACAAAACATTTTAAACAAGCACCTGGGAGGCACCATTTCACCAAGGGTGCTGCTGAGTCCATTGTGCAAATCTTCATTTTGAGATGGGATGGAGTAAACTGATGGGATGGGTGGGACAGATGGGGCAGACAAAGGAGGGAGAGGTGTCTGGAAAGCTACTCTGGGTCTTTCAGGTGGTATCGTCTCTTTGAAGTGTCTTGGTGTCACACTAAACTGCTTTAGTCTATCAGGCTAAAATAAAGAAAAAAATCTGTTTGTTACATATAATCATAAATTTAAAGGTGGAAGGGATCTCAAAAGACCCTCTATCCCAGACTGCCAGCAGGCACTTAAGTTAGACATAGAATAACAGAATTTTACAGCTATAAGAGATTTTGAAGATCCAATTCTTATTTTATAAAAGAGGTAATTGAGACTCCATGAAAGTACATAAATCACCTAAGGTCTCACCATTCATAAATAATCAAGCAAACACTAGAGCCAGATATTAATTCTAAATATAAAACTCTATTATACTACAACACTATGCTGCTTCACTACCAATTGCCATCAAAGTATTCTAACATCAAAGTATTCTCTAGATCAGTGTGAGCACAGGTTTTCTGTAAAGAGCCAGCTAGTAAATATATCAGGCTTTGCAGGCCATGTGGTCTCTTCACAACTACTAAAGTAGACCAAAACAATATGTAAGCAAATGAACGAGGGTGTGCTGCAATAAAACTTTAAAAAATAGGCAGCAAGTGGATTTGGCCACAGGCTACAGTTTGCTTACCCTCGCTCCAAAACATCATTTAAGTGTCCTTTTCTAAGATGTGCACGTCAAAAGTAAACCCAAAAGTAATGGTCTAACTACTATATCTAATATTTTTATTTATTTATTCTCATAAAGCAACTTGACACTCCAAAGGTTGTTTCATTTAAATATAAATAAGAAGGTCCGTCAAACACTAAGGTAACTATAAATGCAAAGTTTAACATGCCACCATATTACATTAAAAAGTTCAAGATTTGAAAAGGAAATTTTTGATTGTCAAAACTATTTCAAAGGTATTTATTGATAGAGGAAAATATATTCAGTTTTGGAATTCATCCTTTTTTCCCAGCATGTTTAATTTCTCAGGAATGATTTCTCAGATTAATTTAAAAGTTTTACTCTATGAGCAGTCAAAAAGCACACTGGGAGTGATACTGGTACAGTATTAAACTTTTTAAAGTGAATAATCCACAGGTATATACTTAGCATAAGAAAAAGTAAGACAAAAGTTGCCTACAGCTGAGTAATTTTAAGTTGCTGTATTCTTTTTAAGAATGAACTTTTTAATGAAATTAAAGTTTCCATCCCCCCCCCCTCTCCACACACACACACACACACACACACACACACACAACTGTTAGTAAAATGAATTCAGCAAAGTACCAGAACACAAAGTCAACACACAAAAAACAGTTGAATGTCTATACACAAACAATAAACAATCTGAAAAGGAAATTACAAAAACAGTTCTATTTATAATAGCATCAAAAAAACCAAGACTACACAGGATTTAACTTAACCAAAGTGGTGAATGACTTGTACAGTGAAAATCACAAAACATTGCTGAAAGAAATTAAAGACATAAGCAAATGGAAACACATCCCCTGTTCATGGATTGGAAAACTTAATACTGTTAAAATGTCAAAACTACCCAAAGTGATCTAGAGATTCAATGCAAGCCCTATTAAAATCCCAGTGACCTTTTTTGCAGAAATAGAAAAACCCTTCCCCAAATTTATATGGAATCTCAAGAGGCCTCAAATAGCTAAAACAATTTTGAAAAAGAACAAGCTAGAGGACTCCCACTTCTTGATTTCAAAACTTACTACAGAGCTACAGTAATCAAAACAGCATGGCACTGGCATATAGACAGACACATTGACCAACTGCACAGAACAGAAAACCCAGAAGTAAATTCACCCATATAAAATCAAATGATTTTTGACAAGGGTGCCAAGACAATACAATGGGGAAAGGACAGTCTTTTCAACAAATGGTGCTGGTGAAATGATATCCACATGCAAAGAATGAAGTTGGACCCTTATTTAACACTGTACACAAAAGGTAACTCAAAATCACAATCCTCAATGTAAAACCTGATAACTATAAAACTCTTAGAAGAAAACACAGGGCAAAAGCCTAACAACGTTGGATTTGGCAATGATTTCTTAGATATGACACTAAACACAGGCAAGGCAACAAAAGAAAAAATAGAAAACTGGACTTCATGAAAATTAAAAACATGTGTGCATCTATAGTACTGCTAGATAGTGTCAATGACGTTAAAAGATAATACACAGAATGGGAGAAAATATTTGCAAATCATATATCTGATAAGGGATTAATATCCAGAGTATATAGAGAACTCTTAAAACATAACAACAAAAAAATAAAGTAACCAATTCAAAAATGAGAGAAGGATTTGAAAAGATATTCTCCAAAGATAGACAAATGGCCAAAAAGCAGATGAAAAGATGCTCAACATCAGTAATCATAGAGAAATGCTAATCAAGACCACAATGAGATCCACCTAACCCGCCTTAGGATGGCTACTAGCAAAAAAACAGAAACTAATAAGTGTTGGTGAGAATGTGGAGAAGCTGGAACCGTTGTGCACAGTTGGTGGGAATATAAAATGGTACAGCTGCTGTGGAAAACAGTATAGTGTTTCTTAAAAAAATTAAAAATAGAATTACCATATGATCCAGCAATTCCACTTCTGAGTATATACCTAAAAGAACTGAAAGCAGAGTCTTAAAGAGGTAAGTTGTATACCCATATTCACAGTTGCCCATTCACAATACCTAAAATGTGGAAGCATCCCAAGTATTCATTGGTGGATGAATGGATAAGCAAAATATGGTATATACATACAATCAAATATTATTCAGCCTTATAAAGGAAATTCTGGGAAGTAAGATCCTGCAAGCTGTGTGGGGGAAAAAAAAAAAAAGGAAGGAAGGAAATTTTGACTTAGGTCACAACATGGATGAACCTCAAGAACATTAGGGTAAGTTAAAAAAGCCACACACAAAAGATAAATATTGTATGATTTCACTTTTATGAGGTACCTAAAGTAGTCAAAATCATAGAAACAGAGAGTAGAATATGGGTGCCAGGGGTATAGGGGAGAGGGAATAGTGAATAGGTATAGAGTTTCAGTTTTGCAAGATGAAAAGAGTTCTGGAAATTGATGGTGGTGATGGTTACACAACAATATCAACGTACTTAACATCACTGAACTATACACTAAAAATGCTTAAAAATGATAAATTTTATGTTATGTGTATGTTACCATTACAAAAAATTGAAAAAAAATTAAGATGGTAATATTAAACCGATCTACAAATTCTATATAATCTCCATCAAAATCTCAACTGCCTTTTGGCAGAAACTGAACAGCTGATCCTAAAATTCACATTGAAATACAAAGGACCTAGTATAACCAAAACAATCTTGGAAAAGAAAAATAAATTAGAAGAACTCATACTTCTTGACTTCCAAACTTCCACAGAGCTACAATTATCAAGTGATACTAACATAAGGACAGACACACAGAACAATGGAATAGAATAGAGAATCCCAAAAAGGGACCCACACAAATATGCCCATTTTTGACAAAGGTGCAAAAGCAATTCCCAGGAAAAATAATCGTGCCAACAAATGGTGCTGGGAGCCATTGGACACTCATACAGCAGAAGAAAAAAAAAAAAAAAGACCTTCAATCGAAATCTAACACCTTATACAAAAGATAATTCAAGATGGATCATGAACTTAAATGTAAAACTATAACTATACACACATGACTTTTCTAATGAAATAAAGTGAGGTTATTCTTAATTTTTTAAACGTGCTTTCTATGAAACACTGACTTAAAAGCAATACTTTGAACATACTGGTTATGTAATAATTGGAAATTAAAATAAGTTATATCTGTTCTGAAGAAAAAAAGAACGCACTGAATAACACAAGTTCTATGGAAGACAAATTAATCTTGAGACAAATTATTATTTTAACTACTTACACAATAGGCTGTGCTGGCTGGTGGGTGACAGGAGCTGTAACATAAGCTGCAGGGTGTACTCCCATCATTCCTGAACCATCTTAAAAGAAAACCAACACATTTGTTTCAGAGTACCCACTTAATAACACTTTATCCCTAAAGGAAAAGTCACATACTGAAAATGTTTCCTAAGAAAAAAAATCCACATTTCCTTCTGAGTTAGGAGTTAGCAGAGAATAAGGCAAGAAAACATAAAATATTTCTTAAATCTAGATAAAAAGGAAATAACTATGAATTATAACTGAGTTTTAAAATACAGTATTTATTAAATCAATATATATATAATATTGGAATTAAGTAAAGCTGTGCTTTTTCTCATTTATATATTTTTGCTTGCACAAAAAGCAATTTTCCTTATTGAACCACTGGAAAATAATGTTTATCCCACAGATAACTTACAGTAAGCAAGACTAGGATCCAACGTATTCCTGGCCCCATAAAAATAGTACGCATCATTGTAAGGAGTTCGATAGTTGGTAGCCAAAGGTGGTAGCAGGGGAGGTGGAGGCAGAGGTGCTATGCTGTATCAAAAGACAATTGGGAAATTCTTCTCATATTCCACTGCAAATTTTTTAAAAATCAAGATATTATTTTCTTACAAAAATCTTACTGAAAATCGAATTGCTGCTTTAGGAAAAGCCACCATCTTGCTTCAATCTCTTATCAAAAATTATAACTCAAAAAGCAAAATATATAAAATTTCAGAATTTAAGGTACAACACTTATTCAATCAATTAACATCTAATTCGTCACTATCTGCCAGTATTGACCAAACATGGTCTCTGTCCCTCAGGAATAATACAAAAATAAATAGCCATTACATCAGAGTACAGTAAATGAAACAATACAAGTAGACACAGGATGCTACAGGAACATGGAGCAGGAACATTTAAATCACACAGGGAAGAGAAGGAAAGTATAAGGAAGGCTTTCTAGGAAAGGCAATGCTTCAGCTACACTACTAGAGTGAGTTAGTCACAGAGAAGAAAGATACAACATCAAGAAAAGGCAAAGAGGTACAAAATGAGATTATAAATGGTTCCATTTGACTGGGAGAAAGATGTATTTTTTTAACTCTAAAAATGTATTGCTCTTTAAAGGAATTAAAACTATGTGAAAAAGAAACTACTTAAATATCAACAGCAAATTTCTGAGTTAATTTTCAGCATTTCATAAAGTTAAAACTTCTAAAAACCTCTACATCAGCACTTCATTAATGATTAGGAAGTATCTCTGTATTTCCACCAAGTCAATATTTTCCATTAGTTAAAATGTAAACGGCAAATTCCTTTAGATGAACAGAAAGAAAAAGGAGGCATCCTAGAATGTTTTCACTTTTGAGTGTATATATTAGGTTCTCCCTTGTATACTTCAAAATAATTGTGAAGAGCTGAGAAGGCATTAAAGTTTCTTCAGTCATGAATATTTTTCATATTTACTATCATTCAACGTGTCTAACCTTACTATCCTCAATCCATAGATAAATAAAGCAGTTGAAAAATTACTATAAAAGGGAACTGTCAATATCATTAAATCTTAAATTTTTAGAGACTGACATAAAATTTAATCCTCACAACCCTATAACTGTAGGTTAAAAAACATATATATACACACACATATATAAATATCTGTTACTATTCTACTTTTTACAAATGAGAAAACTGAAGTTCAATACAAGTGCGGTCTGCCCAAAATCCAGGGAGTGAAGCCAACCATTTTAATCCCTAAATCAATGCTAAAATCATCATACCATGCTTTGTAATTCCAATCCCGCCTAGTCCTTTGAGTCAGGAAGTCATTAGATGAAACAAACAAAACACCTGATAAATACAGTAAACATGGTCCTACAATTTGTTAGCGGTAAATAAAAGATAATACCAAGTCCTAAAGGAACATACAGCCCAGAAAATATCAATGTTAAAAAGGAAAAGCACCTGATTAAATGCAATCCTACAATATCAATGTTAAAAAGGAAAAAAACCTGATTAAATGCAATCCTACAATTAATACATTAATAGTAAGCAAAAATAAGAGAAAATCCTACTAAGAGAAGAAAGTATAGACCAGAAAATATCAATGTTAACAGGATTTTCTTTATGTTTAGTCCAGTATAGCACAATGCTTTTTACCTATGGAAATCAAATATTTACCCTAATACCTAAATACAGGTTTTATAATTTCAACACTTTATTTCAGGTATTTGAGTTGCATAGCCTGTAAGTAATCACAGAGAAAGAGTTGAAGGAAACAGAAACTAAAATAAAGTAATATATATAAAACAGTCACATTAGAAACTTTTTCTGCATTAACTGAAGAAAGTATTCAATGTTTGCCAAGTGGAAATTACAAAATTGAAAATGGCTAGGTTTTATATGTTTAACAGATATTCCAAAATACGACCTAAAACTAAATAATAAATATACTTAGTTATGCATTTTAAAAGTACAGAAGCATCTTTAAACAGCAAAAGAACGTTATAAGGATTTCCCTTGTTTTTATAACAGAGAAAAGATCAACAATGAAAAAAAATTTCAATAGAAATTATTTGACAAAAGCCTTTAACTGCACAAAAATCTCTGAAGGATAACATTACCTGCTTCAGCAAATCCTTCTGAATATACAATATAATGATACCTTACCTAATTCCCAAACACAAAACATTTTAAACAAGCACCTGGGAGGCACCATTTCACCAAGGGTGCTGCTGAGTCCATTGTGCAAATCTTCATTTTGAGATGGGATGGAGTAAACTGATGGGATGGGTGGGACAGATGGGGCAGACAAAGGAGGGAGAGGTGTCTGGAAAGCTACTCTGGGTCTTTCAGGTGGTATCGTCTCTTCGAAGTGTCTTGGTGTCACACTAAACTGCTTTAGTCTATCAGGCTAAAATAAAGAAAAAAATCTGTTTGTTACATATAATCATAAATTTAAAGGTGGAAGGGATCTCAAAAGACCCTCTATCCCAGACTGCCAGCAGGCACTTAAGTTAGACATAGAATAACAGAATTTTACAGCTATAAGAGATTTTGAAGATCCAATTCTTATTTTATAAAAGAGGTAATTGAGACTCCATGAAAGTACATAAATCACCTAAGGTCTCACCATTCATAAATAATCAAGCAAACACTAGAGCCAGATATTAATTCTAAATATAAAACTCTATTATACTACAACACTATGCTGCTTCACTACCAATTGCCATCAAAGTATTCTAACATCAAAGTATTCTCTAGATCAGTGTGAGCACAGGTTTTCTGTAAAGAGCCAGCTAGTAAATATATCAGGCTTTGCAGGCCATGTGGTCTCTTCACAACTACTAAAGTAGACCAAAACAATATGTAAGCAAATGAACGAGGGTGTGCTGCAATAAAACTTTAAAAAATAGGCAGCAAGTGGATTTGGCCACAGGCTACAGTTTGCTTACCCTCGCTCCAAAACATCATTTAAGTGTCCTTTTCTAAGATGTGCACGTCAAAAGTAAACCCAAAAGTAATGGTCTAACTACTATATCTAATATTTTTATTTATTTATTCTCATAAAGCAACTTGACACTCCAAAGGTTGTTTCATTTAAATATAAATAAGAAGGTCCGTCAAACACTAAGGTAACTATAAATGCAAAGTTTAACATGCCACCATATTACATTAAAAAGTTCAAGATTTGAAAAGGAAATTTTTGATTGTCAAAACTATTTCAAAGGTATTTATTGATAGAGGAAAATATATTCAGTTTTGGAATTCATCCTTTTTTCCCAGCATGTTTAATTTCTCAGGAATGATTTCTCAGATTAATTTAAAAGTTTTACTCTATGAGCAGTCAAAAAGCACACTGGGAGTGATACTGGTACAGTATTAAACTTTTTAAAGTGAATAATCCACAGGTATATACTTAGCATAAGAAAAAGTAAGACAAAAGTTGCCTACAGCTGAGTAATTTTAAGTTGCTGTATTCTTTTTAAGAATGAACTTTTTAATGAAATTAAAGTTTCTTAATCATTAAAGATGAAACAAAAACTTGCCTTAGCAAATAAATTCTACACATCCAGCTAAAAAAAAAGTATCCTTTGAGAAGAGTAATAAATTATTACCTTCTCCTTACTCAACTGCAATGATATGTGTAATTCATTCCAATTATGAAAATTGAAGAATTAAAGTAAAAATAAGGTTATTACCTCTAGATTTACATTAAGTAAAAACTACTAAAATGCTTAAAGCCTAGAATTAAAGATTTCAGTTTCTTTGGAAATTCCTCTAATATAAGAAAAATGGTCATGATACTATGAAAAAAATTATTAACATCCATTGTAAATTAAACTAAAACAGTGCATGGAATAGTGCATGTAAATAAAGTGGAAAGGAATAATTTACAAGAAACTTTAAAAACGCACAAATGAAAAAGGAAAAACTATCTTAGAAAAGTAAACAAGTAAGAGTTAGGACTTAATGTTTTATGAGAACTGAATTTAGTTTATTACTGTTCAAACTGGTCTACTCATACATTTTCTCCAATATGTTCTATCTCCACCTGCCACTACATTTGAGGCTTATTTGAATGAAAGATTAAACATTAAAAGACGGCGGGAACCCTTACCGATTTCTCAGGGTCTTGTGCTCCAGAAGCTGCAACCCTGAGATCCAAATCTTTTTCTCTAAACAAAATTAAAGTTTTATATATTAAAAAGTTATAATAAACACTATCATTACTGAAACAACCTTACACACAAAGTCCATGCAATAACATCTCCAAAAACAAATAATTCCTTTAACTGACAATAAAGCCTTAAATAATTTTGAAAACTAAATTTTCCGATTTGGTGCAAAGTAAACTAATATTCACATGTAAACTGCCTTGGAATAAATATCTCTAAACCAGTGCCTGGGATACTTCAAAGTCTAAGGAATTCACACAGAATAAAGTAGAGAAGTAAAACAAAATCTTTACTTAGTGAAACAAATAAAAAACTTTTTTTAAGGTTCATGTATATCTTCAGTTCACAAAAAGGAGGGTAAAAAAATTAAAAATTAATACGATACTTTCCAATAAGAGTTTTTAAGAAAATGATGTTAAAGATGGCTAATATCAGACAGTAGATATTGGCTTCCTCTAAGATAGAGAGAAAAAAAACAAAACTAAAAGATGACAGGTCTCAAATTCTCTTAGAACCAAGATATCTATCCCTAATTTTAAACTGGAATTAATATTTCACAGGTATTTCTACATGAAAGATTACAAACTCTGAGACTTGTATACAATATAAATATCTGTGGATCTATCATGATTATTTTTATACAGCATGTATACGTGTGCTTACCATTTCATTGTTAAAAGACAAAATACTTTTATTTTATATTTGCTACTATATATGAGATAATACAGTGGGCATGTAGATAACATTAAATGCTACCCTAAAATTGAAGAAATTAATGAAAGTATGTACAAGGCCTGTTATAGGATGAACACATAGTCTCCTTTGTTACCTATGATAAAGAAAATGAACACCCTCATAGTATCTGTTTTATTACCCTGGCTGATTTACAATGTGGAGACTGAAATAGAATGATTTACAAATACTGAATCGTATTAGGAAAAATATCCCCTTATTTTACCATTTAATAGTCACCACTATGTAATTTTAAACAAACGCATTTAAATTCAAAACATCTTTTTAAAATGCAAACCTTTCATTACCGTCTCTTGTTCTTCTGTTGTTCAGCCATTTGTTCCAATAGTTCTTGTCTATATTTCTCTTTCCTTCTCTGAATAAGTTCTCGATCTTCACCTCCTAGAAAGTGGTAAGAAAAAAATGCAGTCTTAACTCTTAAGCAACACATGTAACTGGAAAGTCAATTTTTTAATCTCCCATTTTTAATTATATCAAAGAATATAATTACTACGTATGCAGCAAATATAGAAGGTAAATCATATGTATCATTACCTATTCAACTAGTTTCATAATTTATGAATAACTACTATGTGTCAAACCCAAGACACATTAATCCTTCCCAAACTTCTACATTAGTCAAAAACCTTCTTAAATAAGAGAATATTCTAACTCCTATCCCCACTTTCCAAAGATCAGGATAATATCTCCACTAACACCTCCTACAAGCCCCTTAACTTTAACAAGTGTGTTCAAAATGAACATCTCAAAAGCAATTGCCCTTCTTTGTTTTCTGTTACTGGCCGAATAAACGAGCCTCAAAACCCCACTGTAACTTTGATGACTAATGCTTTCTTATTTACTTCATGTGAGGACCCTCTTCTCTATTCTCATGGACATCAGCCTTGGATAGGAACTCTCTATATTTTACCTGAATTGCAGCAATAACCTTTTAACTAGTCTCCGGAACTCCTCCCCCACTCCCTAACTCCAATACAACCAGCACACTTATGTAAGACTAACTATCTTAAAATACAACACTAATCATGATAACACATTGCTCAAAAAATTTCAATAGTTACCTCAATTCTACAGAAAAAAATATATAAACCTCTCGTTCTGGTATCACTTACATGAAAATCCAGTCATGCAAGCATCTTGGATCCACAGAAAATTATTATTATTGCATGTTAATCACACAAAATAACCTCTTAATCTAGATATGCAAAATCTGGAACATTACACAAATCACAGGGATATCAAAAATGCAACCAAACCAGAAATTTCTCTACTACCTTAATTATCAGTCTCCCAACCATCAGTTGGACACACAGCATCTGAGTTTGCCCATTAAGGACAGATGTCAGCAACAGTGAAGCTCCCAAAGGGTAACATAAATTACATTAAGGTTAATAATAATGTTTTACAATCAAAGTAGATATATCCATTCTGCTTCTGATCATGATGGAGTTAACAAACACAAAACTCAGCCTCCCTCCATTAAAAAAATAATAACATTAGGCAAAATATATGAAATAACTGTTTTTCAGACACTGGACACTGGACAACAGGTAGCACACAACCGTAATACCTGAGAGAAGTTAAATAAATGAGGTGATCCCTTCAGGCACCCGTTTCTGCCTGCATGCAATCTCCATGGGTACAGGGAGGGAAAAATCCAAACAAAGCTGGGAAACTATGTTAAACTGAGCAGATAAAGATCAAAATTCAGGAAGGCTAAAATGACTAGAAGTTTAGGGCAAAGACTCAAAAAGAAGCGTAAAAAGGGCTTTAGAAATCTGTAAAGGCGTTTCTTCAGACTTTACTGTGTACTAGTCTGTGTATGCAGAGTGAAATTCCATTAGGCTGGGCAAAAAATTACGGAGGACACATAAACTGAATTCTCAGACCTCCTCAAACAAAGTGGAGAGAAACTGAAGCTCCAGCCAGCTAGATTGGAGTTCTCGGTGATCCTCTAAGGGTATTCAGGGAAGAGCCCGAGAAAGGTCACTCTGTAGCAGGAAGGCTGAACAATCTTTCTAGAGCGAAGCCTACTCTAGATGTCCCAGCTAAGTTTAAATTTAAAATAAGGCCTCTGAAAGACTGGTCCTTAAGTAACAGAAAAACATGACCGTGGTAGGCAAAATTCTAAGACAGATCCTACGTTCCCTGCCTTCTAGCACTGACTCCCTGTATAAACCCTCCCCGAGTGTGGGCAGGACCTATGACTTGCATCTAGCCAGTGAATATGGCAAAGGTGAAAGGAATCTGCAGATGTATGTAATTAAGGCCCAAATCAATTTTGAATTAATCAAAAGGGAGATTATCTTGGGTGTGTCTGATATAATCAGATAAAAGCCCTCACTGAGTTTAGAGATTCTCCTTGCTGGCATGATAGAATAAGCAGCCTTGGTGAGGAAGCCCATGTGGCAAGAAACAGCAGATGGCCTCCAGGAACTGAGGGCAGTCTCCAGCAGATCCAGTAAGAAACCAGGGCCCTTAGTTATACAGCCACAAGGAAATGAATTTAGTGAAAAATATGAATGGGCTTCTTCCCTCATAAGCCTCCAGATGAAAAACAGCCTGCCCGACACCCTGACCATAGCATAATGAGATCCTGAGCAAAGGACCCAACAAAATTCATGACCCACAGAAACTCAGATAAAGTGTGATGTTTTGAGTAACTAAATTTGTGCTCATCTGTGATGCAGCAATAGAAACCCAATACGGTGATTAGAAAAGTTAATCAATTGAAAGAAAAATCACATAAACAACAGAGATGACATAACAACAAAGATGTTAAAACAGCTATCATAACTATGACCAAATATTTAAATGAAAATAGTAATGTAATGAGGAGGAAATGGAAACTATTATAAAGAACTAAATGGGGAGTCCTACTTCTGCTTAGAAACTAGAAAGCCACAAGAGAACATTGCTCATACCCCACAATGGAAAAAAGCTCAATCATCTACAAAATCTAAACTTTTAAAAAGCCCATCAGAGAGCTGAGGTTACAAGCAACCAGGTAAACTGAATTCCAAAGGGTATAAAAACCAATCCATAGTAAGATGGGACAACCCACGTGTTTTACCTTTACCAGAGTACAGAGAAATAGGCAGCTACCTTAGAAGTAGGTAAAAAGAAAATAACTGAAACGCTAATGAATTCTTAAAGGCTTTCTGTGGATTGGAATAGCAATGCAGAAGGGGAATCTGCACTCACTTGCTGCCCCTACCAGATGCTTATGAGACCGAAGATGGGGCAACGCAAGACACCTAAAAGACACCATTCTGAGGCAAAACAACAAACAAACCAACAGAAAACCAATGCCCACATTCCAGACTCTTCTCTCATATAAAGTAATCTATTGGTTGAAAGGCAGAAAACCTTGGACCCAGCATTCTGCATTCATACAAAGCAAAGGTCTGCTACTGTTAGGGAAAGAGCAGGAAATTCTCACATATAAGATCCTCCACAGGGCTTCCCTGGTGGCGCAGTGGTTAAGAATCCGCCTGCCAAAGCAAGGGACACGGGTTCGAGCCCTGGCCCGGGAAGATCCCACATGCCGCGGAGCAACGAAGCCCGTGCGCCACAACTACTGAGCCTGCGCTCTAGAGCCCGCGAGCCACAACTACTGAAGCCCACATGCCACAACTACTGAAGCCTGAGTGCCTAGAGACCGTGCTCCACAACAAGAGAAGCCACCGCAATGAGAAACCAGCACACCACAACAAAGAGTAGCCCCCGCTCGCTGCAACTAGAGAAAGCCTGCAGGCAGCAACAAAGACCTAACACAGCCAAAAAATAAATAAATAAATTTATTTTTGTAAAAAAAGATCCTCCACAGGCATAAAGGAGAGTTTGGCTACCACTCTGAGGAGGGGCAGGAACACTGATACTCATTTCTGAGAACCAAATGCACAGGGCCAGCTTTGCTACAGCAATCTACTGCTGAGGAAGGAAAAGTGTGGCAAGAGAGACACCCTCTTCTGTCAGGGGCTGGCAGGTCTTGCTAAAAACTGAGGAAGGTGCAGGAACACTGAGAAAATCTCTCCAGGCCCCACACTAAGAACAAGGTAGTCAGAGAATTTAACACTTCTCTCTAAACAACTGGTAGAAGAACAGTTAAAAGTCATTAAAGATGTACAAGACATGAACATCATCACTATCAACCAATCGGCTTAACTGACATTTATAAACCACTACACTCAACAACCACACGATGCACACTCTTTCAAGTACACATTAAACATTCACCAAGAAAGACTATATTCTGAGTCACTTTTTAAAGTTTTATTTAAAAAATTCAAATTTGAAATAATTGAAATTTACAAATTATTTTCTCAGACCATAAGGGAATTAAACAAGCAGTCAATGACAAAAAGCAGGAAAATCCCCAAGTATTTGGAAATTTTAAAACATACTTCTAAATGACCCATGGTTCTGTTAGAAACCCCATAATATATTATTTTTGCTCTCAGCAGTCAGCTGTCCTAATTCTTTAAATAAAGCAAAAGGCTCCAAACAAGGTCCTTGGGGCAAAATTATAGGGGGAAGACAAATTTCAACTCAATTGAAATGAGAATACTGCAACAATCAGAGCCACGTGAAGTTGGAATGTGCTGCCTCTGGAGAGAGGAAGTTCCCTAAGGGGACACACAAATTTAGGCTGGGGGAAAAAGATACAACCGTGAGATAAATCACTGAATTAAAAGAGTTTAATAGTCTATTCCAAACATGACTCTATTATCAAACATTAATCTATAATTCCTGATTGCATTAATGATAAATTCATGTCATTTATCTTTAAAATTTCAGGGTAGAGTAATCCATTTATTGATAAAATTATTTGTCAGTAGGTTCTCAACACAGAAAGCCATTTCTCCAATTTCTACCATGTTTAACAAAATACATCATAAGAAGCAAGTCCTTACTCTGACTTATTGATAGGCTAAATTGGTCAATTCTCACTTAAAGACATTACACTAGAATAAAACTCTAGGTGTTATGCCATTTTTCTCATAATAGCCATTTCAAGGAAACAAAAGTCTGAGAATATCATGCAATTATACATCTCTAAGCCAAAATTTAAATTACTGACTGCTTTTAGGTTGAATGAATCTAAACTATTATCCAATTTCTTCATATACTTCACTGAAACAAAATTTCGGGCAATTTTTTCTAATAGCTTTACACAAAGAAGAGACCACTTTTCTACTTAAAGTTACATACAGAAAGTATGCTCTCTTCACACTGTTTCTGAAATTAAATGTGACAAGTTAATATAGTAAATCAACATGCTTATCTTAAGCGATGACCTTCATTTCTGACAAAATAAATAGAAAATCTGGATTATAATCATTATTTGAATAAAACACTTTCTCAGAAACTACATGGAAAGAACGTGGGAAAGGATGTTTATCAAAGGATAAAAAGGTTTAGTTCAGGGGAACTGAACTAAAATGTAAGGCAGTTTTGTGCTAGCTAAAGAAGAAAAGAAATGAAGAAAGAAATTATCACATATAAAATAGAATGTAAGAAATAGCCAACACTATGACAAAGTGAAATATGAATTTAAAAGATTTTACTGAAATTAATATTTATCACCAATAGAAAGTTCATCACTAAATAAGTTATTTAGCTTTAAAATTATACACAGAGCTATATAATACACTAAATAATTATAATAGCTATATAATATGCTAAATGTCTAGCATAGTGCCTATCACAAAGTAAGCACTAGAGAAATGTTTTCTATTATTAGTAAGAGTGATATTAATTACACTACTGAGCTCTCACGAAGACCTTTTATAAAACACTCCACAAAAGTCTAATCAACTGGAGGTTTTTGTACATACCAAAGAGCATCCCTGCAAAAGGACTACACATCTCTCGATTAGTAGGTTTGGATGGTTCATTGTCTCGAGCACTTTGATTTCCAGCAGATGAAATTCGTATGTTTGACTGTTCTGTGACATCACCACCATACTCCATAGGAGGCACATTCCCTCGTCTGTTCCCGTACATCCTGTCATTTGTATACACCCTCAAAAGTCTTCTATCAAAATCACTTCATATCTAAACCTCTCGTCCATTTCTTCACTTACTTCAGGATCTTGGCCTGGTCTATAATACTGTTTATCAGAAGCACGATCCTCATTAAACCTGTGAAATCTTCTGTCTGGAATGTCAGTCCTGCTGACAAACCTCTGATGTTTTTTATTGGAAATGCCCACTTCTTCATTAGTTTTTTTAATGACTCTTCTATTATTCCTTAATTCAATTTCATCATCTAGTTTTCGGTATCTGTCCTCTTCTAGTCGTCTTTGGTTTAGAAGCTCTTCATATGCCTCTGAAGGAGTTAAGACATCTTTCCTAGGACCCTCTGAATTTTCCCAAGATGACTGCATTTGTGAAGGTAAATCAGGTTTAACCTGACTAATAGGTTTTTTACTTCTTTGATTCTTGTGCTCAGTACTCTTTTCTACCTGTCTGAACTTTTCCATGGATTCTTCCTTATCCCTGAGAAACTGACTGTATTCTTTGTTGTGTTCAAGTTTCAACCTTTCCTGAGTAAGATAGCGTCTGTAATCTTGCCACAATTCTTCTTTCAGTTTATGTTTCTTCCGTTCATAGTTTTCCCCAAGTGGTAAACTTAATCCATAATCAATTCCTAAGGAACCCTTGGTCTGTTGACTGTTTGATGGTATGTTATCCTTAGCCATGGAGATTAATATTTTACTGTTTTCAGAAAGCTTCTCTGATGCTGTTCCCTTCATTTCCATGTAAGGTGGATCACTTTCCAATTCTGCTTTGTCTCTGGCCAATTTGGCTTTTTGCTCTTCAATAAATTCATCCAAATTATCAGCCATGTTGCAGATATCAGGAAAGCGGGCTCCCGGGCTTGCATCGGGGGCCGCAACGGGGAGAGGCCACAACAGTGAGAGGCCCGCGTACCACAAAAAAAAAAAAAAAGAATGCTGTAAAGCACCGTAAAGTTTCATTTAACACAATTCTCCCCTCCCCCTTTCTCCCTAATTCCTTTCTCACTAATAAGGGAGGCTGTTAACATACTATACCTTTCTAGTTTTCCAGCAAGCCAGTTTTAGCAGTTGCTGTTTTACAGTACAACGACTGAAGGGCAGAATTTATATTACATACTATACCTTTGATTTCCAGCAGATGAAATTCTTATGTTTGACTGTTCTGTGACATCACCACCATACTCCATAGGAGGCACATTCCCTCGTCTGTTCCCGTACATCCTTAAAAACACATTAGCTTACAGAGCTTGTTCCACATACAGTGGACTTTTCTAATCTCTCTGGTGTTTTTACATTTGATGTTGGAAATATTAAAGGGAACAAAGTGTTACAATGAAGTTTTACTGTAAATACATTCTAAAATTAATTTAAATGACATTTGACTCAAGTATGATCTGCTGTTTAATAAGAGACACTAAGAGTTTAACATATAAAATAGAATGTAAGAAATAGCCAACACTATGACAAAGTGAAATATGAATTTAAAAGATTTTACTGAAATTAATATTTATCACCAATAGAAAGTTCATCACTAAATAAGTTATTTAGCTTTAAAATTATACACAGAGCTATATAATACACTAAATAATTATAATAGCTATATAATATGCTAAATGTCTAGCATAGTGCCTATCACAAAGTAAGCACTAGAGAAATGTTTTCTATTATTAGTAAGAGTGATATTAATTACACTACTGAGCTCTCACGAAGACCTTTTATAAAACACTCCACAAAAGTCTAATCAACTGGAGGTTTTTGTACATACCAAAGAGCATCCCTGCAAAAGGACTACACATCTCTCGATTAGTAGGTTTGGATGGTTCATTGTCTCGAGCGCTAAAAACAAAAAACAAAAAGAATTAAAACCCAAATAATTCTCAGGAAACAAAAATTTACAGTGAAATGCAGGTATGAGTTATTGGCCTTTCAAAGTACTATGGATACTATAATAGTTATATGTTTTTAAAGTTAATGTAAAATCATGGCATTTTATCTCTTTATACAGTGGGAACCCAATGCATTCAGGCTCTATAAATATATGAACTTTTTCTTCAGCCAGCTTCACTAACTCTATAGATTCCCAATAAAACCCTTTTTCATAAGAACAGTTACCCCAGTAAGGAAAATGAGTATAAGTACACATAAATAAATCCTAAAAAAGAAGGATGATATCTATACCCGCACTTTGAAAAGAAGATCATCTCTAAAAAACTCCTTCCTTGAAAGAAACAAGGAAAAAAAAAAAGACAATTCTCTCAAAGAAAATTTAATTAATTAGACTCAAATAGCAAATTCTCTATCTCAAGCATTTTTATGTGTTACTTTTCTTCAAAGAAAATAGACACCTTTCCTGACACATGACAATGTTATCTTCAGTATGCACTATAAATTCGGAACCACTTATCCTTACGTACAACACAATAAAGCCACCAAAGTGATAAAAACTACAGAAAGAGAACATGAATATAAAATGCATATAATTTCTTTTTTTTCAACATGACACAATTATGTATGAGTACTAATTTTACAAAGCAAGCATAAAAGTTATCTACTCAATATGTTGAAAATCAAAAACAAAGTTTTGAAAAGAAAACTCATAAGAACATTTTCAATTTATTTCAAGTTATGTCATCTCTATAACTCCAAGATATTTTAAATTGATTTTTAGCCCATTAAATTATACACTTATTTCTCCTTTCATTAGTTCAAACAAATATATATACTTTATAATGACAGGGACTCAGAACACCTTGGCACACTTTATAATCAAAACTTGCTCTTCAAAAGAATGCTGTAGGGGCTTCCCTGGTGGCACAGTGGTTGAGAATCCGCCTGCCGATGCAGGGGACACGGGTTCGTGCCCCGGTCCGGGAAGATCCCACATGCCGCGGAGCGGCTGGGCCCGTGAGCCATGGTCGCTGAGCCTGTGCTCCACAACGGGAGAGGCCGCAACAGTGAGAGGCCCACGTACCACAAAAAAAAAGAAAGAAATGAAGGAGAGATAGACTTGCCCACACAGACTAAAGCTGAGAGAGTTCATTACTACTAGATCTGCCTTCCAAGAAGTGCTTCCAAGCACAATATATTACATACTATACCTTTGATTTCCAGCAGATGAAATTCTTATGTTTGACTGTTCTGTGACATCACCACCATACTCCATAGGAGGCACATTCCCTCGTCTGTTCCCGTACATCCTTAAAAACACATTAGCTTACAGAGCTTGTTCCACATACAGTGGACTTTTCTAATCTCTCTGGTGTTTTTACATTTGATGTTGGAAATATTAAAGGGAACAAAGTGTTACAATGAAGTTTTACTGTAAATACATTCTAAAATTAATTTAAATGACATTTGACTCAAGTATGATCTGCTGTTTAATAAGAGACACTAAGAGTTTAGATTCAATAGTCTTCAAAACAAAGGGAGGTTATTATAAACTATTTCAATATAACTTCTAGAAATTTTTAATATCAAAGCTATGCAAATACTAATAAGACTTTTTAATTATTCACTTATTCAAAGAATATTTACTGAGCACCAACTACATGCCAAGTACTAATCTAGGTACTGGGTATGTGGACATGGTCCTTGCCCTCATGAAGATAATAGTCAAATTTCAAAATGAGATCATTTTTTAATCAAAATTCATAGATTCTGGGAATTATTTCACTGAATGTACAAACCTTTTTAACTTAAAAGTACAGCAGCAGTCTTGCCATTAAATTAAATCAAATGTAGCAAGCCACAATATTTGCTAACACTGTAAATCACATGAAATACTAAATATTAGCAATAGGTGAATACAGAACATTATAAACATGGGTAGAAAATTAGTTAACTTTATTCACAAGGTCATGAACAACAAAAAGAAAAATTAGAATTTCTTTTATTTTCTTATTTCAGAAAATAACTTTTAAATGTTTTTCAATTAATCTTTTTTCCACTTGGCAAACATGGAAAATTTAATTTCTCAGACCAGAGAAACCAACATGACTTTTCACACCAACATTTATCAGCACCCATGAAAATCAGCATTTCATAAGTCATATCTCTTTGCATGGCTGTTGAGTTAACAAACTATATTGTCTCTCATGAGGACCACTGGTAAGAAATATGTTTGTTACAGTACTGTTCAATATTTTAGGTGAATTTGATTATCACGTTAAGAAAAACAGCAATTTTTAGAAGAAAAGGAACTTATCACTCTCCACAGAGCCAGCATATAAAATCCTCTTTGTTTCTATCATATATTGTCAATATCACCTGTGGAGAAAAGATTACCCAGAACTGTAACCTTAATAATGTATGACCTGTGGCATGACAGATAAATGGCTTCCATTTTTTATCCATATCTAAAACAGAATCCTCCCCAATCCCTTTCAAAAAAGAATTTCAAACTTATTTCAATTTATCAAAACACAGCTGATTTTATATCTAAAGCCTGTGCTCAAATCTCTCTTTTAAACTGACAGATCAGTTTTGTGTAATTCCTTATTTCTACCACTTAAAGAACAGGTAAATATAAACTTAAATTCAAATTTGTAATTAACAATGCCAGGCAACCAGATTTATTTATACTGCATCTATATAAATACACATGTGTAGAAAAGAGTAAGCAGAGCATGCCTGAGATTGCTTACCCTTAGAAAGCCCTGTTTGCAAGACTGGCCCTTAGCTGGCACCTGAGAACATAGATTTTGGGAGGAGTCCACCATTCTCAGAACTGATAAGAGTGACCCACTGTTCCTAAACTGTTCGTACAAGCAATAGAGTTTATGCTGAACACCTGCTTTCCTTCAGGGAGTCCAGAACTGGCACATGCTAGGAAAGTTTTTTCAGAAAGGAACAGACCTCATAAAAGGAAGAATTTATTTCCTTTCACATAGCAAATCAGATTTGACTGAGGGAATAAAATAATTGCAAAATAGTTTCACCATCCTACCAACAAAAAAAAAGTTAAAGCTATGTTAAATGAAAAAAGCTTTTTCTATTTCCTTGAAGAAATGGGTCAGTAATTCTAGTTAATTAGGTTCAAATCTCAATGCCCAAAGAAACCAGGTATAGGCTAGAAGACAAGTTTAGTCTAAAAATTAACACGAGGGACTTCCCTGGCGGCGCAGTGGTTAAGAATCCGCCTGCCAATGCAGGGGACTCGGGTTCGAGCCCTGGTCCGGGAAGATCCCACATGCCGCGGAGCAGCTAGGCCCGTGCGCCACAACTACTGCGCCTGTTCTCTAGAGCCCACGAGCCACAACTACTGAGCCCACGCGCCACAACTACTGAAGCCCGCGCGCCTAGGGCCCGTGCTCCGCAACAAGAGAAGCCCACCGCAATGAGAAGCCCGCGCACCACAACGAAGAGGAGCCCCCTCTCGCCTCAACTAGAGAAAGCCCGCGTGCAGCAACGAAGACCCAATGCAGCCAGAAATTTTTTAAGTAATTAATTAATGTAAAAATAGGTTTTTAATAAATTTATTTATTTTTGGCCGCAATATATAATAATAATAATAATATAATAAAGCCAAAAATAAATAAATTTATTAAAAACCTATTTTTACATTAATTAATTACTTAAAAAATTTCTGGCTGCATTGGGTCTTCGTTGCTGCACGCGGGCTTTCTCTAGTTGAGGCGAGAGGGGGCTCCTCTTCGTTGTGGTGCGCGGGCTTCTCATTGCGGTGGGCTTCTCTTGTTGCGGAGCACGGGCCCTAGGCGCGCGGGCTTCAGTAGTTGTGGCGCGTGGGCTCAGTAGTTGTGGCTCGTGGGCTCTAGAGAACAGGCGCAGTAGTTGTGGCGCACGGGCCTAGCTGCTCCGCGGCATGTGGGATCTTCCCGGACCAGGGCTCGAACCCGAGTCCCCTGCATTGGCAGGCGGATTCTTAACCACTGCGCCGCCAGGGAAGTCCTCAGCATTGACTTTTAAAGGGAGAGCTGATGAGATCTGCTGGAGGGCTGCAGTCCTGCGGTGGGAGAGAAAGAGGACTTGAGGATGACTCCATGGTCTGAGAAACTGAATAAGTTGAACTGCTGTTACCTCGATGGGATAGTCTATGGAAGGGGCAGGTTGGGGGTGGCAGTCATATCAGGAGCTTAGTTCTGGGCATGCGGAGACACTTATGGGACATCCAATAGATGTCAAGCAGGGAGTCTGATATATATATGAATGTAGATTTCAGGGAAGAAGTCCAAGCTTGGGAGGATGACATAGACGGCTTGACAAAGGTCTGGGACCCCTCGTGCTCCTCTGTAGGCAAAGGTTTTCCACAGTAGGGGCAGCATTTGAAAGTTGCTTCAACATCTTTGCCACAGTCTGGACAGGAGATCATGCTTTACGGGGTCACGGTCTGGCCCTCAGACTCACTGGGCTGGAAACTCCATCTTAACTGTGTCCTCTAGATTTTGTGAGCGGGGTGAGGAAACACATATTTGCAGCCAGACCCTCGGACCCTCCAGGGGAACTGCTAATTTTAAAAATTAACACAAGTTTATCTTTAAAAATATTACTCTTACAGAAGAAAAGCAAGTTGTTTAAAATCACAGGTGTTTTCAGCTAATTTAAATGTGAATGAACAACTCCTAAATGATAATAATGTATCTTTTTCATTAATAAACCACAGAATCAAAAAAACTACTTCAGAAGTAAATTTACAATGTTTATGCTATCAAGAATGACATATTATAAAAATAAAATATTTACCATCTGTTGGTCCTGACACAACTTACAGGGAGAAAGAATCAAATTCCTCCTTACTTAAATCATCTAATTCACAATGGTTACATCACCTGGTTTCATAGTAAAAATTTCTCTAATGTGAATGAATTCTGCTATTAGGGGTACTCTTAACTATAGAAATTAAAAGAAAACTACTGAGCTGTTAAATGTTGGTCACCATTTTTCTCATTGTTTTCTGTTCTTTCCCAATTTTTATATTTACTTTAATTCAATAACAGTGTTTTTCTAATATTGACCCCATCTTTAAAGTGGGGAAAATAATATAAAAATGGTCCTTCCAAGTATAAATGAAAAGTAACTACTACAAGAAAAAAAGTAATACCAAGTTAAATAACTCATGTTCTAATAAGCTATTTCTCCTCATTTATACCTTACATATTAAGCATGCACACTTCTTAGAATGTCCTACACTAAGTAAGTGAGCACTCAATCTATTGAGTCGGATTCTAATTCTATCTCAGATTCTAATTTCAGATGGAGCGGAATTTCAGAATTTTGTTACATAACTAGCAAGATTACAAACTAACAAATATCAAGAGTAAAACAGACTGGAAGTGCTCACTGCATTAATCACATAAAAAATTTAAAAAACAGCATTTTTTAAGGCTAAAAATTTCTTTTACTCATTAACATTGGTTATAAAGTAAAACATAATAAGGTAATATATTAACTTCTACAGCTCAAGTTAAATAATAAAGACTAGGATGACTATCTTTTTTAAAAGCATATAAATTTCAAAGTATTATAAGATACACTATTATATTCAACTTTAGAAAGCTCCTAAAACATAAACTTACTTAAATTGGTAAATATGTATCAAACAATACACACAGGCATGCGCGCACACACACACACACACACACACAGAATGCAACTGTTGAGCTAACTGCTAACCATTCTGTTAACTATTTTAAAACACTTGCCAGTGATTAATGATTAGTTTAGGAAAGTAAAATCATCCCTGGGCTTTATCCTTCCAAAAGTGGAGAAAATATTTCATTAATAAATACATAATGATATATGGAAAAGTTTATAGGGTAATTAGAAAAGAACTGAGACCAAAAACCTAAAAATCAAAAATTACTAAAAATCAAAACTAGAATTTATCGCAGGTTGACTATTAGAAGGAAAAAAGAGAACACGGGAAATTTAGAAGAATGAAGAAAAATTTTGTACTTCTCAGTACATATCTGAGCCCTCCATATCTGTAGGTTCTGCATCCGTGTAGTCAACCAATCTTGGATAAAAAACATTCGGGAGAAAAAATTCCAGAAAGCTCCAAAAGGCAAAACTTGAATTTCCCGCACACAGGTAACTACTTATCAATATATAGCACTTATAACTATTTACATAGCATTTATATTAGATATTATAAGTAAACTAGAGATGATTTAAAGCATAAGGGAGGATGTGCATAGATTACACGCAAACACTACACCAGTGTACATAAGGGACTTGAGCATCCAAAGATTTTGATATCCGTGAGGGGTCCTGGAATCGATCCCCCTTGGATACCAAGAAACAACTGTTTTAAGAATAAATAGTTAAATCAAGAGATCAAATGAAGTTACACATTTCTTTAGTCTCAAAACTTTCACTAACAAGTAGAATCATTTTTCCTAGCAACCACTCTGCCTGCTAAATAAATCTAATTAATGTTCAATGTGAAATCTTTTCTTTTAGAAATCTCCAAATCTGAAATATAGAAATCCAATTTTAACCTCACCTGCCACTGAGACATATGTGAAAAACCTTACAGTTAGAGATGTAATAAGAGTTTACACATTAACAAGATGTATAATAATGATTTACATTTTTAAGAAATATTGTAAAAACATTAAAATGTATAACAGGAATTATTTTCACTCATCTACATATTTAATCTATTCTTAAACTACTACTTGGGGAAGATTATATATAGAAACAGTTCATTTTCTTCATGGGATACATAAGAAAATAAGATTGTTCTCAAATAATTAGGCTGAAATTGATTTGTTAGTTCATGTATAAAATTATCACAGGGTGTAATTACAAAAATAATAGATTAAAATATATTAAAAACAACGCAACAACAAATTCCAAACTTAAAAGATATGCATTACATTATACTCTAAAGGTAAACTACACCGTAAGAAAAAAAAAAGTTATCATGTACAAATAAGGCAGTACCAAGAGTCCAAGAATATCTGTATTTCCCTAACTGAAACTTCTTGGAGTTCAGGTAGCCTTTGACTACCTCCAGATACAAACATTTTCAAATATAACTCGTTACAGAATTCGGAACATTTTCTGAAGTACAATTAGATTCAAATCAGAGATAAACTATAATTGGCATTACAAAATTCTAATCCTTCAGTCAAACTACCTAAATCAGGGTGAATATTAAAAAGATTGGATGAGCAGGACATAAAAACTAAAGAATAAAGAGTAGATGACAAAGAACTGCAAAGGCTTTGTACTATTATTTAATAATTAGAATAATGGGGGCTTCCCTGGTGGCCCAGTGGTAAAGAATCTGCCTTACAACGCAGGGGTGGCGGGTTTGATCCCTGGTCAGGGAACTAAGATCCCACATGCCGTGGAGCAACTAAGCCTGCGTGCCACAACTACTGAGCTTACGCGCCTCAACTAGAGAGCCTGCGTGCTGCAAACTACAGAGCCCACATGCTCTGGAACCTGCATACCACAACTACAGGGCCCAGGCACCCTGGAGCCTGTGCACCACAACTAGAGAAAGAAAACCCACTGCCACAATTAGCAAGAAGCCCACACGCCGCAACAAAAGATCCCGCGTACTGCAGCTAAGAGCCAACACAGCCAAAAATAAATAAATAAATAAATTTTTAAAAAAGCTATTGGATAAAAAATAAATTAAAAAATAATAATAATAATTAGAATAATGAACATGTAGCATAATGTCTCTGAAAATTTTCTAAAATACTACAAAAATAATCTATTTGGACTAATGAATGAAACAGGTCCCATGAACTGCTCAACATTTACATTTAATCCCTACAGGTTAACTAGTCAATGAAAATATCAGATCCTACCACATTTTTATCTCCAAATCAAAAGTTAGATTAAAATATAGCAAGTTTTAAGTATTAAGACAAATGACGTAATAAGACCCCATTGTAGCAATTAAATAGTGTCATAGAAACAACATGCAAAGGAACTGAAAAGCATCTAAAAATCTGATCAAAAAAACTTAGTGCCATATCACTAAAATAAACATTCAATAAGTAACTTAAAAACAAAAAAAGTTGATAAAAGTACTTAGAGCATAGAAATATTAAAGAAATATTAAAGGAATAAACTGTATTTCATCTGTTTTTTTTTTTTTCGGTACGCGGGCCTCTCACTGTTGTGGCCTCTCCCGTTGTGGAGCACAGGCTCCGGACGCGCAGGCTCAGCGGCCATGGCTAACGGGCCCAGCCGCTCTGCGGCATGTGGGATCTTCCCGGACCGGGGCACGAACCCGTGTCCCCTGCATTGGCAGGCGGACTCTCAACCACTGCGCCACCAGGGAAGCCCTCATCTGTTTTAAGGTGTCTTTTTTTCCCCACATTTTAACATCTGAAACCAGGAGAGTCTTGGACCTGGTTGTAAGTCAAGTATTGCAGGGAGAAGTTATTTTTCTTCTGCCAGTCACCTAGGGGCACTATGGATATGAGATAACTCTGAATTCTCCCCTCAGCGTTGTTTTGTACAATACTGGCAGCATGAATTCAGACTGAAAACCTGAATCAGTACTGGCTTACAGTTCAAATTCTCAGGGAAGTTCCTTTTTACTCCCTCCTCTCAGTGTCAAGGTTGACAGTGGAAGTATTTTTTCTGTCCTTTTCTGTGGGAAAGTCTATTTCCCATTTAAGTTTATATAAAGGTTGTAGGCTTTCAGTGTCCCAGCTTTTTAATGGGGCCCCTTTCCCCCCATCTTGGGTTGTTTTCTTTGTTCCTACAGTGGCACATAAAATTATGGTGTAACTTAAAACTGAAGCATCATGTAAATGAAATGAAACTGTGTCTCCTTAACATAATGATAAAAAGTAACAAGAATAATATTAAGCAAATAAAGAAGATAAAAATGAAGTTGTAAATACCTGTCATTTGTATACATTCTCAAAAGTCTTCTATCAAAATCACTTTCATATCTAAACCTCTCGTCCATTTCTTCACTTACTTCAGGATCTTGGCCTGGTCTATAATACTGTTTATCAAAAGCACGATCCTCATTAAACCTGTGAAATCTTCTGTCTGGAATGTCAGTCCTGCTGACAAACCTCTGATGTTTTTTATTGGAAATGCCCACTTCTTCATTAGTTTTTTTAATGACTCTTCTATTATTCCTTAATTCAATTTCATCATCTAGTTTTCGGTATCTGTCCTCTTCTAGTCGTCTTTGGTTTAGAAGCTCTTCATATGCCTCTGAAGGAGTTAAGACACCTTCCCTAGGACCCTCTGAATTTTCCCAAGATGACTGCATTTGTGAAGGTAAATCAGGTTTAACCTGACTAATAGGTTTTTTACTTCTTTGATTCTTGTGCTGGCCAATTAAAAAAGAAAAAAAGAAGAAAAAGATCTTAAAGAGATGCTATTTCTTAAAAGGCAATTAAACTCTCAAATGATCTTAATCTATTTACTGTCTCAACTCGAAAGCTTAATCACCCATAAGAAACATCTTATCTTTAGGAAAAAAACCTTCAAGGAAGTGTTATCCTTTAATAAAACTTAATAAATACCAAATAAATAGGTAACAGTAATATGGATAGATGGCTACAAAAAGAGAGCATAAACTATGCCAGGGAGATATTAGGCATATTTTGGCAGTTAAATATTGCTTCAAAATATTTCACATTAAATTCCTTCTCAACACAAAGAATATAGAAGGTAGTAAATTTTTTTGGCCCTAGTAACATCGACCACCCTTAAATTTGGGTTTAAAATATATATATATATATATATATACATATATATATATATACATACACACACACACACACACACACACACACAGCTAGAAATTGTCAATATAAAAAAATCATTTAAAAATAAAAAATAAACGTCACTTAAAACCAATCTCTAAAATTAAATCTCCTCCATGAAGTTAAAAAGTAGGGTAAGTGCTTCAATGTGAGATAAAACCATTTACAAAATTCAAAATTTAAATGTCCTGTGTTTGGTTCAATTTGGCTTAACTTTTAAAATATTTATATGAAAACTAAGTGAAATGTCTAATAATATAAAAATATTTTCAAGTAAGGACAAATATTCAACCTGTGGTGTTAAACATTTACTTTAAAAGCAAAACCTACCTCAGCACTCTTTTCTACCTGTCTGAACTTTTCCGTGGATTCTTCCTTATCCCTGAGAAATTGATTGTATTCTTTGTTGCGTTCAAGTTTCAACCTTTCCTTCAAATAGAAAACCAAAAGGTAACATTAACTTCAACATCAGGAGAAAGTACCTAATGTCAAATCAGACTCATACAAATCAGAGATCTTACCCAGAATCAAGCTTTACTAATATTTTCAAGGACAGAAGTAGCTGTAAGGCACAGGAGAAGCAGGAAGAGGTCCGAGACCACCAATGCAATTCCCCACATCCATTCTTGCCACATTAAAATAAGATTTACTACATGTTTAAGTCCAGATTAGCACATGAGGTCTCTAATACTAAGGGAGTGGCTTTGATTATGAAACACCTCCATTTTATATGCCAGTAGTTACTTGGCTTAGATGATACCTTCCTAGGAGCCATGCCCTGTAAGTCCCTGAATTCTAGGTTTGTTTACCAACATCCATCCTAGACAATCCAGGTGCACTCTGCCAAAAGCATTCGTAAATAAATCTCTCCCACTAGTAAGTATATGAATGTGTTTGCCAGGAGGTCTATCATTAGCATGTTTCCAAGATCTGACCAGGTTACTGTCCTACTTTCCTTCTCAGGGACATCTCTTGCCTCCAGTCCCCCACCCCACTCCTGAAAGACCTGCTTCTAACCATTTCTTTCCCAAGTTTAAGGAAAGATCCTTGTTATATTTTAAACATAAAAAGGTAAAATATTATAACGTAAATGTTCTGTTGAAATACAAACATGTTGCATTAGTAAATGTTCTTAAGCCCTAATACCTTCAACATCATTGAAACAGCACAATCTAAAAAACAAAAGTATTAAAAGAGTGAGGCTGTCTTTTGAAACTTAACTGTCCATTTGTCTAACATACTGTGTCATGACTCTGATCTAGCTTGGAAATTTGAGTCTCTACAAGAGGTATACAGTGCTTAATCACTATGCCCTGTTCAGATTATGTACATGTATTTGTGATGGGAACACACATTCAAATAGCCCCAGATGTCACCTACATAAAAGCTCAGTATACCCTCTCATCCGCTCATCTCACTGATAATTGAGTCATATACCATGAACTTTATAGCTTAGAAACCAATGCTGAAAAAAACCGAATTCTGAATATTCAATTAATCATTATATTAAAGAAATATATCATATTACATGGTTACAAATGTAACATTCAAAAAACCTTGTTTCAACAGCACTAGAGACTCCACAGATTTTGAAAAAATCAAGTACGGGATATGATGTAATCTTGTTTGCATTTAAATCAAGAGTATCTTCTTTCATGATTTTGATGCCTCATAAAACTGCTACCAACAATTACTACTCCTATCCACCTACCTTGGCAGATAACCTCTCACCAATAGGAAGAGAAACTCCCAGAGTAGATGGATCTGTTTCACTCGTGGATAGAAAATTTTTCTGTATATGTACATATTAAAAAAAATATTACCTAATTGCCTTTATAATATGTTTCATAAATGTCTTTACATTCTATATTCTAAATTATTACATTATACAGACCAAAAGAATGAAATGGAGATGAAAATAGAAACTACAAATGTATAGAGACTATACCAAAAGTAATTAGAAAAAAAGAGAATTTTCTAATTTCCCTACAATTATATTAATGGATATCTACTTAAATGCCAGAAGACATAAACTACAAACATTATTTCTCTATGTGCCTCTCCATTCTTGCTCATTAAGCATTTAGGTAACACAGTGTGGCAGACAGAGCATCAGACTAGGAATCCAAAGACCTGGGCTCTAGGACCAGCCCCAGCATTTCTCAGTTGTGCAACACTGAGCAAGTCACTTAACCTCCCTGACCCAGACTTTCTTCTTCTGTAAAATGAGAATGGTATCTGCTCTGCCTTACCAAAGCTGGTATAGGATCAAGGAGGATAAAGAAATGTAAAATCTCTTTGAACATTGTAAAACAAACACAAGGGATTTGTAAAAAATATACACAACCACCAACTTTCTGGTACTGTTTCTTAGTAGTCATATAATCTGGATAAGTTACTTAACTTCTCTGCCTCTGTTTCTTTGTAGAACAGGAATAATGGCACCTACATCACTAGGTTATGAGGTTAATAGGTCAATACTTATTAATCTAATTTCATGTCTTTTATTTATTCATAAAACAAGCAATTATTGACCATCTAATACCTTCCAGTTACTTCTATAGGTAGTAGGGAGACAACCATAGCATATGTTCCCTATACTTAAGAGATTTAAAATTCAGTTGAAGAAACAAACATGGAAACAAATAACTACAATATAATGTACTACAATAGAGATATATTCAAAACATTACAGGAACAAAGTAATTAATAAAACTGATTAATAAGGTTTCATTAAATCTGAATTTACAAATAAGTTGTGCTACAAAAGCTAATTTGAAAGTTGGTAATACAAAATTCTAAGCTTATTTGTCAAGGAAACAATATGACACATGACTAGATCCCTGCGTCAGTTTGATCCCTATATACCAAAGTACACTGTAAACCTAGCCATTTTGTAGAGTTATACATGTACCAAAAAACACATTCAGAGTTCCAATCTTGGGAATACAGAGATACTGCATCCTTACTCCTTCATTAGGCAATTCCCCACTCCCAACATGGGTCCAGGATGATGTCTGTACTTTTCAATAAAATGAAAAAAATTAATAATAAGGACAATACAGTGAGTTTTTCAAAAAGCTGAATTTTAATCATTCACTCATTCATTTAGTAAATATTGAGTGCCTAATATGTCTAAACTGTTTAATACATCTGGGACTCATCAGTGAACAAAAGATCTTTGCCTTCCTGAAGCTTACATTCCAGCAGGCGAAATTGACAAGAAATAATAAACATAATGAAGAGTAATTATATGGTATGTTAGAAGGTGGTAAGTGCTATGACCAAAAAATAAAAAAGTAAAAAGAGTAAGCTACAGGTATTACAGGCTTCTAGGGAATGGGAGTGGGAAAACTGGAAATCTGGAGTTCCCTTTTAGACATGTTCAACACAAGATACCCACTAGATTTCTAAGTAAAAATGTCAAAAAGGCAACCAACTAGAAGAGTTGGAGGTTCAGGAGAGAGATCTGGGCTAGAAATATGAATTTACTGATTCAGTTTAAAAACTTCTCTTGAGACTGTGTTCTTCGTGTGTTGTTAGACGGTCAAGTGTCTTTTATACTAAAAACTAGAAAGAAGATGGTAGTTATTTGTTTTAGTGGCTCTTCTTGGCAAAATTTTAAGATTTGATTACTTTTTAATTTAAATATCCATGCAAACCAAAAGTCTGGAAGCTACAAGAAATCCAAAAAAAATGGGACTTGTAAACTGCACATATTCCAGGTCCAGCAGGCGAAATTGACAAGAAATAATAAACATAATGAAGAGTAATTATATGGTATGTTAGAAGGTGGTAAGTGCTATGACCAAAAAATAAAAAAGTAAAAAGAGTAAGCTACAGGTATTACAGGCTTCTAGGGAATGGGAGTGGGAAAACTGGAAATCTGGAGTTCCCTTTTAGACATGTTCAACACAAGATACCCACTAGATTTCTAAGTAAAAATGTCAAAAAGGCAACCAACTAGAAGAGTTGGAGGTTCAGGAGAGAGGTCTGGGCTAGAAATATGAATTTACTGATTCAGTTTAAAAACTTCTCTTGAGAATGTGTTCTTCGTGTGTTGTTAGACGGTCAAGTGTCTTTTATTCTAAAAACTAGAAAGAAGATGGTAGTTATTTGTTTTAGTGGCTCTTCTTGGCAAAATTTTAAGATTTGATTACTTTTTAATTTAAATATCCATGCAAACCAAAAGTCTGGAAGCTACAAGAAATCCAAAAAAAATGGGACTTGTAAACTGTACATATTCCAGGGGTCAAGGAAGCCACTGCAGCCACCTCCCCATGTCCTATGGAATTTTCTTTTTCCCTTGCTTTCCTCTCCACTCCCACCTTCTCAGATGTCAACCAAAAATTGTGTTTGTCATATTAAGAAACGACTGTTCCTCTACCACAACCATATTCTTAATAATCCAACACCAAAAACTCCTTCACATCCCTTTGAAGCTAAAGATTTGTGCTCCTTGATTCTTCTCTTTCATAAAGGCAAGTTCTTCTTATACCTCCCACTGCCATTCTTTTTAAAAATCTTGTATCTATAAAGTAATGTAAAACCCACAAGTGAAAATAGTAGCTATCAGAGGAAAACTCCACCCAATAAGTAGCAGTAGGGAAGGGGAGAGGATAATGAGGCACAAGGCCAGGGAGGCAGGCTGGAATATGAAAGACTTCATGTGTCACAGCTAAGGAATTTGGATTTTTATCCTGAAGGCAGTGAGGAGACACTGAAGTATTTAAATTGGTAAGAACAGGATCATTCCGGAAAGTAGCATGGAGAATGCACTGAAAATCAGTGCAAGGAGATCAGTCAAAAATCTGGGACTTCCCTGCTGGTCCAGTGGCTAAGTCCACGCTCCCAGTGCAGGGGGCCCGGGTTCAATCCCTGGTCAGGGAAGTAGATCCCACATACCACAACTAAGAGTTAGCATGCCACAACGAAGATCCCGCATGCTGCAACTAAGACCCAGCTCAGCCAAATAAATAAATAAATATTTTTTAAAAAAAATCTGTAGCAGTAATTTAAGACAATAAGAGTGTCTAACATGAAGAACTAACTATACAAAAGCAAATTTATCAAGCTCCTCACAAGCTGCTCAAGCAGATATAATGGTTCACAACTATCATACATATCAAGTTAAAAATCTACTGCCTTCTAATCTATCCTATTCTATCTACCTACATCATTATATCTTACTACTCTCAAAAAAAAAAAATCTACTGTAACTCAGTCAGGCTGGTAAAGCTAATATGTCTCATGCATACACAACTAAAGTCTGCCCCCAAGTCCTTCTTCATTCTATTACTCTCCATCTGAAAAGCTTCCTCTCCTTACCCTCTAAAATATTCACCCTCTAGAATATCCAAATTCTACCTATCCTGTAATGTCTTACAAAATAACACCTTGAGCCCTTTCCTGATCATTTTATCTGTCTTGTTAAGAGTTATCACTTTCTGAATTGTATGTTATCTCTACAACTAGATGCTAAGCCCCTTGAAGACAGGATTCATACCAGATTTATCTTCATAAGTGTTTAAAAAGTGTTGGTTGTATGATGAATGGATGTGTAAGGTTCATTTTAAAAAGTTTTATAAAACGTTTTCTTTGTTTTCCAATATAAATTTACAAATGTAATCCACAAGTTTGGGTGCAAAAATACTGAGTAATCCAGACTGACAGCACACAGTTCAAAAATATCTTAGAATATCCTGAATATTCCATTATTTTATTAATCTTAATGTGATTAGCACAATTATAATTATTTTGAAGAACAAAAACTAGCATGCTGAAAACAAATGGACTTACAATAGCTGCTGAGTATTTCTAAAAGATGAATAAGAAAGCAACAAAAACAAATGCAAAGCAGGAATCAAAAAGAATACTTGATTGTATTAATGGAAACTTATAATGTACAGAGTGTCATTTTGCTAAAAGCAAGAAACCAAAATGGTGCCATTCAAAAGTCTCTGAATCACAAATGAAGCTATTTTTCTTATTAGTTTGAGTACAACAATATCATAAATGCAAATGATTACAAGCTACTAGATCTAAAACAAAACAAAACAAAAAAATTAAAGGAGAGCATTTTGCAGGCAGCCCTACCTTTCTTTTTGCTTGTGTAATACCCTAAAGTCAAGGGAAACAAACCATTGGTAAAATGTATTCAAAGTCCTTTCTCTCTATGTACAAATCAGAATAAATAAGAGACCATTTATACATTTGGAATAAACATTATAAAGTAGAAAAAACTAAAGAATATCTTGGGATGACTAGAAACATCATGACTGTTTAGATACATTTATAACCTAGTAAGTAAATTGCATTTTAAAACTTACAATAAGTGGCATGGACATATACACACTACTAAATGTAAAATAGATAGCTAATGGGAAGCAGCCACATAGCACACAGAGATTAGCTCAGTGCTTTGTGACCACCTAGAGGGGTGGGGGATAGGGAGGGTGGGAGGGAGACACAAGAGGGAGGAGATATGGGGATATATGTATATGTACAGCTGATTCACTTTGTTATAAAGCAGAAACTAACACACCATTGTAAAGCAATTATACTCCAATAAAGATGTTTAAAAATTAAAAAAACTTACAATAAATCATTAGTTTAGCTACTATATAATTTAACAAAATATACTTAAAACAAGAGTTCCACTAAGCAAATGGATTAAACTATAAAGTAAATAGATTAAACTATAAAGCAAAGACTGGTGGTTAAGGAAATATGCTGAAGGAAGTTTTATAAGCTTAGCTCATAGGAAAATAATTAGCAACTAGAACTCCACATGTCATTTTAATACATGGCTGAGCAGAGGAGAGTAGTAGGAAATCATAACTGGGCTATTTTAAACCATGATAACTTTACACAAAACATGAACAAAAAGAATTTACAATCTCATTTACAATTGGAACCCACTGCCCTACTTAAAAGGTCAAGAGTCTGTTATTCCATGGCACCAGTTCTCAGCACCGTTTTTTTCTCTATCAATGTGTATGTGTATATATGTCACTTAACTTTTGCTACAATACCCATTGCTAGATACCATTAAAAACCTAAAAATTAATGCATATGACTAAAACCTTAGGAAAACAAATTTAGGAGGTAAATTCTGAAGCATAAAACTAGTTAGTAGAACTCATTACCTGAGTAAGATAGCGTCTATAATCTTGCCGCAATTCTTCTTTCAGTTTATGTTTCTTCCGTTCATAGTCTTCCCCAAGTGGTAAACTTAATCCATAATCAATTCCTAGAAAGAAAACAACTTCTTAAGCAATGTAGCTCATTTTCAACCCAATCTCAATTTTAATACAATCTCCTGTAACAAAGCACAGTAGGGAGGAACACAGTCATGTTGATTCTGAGACTTGGATCAGGATAATAAATTTTTCATTTGAAATGTTTCAATAGGTAATACATTCACATAATGGAAAATATCCCTCCCTCCCATGAACCCCTGCCACCCAGTTCTCCTGCCCAAAACAACCAACATTGCTGTGTCTGTGTTTCCTTCCAGAGACTTTTATAAAACTGTAAAAAGATATCTTTATATTACAGTGTGTGTGTGTTACATTTACTTCTTCCCCTTTAGATAAATGGTTCTGCATTGCTTGCCATCTTGCAAACAAAATTAAAGAAAAGCCAATTACCTTTACTTCTTCATTTAATTCTATTGAAATTTCTTCTAAAATACCTACAACTTCAATGTCTGTTTTTCAGTCTGTGAAAATTAATAATGTGATTTTTTAACTTAAAAGAATATCTGTGTTAAAATTTTTAAAATTTTACTGAAGTATAGTTGATTTACAATGTTAATTTCTGCTGTACAGCAAAGTGATTCGGTTATACATATATATACTTTTTCATATTCCTTTCCATTATGGTTTATCACAGGGTACTGAATACAACATGTTTGAAAAAAATTGTTAGAGCCTTGCATGGCTTAGGCTGAAATTTCCAAAAACTTTTAAAGTTAAGCCACCAATTCTGATTTCATATAAATGGATATTAACTTTTATTGTGATAAAACATACATGATATAAGATTTACCATTTTAACCATTTTCAAGCATACAATTCACTGGCATTAAGTACATTCAAAATGTTGTGCAACCATCACCATTATCCATTTCCAGAGTTTTTTCATAATCCTAACAGAAACTCTGTAAAAGAATCTTAGTTTTTTAAGAAAAACTTCCATTTTGAGTAGGGTTTCCTCATTCAAGAGTTTAAAAATCAAATTATGTTTTGGGGTGATGACAACAGTGATGGCTGCACAACTTGTAAATACACTGAAAACAACTGAATTGTACAATTTAAATGGGTAAAGTTTATGTAATGTAAATTATATCTCAAAAAAACTTAAAATTAAATTACATACTTTTAATTATTTTTAATAGGAAAATGTTATATCAAGAGGCACAGATATCAGATGAGTATATCGATTTGTGAAGCCCCTCTCGCTTTTTTTAGTCCTACTATGCAATACCATAGTATAAAATATTATTTCTGAACAAAATAAAAAGTTTCCTTAAAGAGTCAGCTACAAGAAATATAGATGAAACAACTGACTGTAGGTAATAAACCAATAAGGATATTACCATTTTTTTGTGCCTTATTCCTCACAATGCAGCTAAATGATGGAAACTTATCATGACTGTGTCATATCACTGCTTTATTATATCACTAAAATATTTCAGGGGCAAAAATGCCAAAGTAGTATAAATATAAATGGATGTCTATTTTATGCAATACTAAATTCCCCTTTCTACCATAAACACCCAAATTCTCTTCATAAACACTTTTGGCCTGCTTAACTCCTGATGACAGAGGGTATAACAGAGGACTCCTTAGAGACACCTCTCACTCATGCTCCCAACTCTCTTCTAAAAGAATCTAAAGCATTCCATATGCTTGGAACTTTAAATCATCCTAGAAAGGCATTCTTTCCTCACAAAGGAAATTTTAAAACCTTATTTTTAAAGATACAGAATTCAAGCCTAAAGAGAAAAATGGTTTGATTCTCACATTCAGAATGGAGTATCATATATGAAATTAAACTATAAAATCAATGAAGGCAAGGTCCATGTTTATTCAATTTTATAATTCCCGGCACACAACTTGTACTCAAAAAATGTTCACTGAATAAACATGTAAAAGAATATATAGGGCTTCCCTGGTGGCGCAGTGGTTGCGCGTCCGCCTGCCGATGCAGGGGAACCGGGTTCGCGCCCCGGTCTGGGAGGATCCCACATGCCGTGGAGCGGCTGGGCCCGTGGGCCATGGCCGCTGGGCCTGCGCGTCCGGAGCCTGTGCTCCGC
>NC_041228.1:68368296-68376852 GCF_002837175.3 Physeter macrocephalus
AAAAAAAAAAAAAAAAAAAAAAAGAATATATGAATGCCTGCCTGAGTAAGAGGAAGAATAAAGAAAAAGAACACTATTCTTAGTATTTCATTTCTGCTTCTAGTGGTCTGATTGTATAGAAAAAGTAAGCGTAATAACTAGTAACCAGAGTTCCGTATCTCTCGTTATACAGGATCACAGTGGATGCTCTATTGTGTCAAAGGGGAAAAGAAAACAATGCTACAAGGGTGATGCCCCCTGCAACATGCTCAGCTTTCCTACTCGGCGGAACAAGTAATTTACAGCTTTTTAAGTCATGTGTTTAAGGTGGCTTTTACTGCTGATTTTCAGCTCTGTTTGGTGGGTTTATGCAGAAGAAAGAAAATTCTGGTTCATTTTCACCTATAATTATCGTTCATACGAAGTTCAATTTTATTTATCATGAGTATTTGCTTTTTACTATTGATTCAAATAGTATTTGTAATAATTGTCTTAAAACACAGTAAGAATACATAATGCCTTCGGAATTATTTAAAATTTTATTAATTGAAGGTTTAGGCAACAGAAAATACTAACTTTTTAATTCTTATTTTTGTCACCTGGTACCAATATTTTATGGTATTAGACGTAGGTCATAGAAATAAAATTAAGAACTGTATGGAACAATTTAAATATTCTGTTCACTTTAAACTAAGCATAAACAATGGCATCCTAACTGACGTAATGAGCTGAGAAATATGGTGAGACTTACCTTTTCAGAGCAGTTGTCTTCTCATGGTTCTAGTGGCAAGTAAAGCATTAGTGTCATCTTAGAGTCATTTGAAGTGATGTCACTTCACCAAAAACAACATCAGTGACTCTAAGTTAACATTATGTTTCAGAACTACAGCGATTAGAAGTATTTGGTTTCCACAGTTGCTGTGGGTTAAATATTTAAAACTACAGTGTAAAATCTTTTTTAAATTAATTTACCTTCTAACATAGCACTCATAATACTTTACAAATTACCATGAAACAGTTTCTTCTTTTCATTATTATATTACCATGATAAAGTATTAAGTAAAAATAATCAAAGGACAAAATATAGAAAATAATAATAAGCCTTTCCCCAAGCAGGTGACTTAACAGATGCAGCTACTTTGAGGAGAACATTGTACTCAAACTTCAGCTATAAAGACATTATTACAAAGGATCCATTTGACTTGTACAAACTGAAGCAAAGAGGTAGAATGTCCGGGATTTAGTTTGTAATAAGAGAAACCTAAGACTAGATCTGCTACAAGGAATGACAATTAAAAATACAACTAAAAATTAGTAAAAACAACAATTTCCTTTTGTCTATTTTCCAAAATCTTTGTATTAACTGTAATTTTTTAGCTTAGTCTAAACTCTAGAGTGACTCTGCAATGGGAAATTCTGCTGTTGTTTCTTTTCTGATACTATTTTTTTTAATCTTTTTCTGGTATTATTTTTAAATTACAACAATGTAATTTTCTTTCCTTATAATTCTTTCTTTTCCAAGTCTCCATGAGCATAATTGTATTTAAAATGAATTTTTAAAAATCATAGCAAATAATTTCTAGTAACAAGAATAAAATCTTTTTTCTTACTTAGATAATTTGTCATTTTTTGCTTGCAGATTTACAAAACATGACTTCAGAGCATGAAAGCTAAAATAAATCTAGTGCATTCTGGAGCCTGGAGGGCTGATCAATGGCATTTTGATATGAGTGAGAGATATTACCTAGAAATGGTGGATGGATTAAAAAATACCTAGGGAATACAAACGTTAAAGATGGGATTCTGTAGTCCAAAGTTTAGAGGTGAGGGAGCTAAAAAGGAACCAGGAAAAAAAAAAAAAAAAAAAAGACTGAAAAAGATTGTGTTGGTAGTCTTCAAAGCCATCCCCAGGCTTGGTGATTTGATAGGACTCACAGGACACAGAAGTCATTATACTCACAATTATAGCTTATTACCATGACAGATTATAGAGCAAAATTAACAAAGGGAAAAGGTACATGGGGCAAAGTCCAGAGGAAACTAGGTGCAAACTTCCAAGAGTTCTTCCACAGTGGAATCACACAGGACATGCTTAATTCCTGCAGCAACAAGTTGCCAATGCAGGGGACACGGGTTCCAGCCCTGGTCCGGGAAGATCCCACATGCCGCGGAGCAGCTAAGCCCATGCACCACAACTACTGAGCCTGCGCTCTAGAGCCCGTGAGCCACAACTACTGAGCCTGCATGCCGCAACTGCTGAAGCCCATGCACCTAGAGCCTGTGCTCTGCAACAAGAGAAGCCACCAGGGAAGCTCATTACCAGGGAAGCTCATTTACCGGGGAAGCTCATTACTCAGTGCCCAAGGTTTTTAATGGGAGCTGGTCACCTAGGCACCCTCTGCCTAGTATGGACCAAAATTCCAGACTCTGCAGACAGAAAGCAGGTATTCTGCATAAACCATGTGGTTTGTACAAACAGTTTAGGCACAATGAGCCACTCTTTCTATAGGTGTAGGAAACGATTTACAAGCTAAGTTCCAGACAGTAGCCAACAGCCAGCCTGTAGTGGAAACCTTAGCAGCAGACAGTAGCTGCTCCAGGTCTCTCAACAGATGCATTAAGTTGCTTTTTAATCTCAAGAGGTCACGGTCACATCCCTATACTATACGTCACAAAAGTGGTATCTTCAAACGCACAACAGGACCTATGCTACCATATACAGAAAAAGAAGTGAGGGCTATATACATGTGTGCACAGTATAGTCATGAAACTGTACACAAGAAACTGCTTAACAAGAGAGACTAGAGGACAAGGTTGGGAGGATCACCAATTCTCAGGCTATATACTTCTGTGTTCTTTGTAATTTTTTACCATGTGCATGTATTCCTTTATTTCTTTAATGGAAAATACAGGGGAAAAAACCCCAAATATAGCAATGCTCTCATCCTTGTCACTGAGCCAGGAACTCCACTTCAAAAGCACTGCAGAAAATCTATGAATGTTGGGTCAAAATATATTTATGTATGAAAAAATGTTGGAATTATTAACTGCATTATTTCATCTATTAAAAATGTCTTCCAGGATATAAAACATCAAAATCAAAGGAATAATGCTCAACCAGTCTAAGGGAAAATGTTCAACTTCTCTGAAGAAGAGAAAGGATTAGGAGATGATCTTTAACTGAGGTATGATTTAACTAAATTTAAAAGATTAATGTAAGCATTTCTCTTCAGTAATTGTTATTAAACATGAAAATGAGCTAAGTAAGAGAAGAATTTTTTAAATAAAAGAACTACAAATATTATGCCTAGAAATGATTTAGGGAGATGGAAGATATCATTTGCTTTTACAGATAATTTTCAGCTGATTCTTTCATAATTTCATTAAATCTCAGTTATTCTAACAAACTCCTTATCAAGGACACCATTTCATCAGCTTATACGGACTAAACCACGTACATGCTGTATACAATAAAGAATCTGGCTAGCCTCTGTCTCTGGTTTCTGGGAGGTAACTTCTAAATTCCTGGAACTTTCTGAATGATGAGAGTGCCTTTGTTACTCATGATAGGTCCACAGAACATACCTCTTAGTTGATACTAATAAGGTCACTCACGAGCCCCTAGATAGTTTATGCCAAAGAGATGACACAGATGGGGACTGGTCACACCAAAAAGATCAAACATGTAATTGGAGGGTTGGACCTCTGACCCATGTGACATCAGCCTGACTTCAGGAAAGTAGAAGGTCTGGAGACTGAGACACATGGACAATGATTCAATCATTCATGCCTACACAATGAAACTCCAGTAAAAATTCTGGACACCAAAGCTCAGGTGAACATCGTGGTTGGCAACGCTCTATACTGTCACATACTGACGTGCTAGGAGGGTGACACATCCCTGAGGCTGATAGAAGCTTCATATTTGGACGCTGCCAGACCAGGCCCTATGTATCTCTCCCTTTGGCTGGCTGATTTGTATCCTTTTGCTATAGTAAAACTGTAATAATAAGTATAGCACTTTCCTGAGCTCTGGGAGTCATTCTAGTGAGTTATCAAACTTGAGGAGGTGGTGGAAACAGTTGGTCAGAAGTGAGGATGGGGACTTCCCTGGTGGTCCAGTGGTTAAGAATCTGCCTTCCAATGCAGGGGACACGAGTTCGATCCCTGGACGGGGAACTAAGATCCCACATGCCGTGGGGCAACTAAGCCCGTGCACTGCAACCTACTGAGCTCACACACTCTGGAGCCCACACACCACAACTACAGAGCCCATGCGCCACAACTAGAGAGCCCACACACCACAACTACTGAGCCTGCATGCTCTGGAGCCAGCACGCCACAACTAGAGAGAAGCCCACACACTGCAACAAAAGATCCCATGTGCCACAAGGAAGATCCTGCGTGCCGCAACTAAGACCCAATCCAGCCAAAAAATTAAATAAATAAATAAGAATTGAGGGTGGCCTGTGGACCCCAAACTTGTAGCTGGTATCTGAAGTAAGAGAAGTCTTGTAGATTAAGACTTGTAGAAGTCTTAATCTGTGAAGTCTGGTCTAAATCTGGGTAGTTGTTGTCAGAAGTCATTGTAATGCTCCTCAAATCCTTTTGTGAGAGGTGTTATAGAAATGTTGGAAGAAGGAGCCACAGTGGATAAGCATTATCCATGAATATCATCATCTATCAGAAATGAATTTACAAAATCATAAAAATGTAGTGGTACATGACAGCTGTACCACTGACATGACAGCTGTACAATGAGCTACTAATAGACTGTCTTCACTGGCTAAAACAAACATTGCCAGTTTATATATTACTGATAGCTACTATGCTTAATTACTCATTCAAAGTACGGTGTCACAGAGCTTTAATTCAATATATAATTTCAGACCAGTTTGTTTTTTAGACCAGCTTGTTTTATAATTCCTAGATGAGACCACTTAAGGAAAACTCTGTTGTCCAATTATTTTACATTTTTCCTAATGTCAAAAGTACTTGGCCTAATCTTAAGGCCACAATTATTCACACAAGAAATCAGTAACTGAAGGCTAATAAGGTACAAAATTAGTCAAATTATATATTATTCTTTAGTAAGATTCAATGTGCATCAAAAATAATTATTACTTCGGTTGGCAATAAAAGAAACAATCCATAAAAATTAAATTCTACACACCTAACAGAACTGTTTATTTTTGCAATGGGGACCTTCATTCATTCATTCAAAATATCTTCTCTAAGCACCGAAATGCCAGACACTGCGTTAAGCAATGAATAGACAATGGCAGGAAAGCTGGTGTGCCGCTGTGGTAAAACAGAGAGCTGAACAAGTTCAAAACTATCCTTCAAGGGGAGAGCCAATGTCACAGGAGCACAAGTCAGGAACAGCCAACATAATCTGGTAAAAGTAATAAAAGAGTAAAATTATCATACAGGAAACAAGAAGCCATTGAAGGGTTTGAAGCAGGGACTAACATGATCAGATTTGGTTTTTGGAAGGATATCTACAGGCAGTGCAGAGACTTAGTAGAGGAGGCTAGACTGTAAAACAAAAAGAACACTAGAAAAAAATGTCAGTGAAAGACAGTGAAGGCCTACATAAAATAATCTCTGTGGAATTAGAGAACAGTAAACTTATTTGAGGTTCAGGTGTTAGAATCAGCTGAACTACATAATTATTTGCTATGGGATACAAAAAGGAAGAGAGGAGTCGAGGATGACCATGCAGCCAGCTCAGTAAAAGTTTGAGAGGAGTAAAGTTCATTTTGCACATGTTGATTCTGAGCTCACAACATCCAAGGACAGATATTAAAATATTAGATATATGGGTCTGGAGTTCATAAAAGCAATGGGAACTAGGGATAGAGATTTAGGAGTAATGAACACATTGATGATAAATAAAGCCCTGTGAGTGAATGAGTCATTCAGGAAGTATATGAAATGAAAAGGAGGCCTAGGATAGAGCCCTAAGGGATACCAATTAAGGAAGCGGGAGAAGTCACTGACTGTAAGTTGGACTTTAAACTCTCCATCATTTGTGAATGTAATAGTCAAAGAATAATTTTTAATATAATTCTTAAAAATCAAAAACCTACTTTAAAAAAATGTGAAAGAAGTCAGGAAATTAAAATTTATTATCCACCAATTATGTGCCAGTCATCTTTTCATATGTATTCAGTTATTGCCACAATAACCTTTTAAGATAGATGCAATTCTTAAGATAGATGCAATTCTTAAGATGAGGAAACAAAGAGCTTAAATAACTTGTACCTGGTTGCAAAGGCATGAGAGCCGCAGTCCAAAGCAAACTGTAACTCCAGAATTTCACTCATTCTGTCTGACCTTAGTGCTTGAGAGAACGTACTATCAAACTTTTAAAAGCATTATCTGTTGGAATAATTAAATTTTTCAATCCATAAAAATTTAGGGCTAGAAAATAATCCAACTTCTTTATGCGACAGATAAAGAAACTGAGTGCCTTAGAGATTAAGGCACTTAACCAAAATATAATGCTTAAGTTCACTAAACCTGTATATTGGCCAATAATTTGTAACAGACTCGGAATGGAAAGCGTTATCTATATATGAGATACTAAAAGTATGGCATTCACTTTGAGCTGTTTTTCTAATAGAGACAGAGAGCCCACTATCTACTCAGTCTCTTGGCCAACATCCCCTTGTATTCCCAGTGGAATACAAATGCAAAGCAGCTAACAATTTAGGAGTATAGTATACCCATGGCCATGAAAAATCATCCACATGAGAACAATGCTTTAACCAAATGCAACTCATCATATTTGACTTCATTTTCGTGAAAGTTTCAGTCATCATCAGTAATTCACAAGATACACTTTTATAATATTCATACATTTTCTTTAAAAAAAAATGTACACCTACCAACAAGCCAAAATGAAGTAAAGTTTCCCAAATATTTTCATACCAAACCATAACCAAAGACTCAATATAGCTAAATATTAACTTATTTACAATCCTAATATAGTCATCAATAGTATTTTGTATCCTTTAAGCATATGTCTTTGATTTTTAAATAAAAACAAGTCCACCACGTTTATTCCACAATTAACACACTTTCTCTCTCACACACACACAAATTCCATTCAAAATTTTCAATTTTGATACATACTTCTGGCTATGATTTCTACAAATCATAACCAAGACAATAACAGTTAAAATGGGAAGAAGTTTCTCAATATATATTATATTTCATATGTAGACCATACTGTCACATGTAAGATTCCAGAAAGGAAAGAGTTATTTACTAGGATTCCAAATTTACCTTTTTTTCTGACAAGACAAAGCTCTTTCATGACAGCCTGATAAGAATATCTTAAAATCAGTTTAGCACACCTAATGACATACCTAAGGAACCCTTGGTCTGTTGACTGTTTGGTGGTATGTTTTCCTTAGCCATGGAGATTAATATTTCACTGTTTTCAGAAAGCTTCTCTGATACTGTTCCCTGAAAGAGACATAATATTTACAAAATCAAAGGGGAAAAAAACCAAAAGAATTTACAATTAATCTCAGTACTTTTATTAAACAACTTGATGAAATTACATGGTACACCACAGAAGAAATTTAAATGTAAGGTTTGAGGAGTTAACCTAAGGTATTTAATATTGCAATGTTCTATTATTTAGCTCACTGACTTATCAACAAATACTCACTGAGTTCCTGAAACAGGCAGTGTCCTGGGCATCAAAAACATATGAGTGAATCAATGTGATACACCATATCAACAAACTGAAGGAGAAAAACCATATGATCATCTCAATAGATGCAGAGAAAGCTTTTGACAAAATTCAACACCCATTTATGATAAAAATCCTGCAGAAAGTAGGCATAGAGGGAACTTTCCTCAACATAATAAAGGCCATATATGACAAACCCACAGCCAGCATCGTTCTCAATGGTGAAAAACTGAAACCATTTCCACTAAGATCAGGAACAAGACAAGGTTGCCCACTCTCACCACTCTTATTCAACATAGTTTTGGAAGTTCTAGCCACAGCAATCAGAGAAGAAAAAGAAATAAAAGGAATCCAAATAGGAAAAGAAGAAGTAAAGCTGTCACTATTTGCAGATGACATGATATTATACATAGAGAATCCTAAGGATGCTACCAGAAAACTACTAGAGCTAATCAATGAATTTGGCAAAGTAGCAGGATACAAAATTAATGCACAGAAATCTCTGGCATTCTTATACACTAATGATGAAAAATCTGAGAGTGAAATTAAGAAAACACTCCCATTTACCATTGCAACAAAAAGAATAAAATATCTAGGAATAAACCTACCTAAGGAGACAAAAAACTTGTATGCAGAAAACTATAAGACACTGATGAAAGAAATTAAAGATGATACAAATAGGTGGAGAAATATACCATGTTCTTGGATTGGAAGAATCAACATTGTGAAAATGACTCTACTACCCAAAGCAATCTACAGATTCAATGCAATCCCTATCAAACTACCACTAGCATTTTTTACAGAACTAGAAAAAAAAATTTCACAATTTGTATGGAAACACAAAAGACCCCAAATAGCAAAAGCAATCT
>NC_041228.1:68378206-68390510 GCF_002837175.3 Physeter macrocephalus
AAAACAGAAACTAACACACCATTGTAAAGCAATTATACTCCAATAAAGATGTTAAAAAAAAAAAAACAAAGGAAAACAAAATACATATGAGTGAAAAAAAAATACAAAAGAAGCTCTCCCATCACAAAGCTTATAAACTACTGTGGCAACAAACAATAAACATAATACATAATTAGATTATGTTATATGTAGCGAGTGATACAGAGGAGCAATAGAAAGAAGCAAACAGTGTGAGGAGTCCCAGAAAAGGTGAGGGAGGGAGTGCAAGGCCTGATTGAGTGGGTGATACCTGACCTAAGACTTAAAGATTATTACCTATCTACTATAATATTAGAAATTATAATAAAGCTGTACACTGTCAGTTAGTCCTAAGTACTGAGAGTGGTTAAGAGCATAAACTGTGGAGCTGGACACATGAAGGTTCCAATCTTGAATCCACTACTGTGTGTACCCGGACAAATTACTTAACCCCTTTAAGCCTCACTTTCTGGATCTGTAAAACAACAAAAATTCAGCCTACTTCACTGGGATTTTATGATTAAATGATGTAATACATGTGAAGTCCTTGGCACAGCTCCTTGTACAGGGCAGATATTACGGAAGGAAAGCAAACTAGTGCGATGGTGAAGAGAATAAGCACTGGATTCAGGCTGCCAGGGATCAAAGCCTAGTTCTACTAACTCCGTCACCTAAGTCTCATTACTTAACGTCACCATGCCTCAGTTTACTCATTTGGAAAATGACAATAATAACTACTTATCTCACAGATTCATGCAAAGTATCAATGTAACCTCTAAAGACTATGCCTCATCCATAGTTAGCCCATAATAAATATCAGCTATATGAGTAAAATTCCTATATAATTAGTGTGTCCATATTTTTTATCATTTCAATCAGGATAACTTTGTCCAGGACAAATGCTTAAACCAGACGACACACAAGGACAACAAGCAAAGCAGGACTGTCTTGTGCAAGCCAATATATACGGTTACTCTAATTAGGATGGACCATATGGCATAGATTAATCTACATTCTAATATGTATGTAATATGTAATATCTTATTACATACACTGAGCCCATGAGAGAAAGTGTCACATCTGTCTAGATTAGTGCTATATTCTCAGAGCCCAGCACAGTCTCAATAACTATCAAACATAGGAAAGCTTTCTCAGACACTGCTTTCAGAAACATTTTAACAAATGTATATTCTGAAAAATACACACAAAAAAACTATTCTAATAAATTTACTTTTGTAGATTTCAAAAATGTTTAAGATACTGATTCATTAAAAAATTGAATTACCTTCATTTCCATGTAAGGTGGATCACTTTCCAACTCTGCTTTGTCTCTAGCCAATTTGGCTTTTCGCTCTTCAATAAATTCATCCAAATTATCAGCCATGTTGCAGATACTAAAAACAAATTTTTTTAATAAATTTTTTAAAACCCTTCAGTGAGCATAGCTATATCAGAATATCTTTAGGCTAATTATTAACATGCAGGCTTAGTCTACATTTAGTATTCAATTTCAGTTATCAAATTGAGAACTTCAAACAAGCTTGAATGAAATTTGCCTACCTGCTTTCAATCCCAACTCCCCCCAAAACCTACAACCTACTTTAAAATATCAGAAAAGAAATTAAAAAGAAAATGAACCAACACCACCATCCACACATATACACCAAAAACATCCCTGAAGTCAAAGCACTTTTTTTTTAAGTTTATTTTACTATTTGGAGGTAATTTTTAACTTACAAAAAAGTTACAATATGAATAGTATAAAGAACACCTGCATACTCCTTATCCATTCCCTATTGCTAAGATTTTGCAACACTTGCTTTACCTTTGTGCACACAAGTTTGTTCTCTTTACACAATTTTTTCTAAGGTCATTCAGAGGCTGAATTACATATATCCTAGTCCTTTACCCCTAAATGTTTCAGTGTGTATTAAGAATTATTCTCGGGCTTCCCTGGTGGCGCAGTGGTTAAGAATCCGCTTGCCAATGCAGGGGACACTGGTTCGAGCCCTGGTCTGGGAAGATCCCACATGCCGCAGAGCAACTAAGCCCGTGAACCACAACTACTGAGCCTGCCCTCTAGAGCCTGCGAGACACAACTACTGAGCCCACACGCCACAACTACTGAAGCCCGTGTGCCTAGAGCCCCGTGCTCCGCAACAAGAGAAGCCACTGCAATGAGAAGCCTGCACACTGCAATGAAGAGTAGCCCCCGCTCGCTGTAACTAGAGAAAGCCTGCGCGCAGCAACAAAGACCCAACGCAGCCAAAAATAAATAAATTTTAAAAAATTAAAAATTAAAAGAAAAAAAGAATTATTCTCTTACATAACCTCAATGTATTTGTCAACTTCAGTAACATTGATTTTTTTAATCTACTGTCCATGTTCCAGTGCTGTCACCTGACCTAATAGTGTCCTCTATAGCATATTTTTCTCTCTCCAGTTCAGGATCCAGTCTAGGTTGGGTACAGCATTTCACTGTTATGTCTCTTTAGCCTTCTTTAATTTGGAACATTTCTACACCCTTACTTTGTCTTTTATGACACTAATATTTTTTGATACCGCCCACCAACCACCCACTCTTTTTAATAGAATAGTCCTTATTTGGAGTCTGCTTGATGTTTCTTCATGAGTAAATTCAGGTTATCAGAAGAAATATTACATAGGTGGTGATGTGTCCTAAAGGTGTCAACAATTAGAGACACATGTCCACCTGCTCTTTACTAGTGATGTTATTTTTTATCACACGGTGGTCAAGACTGATTTCTGCATTACTGTTTCCTTGTAACTAAGAAGCGGTCTATAAAAAGATATTTTTAGGCCATGCAAACATCCTGCTCCTGATGAAAATTTCCAAGATTTAGCATCAATTGGTGATTCTTTATTGATCTAGTCTTTGATTCTAGATGCCTGCAAAATGCTAACTTTCCAATTCCACCACTCCCTGCATATATATTTACAAGTTGGCACTAATCATTCTATTCTAAAGAGCCCGTCCTTTGTCCATATTTATTTTCAGCTTATTATTAGTAAGAACTCATGAATTCTTATTTTTTTTCAGTAAGTCTTGGATTTTTAAAATCATAAGTTGTTGATTTTTTGAGGAATAACTTATATGCCATAAAATTCACCCGTTTTAGTGAAAGGTTCCATAAATTTTACTAAATTCATACAGTTGTACAATTATTAACACAAGCATACTTCCATCACCCAAAAAAGTTCTCTCATGCCCCTTTGTAGTCAATCTTCACTCCCACCCCTGGCTCAGGCACTGTAAGATGTTTTCTGTCTCTATAATTTTGCCTAATCTGGAAATTTAATATAAGTGGATCATATAAGAGATAGTCTTTTGTGTTGGCTTCTTTCACTTAATGTAATGTTTCCAAGATTCATCCTTGTAGTTGCATCTATCAGTAAGTAGTTGTTTTTTATTGCTAAATAGTATTCAATTATATGGAAATATCATATTTTGTTTATTATTCACACATTGCTAGACATTTGAGTTGCTTCTATTTTGGGGCTTAAGAATAATGCTGCTATTGGGGCTTCCCTGGTGGCACAGTGGTTAAGAATCCACCTGCCAATGCAGGGGACATGGGTTCGAGCCCCAGTGTGGGAAGATCCCACATGCCGCAGAGCAACTAAGCCCGTGCGCCACAACTACTGAGCCTGCACTCTAGAGCCTGCGAGCCACAACTACTGAGCCCACGTGACACAACTAGTGAAGCCCGCGCGCCTAAAGCCCGTGCTCCACAACAAGAGAAGCCACTGCAATGAGAAGCCCGTGCACTGCAACAAAGAGTAGGCCCCGCTCACTGCAACTAGAGAACGCCCACGTGCAACAACCAAGACCCAACGCAGCCAAAAATTAATTAATTAATTAATTAATAATAATGCTGCTATGAACATTTGTGTAGAGGCTTTTGTGTGTTTTCAATTCTCTTTGATAGATACCTAGGAATGGAATTGCTGAGTTATCTGTAACTCTGTTTAACGCTGTGTGGAACTGCCAAACTGTTCCTCTCATTCCAACCAGCAGCGTATGAGGGTTGTAATTTCTATATATCCTCACTAATGCTTGGTATATTCAGTCTTTTTGACAGCCATTCTATTGGGTACATAGAAGTATCTCATTGTGGTTTTAATTTGCATTTCTCTAATGACTATGATGTTGAGCATCTTTTCATGTCGTTATTCATATATCCATACATATAACCATTGGCACAATGTCTTCAAATCTTCTGCCCATTTTTAAAATTGTTTTCTTATTGAGATGTAAAAAAAAATTTTATGCACACTGGATACAAGTCCTTCATCAAACATGTTTTGTAAATATTTTCCCCAAGTCTGTGGTTTGTTTTTAAATTTTCTTAATAATGTCTTCTTTTTTTAATACTTTATTTTTTAGAGCAGTTTTAGGTTCACATCAAAATGAGCATATGGTACAGGTTTCCCATATATCTTCTGCCCTGACTCATGCATAGTCTCCCCCATTATCAACATCCTCCACCAGAATGGTGCATTTGTTACAACTGATGAACCTACATTGTCACATCATTATCACCTTAAATCCACAGTTTAAATCAGGGTTCACTCTTGGTGTTGAACATTCTATGGGTTTGGACATATGTATGCTACGTATCCACCTTTACTGTATCATATAGAGTTGTTTCACTGCCCTGAAAGTACTCTGTGCTCCACCTATTCACCCCTCCCTCCCCTCTAATCTCTGGCAATCACTGATCTTTTTAATGTCTCCATAGTTTTGCCTTTTCCAGAATGTCATATTGTTGTAACCATACAGTATGTAGCCTATTCAGATTGGCTTATTTCACTTACACGTACTACTAAGGTTTCTCATTGTCTTTTCATGGCTTGCTAGTTCATTTCTTTGTAGTGCTGAATAGCATTCCACTGTCTGGATGTACCACGATTTATCCATTCCTTTACCCCACTGAAGGCTAGCTTGGCTGCTTCCAGATTTTGGCAATTATAAATAAAGCTGCTATAAACGTGTGGTGATGTCTTCTTAAGAGCAAAACTTTTTAAATTTTATGAAGTCCAATTTATCCATTTTTCATCAATTTTTAATCAATTGTTTGTGCTTTTTGTATCCTCTGTAAGCTTCTGCCTGAGATCACAAATGTTTTCTTCTATGTTTTCTTTTAGAAGTTCTATAAGTTTCTCTCTTACATGTATTATTTCTTACATCTTATACCTATGATCCATTTCAAGTTAGTTTTTGCAAACGGTGTAAGGCAAGGGTCATCAAGGTTCAATTTTGTTTGCATATGGAAATTATTTCAGCACCATTTTTTGAAAAGACTATCTATCCTTTCCTCATTGAAACTAATTTTTTTTTAAATACATCTTTCAAAATCCCATAAAACTTATTGACTAATTCAATGTGTGGCAAGAAAGGAGCCAGTGATGACCAAAGTTTTAAGTCCTGGAAACTAAACGTGAACAGAATCCTGGACAAAAATAAGTCAGAAGAAGCTGGTTGGTGTGGAAAGGTTTGCTTTAGCTGTGTTAAGTTACAGCTAGGCAGACATGCTAATGAAAATGTCCAGCAGATTCAAGACTCAAATTCAAGAGAACCACATTAGAAATGTTTATTTAAAAGTCAACAATTTTAAAAATAATAGTTGAAGCTGTGGTAAATGAAGGTATACAGTGAAAAAAGATGAGCCAGAACTAAATGATGGGAATGTTCACTTGAGGGGGTAACAGAAGAATTGGGGGAAAAAAAGCTGGAAAAAAAGTACAAAGAAGGAATAATTAGAAGAGAATATAAAGCAAAACCCAGTCAACATAATTTGCAGAGGGAAAAAAAAAAGATATGAGAAAAAAAGGGAATAAACAATATCAAATGCAAGAGCTAGAGAAAAAAGCATCCACTGAATTTAATGTCTGGAAGACAATAATAATTTGTAAAAATGTAGAAAAGCAAGTTTTACCTAAAAGAAATATGTTGAAACTTATATCAGTTAAGTAGTACATAATGTGAACTTCATTCTATTATTTACTTCCAAAAAGAACAATGATTTTAAAATATGGCCTTAGCAAAATATATTACAAACCAAGAAAAGTTAATATATTTTAGCCATTTTTAAAGTGCAATTTGTCACAAAAGATTTTTCCTAGTAAAAATTCAAAACAGTTCAACAGCAAACAGAGTTTTCAAGTTAAAGAAAATCACTTCTTAAAATCCCCCAATTTCCCTAAATATTTTATGTCTGAAAGAAATAAAAGATAATGGTGGGATAATACGTACATAATAATATAATTTGCTATAAGATTTCATAAAGAATTTAAACAGAAATGTCATTAAATCTAAAAAAAATGTTTAACAGGCCTCTTTCACTCTGAGCTATCTAACATCTGTTAACAATTATTAGTTTAACATGTTCACTTCTTAGTTTTAACCAGACTTTGAATTTATAGATACTTGAATTTCCCTATACTATAATAATTTAACATCAATTATAAATTCTAGAATTGATTTCACATAACAGTAATCACAGCAATAAAACACATTTTTAAACAGTGGTAGCGAGCATAAAACACGCCATAGCTAAAACATGAAATTTATCAGATATAAGTACATATTTAATTATCTCTAATTTTGCCCTGCTGTCTAATCCGATTAGAATATAGTATCTCTAATACTAAATTGAAGAGTCAAAGATACTAATAAGCTTTCTCCTGGCAATGCCCTCCAGACAAAGAATGCCAGGAACACTACTATAGTTAAACTAGTTGGATTTATTACTCATTGCATTGAGAGATGTCAATGCCCACCATGGGGGTACTCTGGAGTATCTTATTAAGAAGGTGTTAGAAAAGACTTACAGGTTTGGGGCTTGTATTAGGTGATTTGGGGGAGGGTTTAAGGGAGCAGAGCTCTGCTCAGGATTAAATGCTGTCAGGAAGTGAGCGCAGTTCTTTGATTGGACATCTTAGTAAGTCTCACCCACAGCGAGGCTAAAGCTGTAACTAGTAAAGCAGCAGCAATCATAATCAGTTGAGAGAGGTGTCTGGCATTTTGTGTCTGGGACAACATTCATGTTTCGTCTATGTTTGGACATAACTATGGAGTGGTACTGTTTTTCTCTTGCTCCATCATGGACACAGAGCAGCTTTGGCTGATGTTGATTTTCTGTGCAATTGCTTATCTTCAACAGAAGAACACCAAGCCTAAGCAGTACTGTCAGGCCAGTTCCTAGCAACACCAAGGCCTTGGTGATAGTACAGGCCATCCTCTAGCTGTCATGGCCATTTTTCTCCTTCTCACTCCTAAAAATATGTGACAAATTATATAAAACATATTTCAACTACAAAATTATTCAAGAATTACTTAACGAATCACAGAAATTGAATTGGACACAGCCTAAGTAAAAAATAGAGTAAAAATGTTTACAATTTAAAGATTAAGTTATAAGAAAGATCAGCTTACGGAAACCTAAATGGGATTCTTTATTCTTCACTCTACAATATAACATCACTCACACTTTTTCCAAGATATTATTACCAGGTTTCCCCCCCTCCCAGTAGCTGTGTACATAGTATGTAGATGATAAATAGTTTTCAGAAAATCAGTTTAACTGAAAGACATGGATTTGAAACCAATTCAGTAATTGACTCTACGTGATTGACCTCAATGTGTTCCTTAACCTCTCTATCCCTCAGTTTCTTCATCTGTAAAATGAAAGTATCTACTCTAGAGTTGCTACGAAGAAAAAATGATACAAAATGTATGGCACCTTTGACACTTAGAAATCAATAAATCATAGCTGTTTTAGTACTTCTCATTAGGGGAAAGGAATATTTTAAGTACATTTTATTGGGTTAACTCGAAGTCTTTGTATACATCAGTACTCACTTTTTTAAAAAAAGCCTCCAAAGTACATTGGGATTCAAATCGCCAATAATTGATACTTGTTTATCATAATCCAAATCAACATCTTTAAATCTTAAACTTAGGCCCTTCGTGCTTATTATATAGATGAAAATATAAGCAGACCAGAACATACTCATTCTGCAAAGCCTGAGTCAATCTAATAAACAGAGAGGATCCAGAAAGAACTGAGTATGCCCAATTCCTTTTCCCAATCTCACCAATCACAAAGAGAAGGGGAAATGTTGCTCCCATACTTTGCCCTCTCCAGTGAAGTGCAAATTTCCACCCCTCTATAGAATTAGGAATGGAAAATAACTCCCATCCCAAAGGAGGACACTGTTCAAGATGTTAGGGGGATGAAAAGTATAAAATATGATCCTTGCCCTCAAATTTGGACAAGATTACATCCCCTGTCACAGTGGCTCAGTCTAGCCAGACTAGGAGTTAGGGACTGATACCCACCCATACAGGACCCAGTAGCAGTATCAAGAAAACAATTTGAGTAAGTCTGGAATTCAGAGTAGAGTCCAGGTTGGAGAAAAAAGGGTTAGCAGTTTTTAAAATAATCTTTAAACCTATAAAATAAGAGGTTGTCAGGAAAGAGACCCTAACATAGGAGAACAGAACAGCAGGGTATGATTACATATGGCTGTGGGGTGCAGGGGGAAGCCTGTGAAAAAGCGTTAGAAGAAAGAGAGGGAGGGACGAGCTGAACCAGAACTATGTTTCTCATTTCCCATCCATCTGGAGAGCTTTCCACCAAATGAAAGGTGCTCAATCTTTTTCTCCTGGCAGATGACATCCACATGAGCAACTTCCAAGGGCACATCCAAATTTTGACAAAACCCTCAAAATGTTGCTAAGAAGTAAATACCATGTTACTGGGGGGAGAAAGGAGGTTGAGGGTTAGGATACAGAGAGAGCGCGAATATATAAAGGCACAACTAAGTCTGTTAGCAGCTGTTAATAATACATCATTAATGGTGACTAAGGACAGTAACATAAATTAGATAACCTTCTGGTTATGCAAAATTGCCAAAACATTTATTCAAACACTTCTGTCTCCCACTCTGGAAAGTAATCAGAACTTAAGTGAGAATGACGTTAAAGGATAATCTGAAATCTGCTCAAAGTTTGTAATAGTTAAATCACATGTCTAAAAGCTTCATTTGAGAAACACTATACTGAAAGCACCCCTTTTCAATTTACCCTATCAATTTACCTCCCTTCCAGTAGGTTATCTGTACTGCAGGAGACCCAAAATTTCATCCCTAGGGAGCATTCAGCATAAACTTAACCAGCAGAAAGTTTAGTCCTAGTAAGAAAAAATATGCAGAAAAGAAAGCAGCATCCTATTGGTTACCATGTGATTCCTTTTTGCTTGTCAACATGAAAAGCCATTCTTTCATATAAAGTTGAACCTCTCTAAGGATAATTGGCTTTTTACAAACTCATATTGGTTACTATTTGGCTCTAGCATTTCCCGAGGTGTTTGGAAACTAGGTAGTGGTTTACTTTAGAAATTAGTCTCCCCCCACCAAAAAAAAAAAAAAGAAAAAAAAAAGAAAAGAAAGAATGAAAAAAAAGAAATTAGTCTTCCCAAAAATCCAAGCTAAACTTCTTAATCCTATAATCTTGAGAGCCAGCCTCTCTTAAAAGATGAGTCCCATTGCTAACATTTACTAAAAACGGGATTCCAATCCCAGGTAACAATGCTAAAACCAAGGCAATTAGAAAGGAGAGGTTCAAGCTCAAGGAGCCGAAGGGAAACAGGATAATAACAGCACCGACCTCACAGGGCTGTGGTAATTAAATTTTACTTGCAAAGCAAAGCACTGAGAAGCAGCGTTGGGTGCACAAGCACAATAAACTTTAACCACTAACCAGCACCGAGTAAAAGGAAAGGTGCTTCGGAAGCTTAACCAAGCAGCGGAGGGCGGCTGATGGGGAGGGAAGGCACGAAAACCGAGGCACAACTGGTTTCTGGGCACTGTGGGTGGCGGCCTCCTTAGGAAGCGTCCGCACGTTGTCAGGCAACCAGGTCTCAACAGCACCCGAGGCGGCGACTGCAGCTGCGACACCGGGGTCCAGACCCGAGACCAGACCGCACAACCAAGGCACCGCCCCTTGCAACAGCGAGACCCTCACGCACAGTGAGCCCCGTCCCCGGAAACCGGGCACCGCCCCCCAGCCAGGTTGCAGCGAGACCCCGACCCAGTCCCGGGTCCCCGGCCCTGCTGCTGCTAGACTCCAACTCCGTAACTCGGGCACCGCCCCTAGCCCGGCGGCCGCGAGGCCTCAGTCGGCGGGGAACCCCTACCCCTACCCCAACCCCGTTACCCCGGCACCTCGGCCAGCCCGGCCGCCACGAGACATCCGCCCACGGCGAAGCCCTGCCCTCGCCCCAGGGCAGAGAACCCAGCCCCGGCCACACCCCACCAGGCCCGCTCCCCACATGCGGCCGACGGACTCTTACTCAGGAAAGCGGGCTCCCGGGCTTGCGTCGGGGAGACGCACAGCGCTCTAACGAGGCTCTTCGAGGTCCGATGAGGTGGCGGCGGTCGCCCAGCGCAGAAACAGGGTGACAGGCAGCCTGGCCCGGGCTCCGCCTCTCAGGCCGAGCCCTCCGCCCGCCCTTCGCCAACGGCCAAGCGCGGCCCCGCCCCACTACGGCCGCGGGGCAAGGCCACGCGGCCGGGGGCGCCCCCTGCCGCCCCGGAGGCCGCAGGACGCCCGGCAGTTCGCAGGGCTCGCCTGCACCTGGCCTGGGTACTCAGCCACCTGGTTCCCCTGCTCCGCCTGGAGACTGTTAAACCGTGGGGGACACGACCCCAGGCTAAATTGATTCTGTCCCCTCCAAACCTTCCAAGCCCCAGCCGGCCTGGGTCAGAGCTTGGTGGGGAGAGCGGGGGGCGGGGTAGGGCGAGGGAAGGGGAGGTTTGGTAGTGAAAGAAAAACTGTTGGCATACCTCTCCGGGGCATCACTGCTCTCCCAGCAGTCTGGTCAACGTTTCGTCCTAGGCTTTTACTACTAATTTCAACATATTCAGTTCACCCAATATTTAATGGCCATATACTATCGCTAGAAAAGAGATCTCTAGCTTCCCAGGACAGTGGGACTAAGAGTCCTTTATCTTAAGTTACTTTGTATAAAGGTTTGAAAGACAAATTATCTTCAAATGGAAGTTAATGTCAAAAACCTCAGGCGGGGGTGTGGACTCCATAATTCTAATGGTTTGGTTTTTTTTTCAAGTATCACAATGTTTATTGATAGATACAAGTATATAAAATCAGGGCACGAACATGACTTGATAAATTAAGTAGACTTAATTTCAATACTATAATAAGAGGGAGCAATTCAAATTCCCACCATCTGTTTCACACCCACAAAGACCACTTCAAGGGCATTTACGATCTCTCAAAACTGATCAGTTTTGTGCAAGTAAACCATGTTTCTTTTAAAAAGACTTGTGCACTTGCCCAGGCTCAAGGATATTAAAATCTAGCACATAAAGCCCATCACTAAAGGTAGAAATACAGGCAATATACTATTACGGCAGCAACCATCAATTACAGTTAAGAATTTTTCTGTAACAACCAAATGGATAATCAAATATTGCAACAACTCAAGTATTACTGAGCACAGTGCATTTCTACAGTATTCATTGTTGCTCTTCAGTTTTCTAACTTAAAACAGCCTATGATAACTGGCAGCAAAGAAGGTCCTTGCAATAGACTGCCTCTGCCTGAGAAATTACGATGTAATTACTGCATGCTGCTAATATACTATCTAAACATTAACGATACTCCTAAAATATTTGATGGTAGACTATGATTAAGACATTACACTACAAAAAAACCTTATGCAGAAGGAAATACTAACTGACGTGCTTTAAATATTGTGAAAACATTACAGTGGAATGAATTTTCACAGTGGTTAGGTCAAGTGCAGTTACATCATAGCAACAGTATGTTTTGCACAGCTTAAGGCTTTGGCTGGTTCTTTTAGTCAGCTTCTTCCTCTGATTCTTCTTCTTCAGCAGTTTCTAGCCAGGTTAGCCACTGACTCACCTGGAACAAAGCCTTGCCTTTCCCTGTAAACTCTTGGGTTATATCTTCTTTCCAAGCCAAGAAAGCTTCTCCTTCAATAATTTCCATGTCAGGCTTACCTGGTGGCGCAGTGGTTGAGAGTCCGCCTGCCAATGCAGGGGACGCGGGTTCGTGTCCCGGTCCGGGAGGATCCCACATGTCGCGGAGCAGCTGGGCCCGTGAGCCATGGCCGCTGAGCCTCCTTATCCGGAGCCTGCGCTCCGCAACGGGAGAGGCCACGGCAGTGAGAGGCCCGCGTACCGCAAAAATAATAATAATAATAATAATAATAAT
>NC_041228.1:68395394-68436170 GCF_002837175.3 Physeter macrocephalus
TAAAATCAGGGCATGAACATGACTTGATAAATTAAGTAGACTTAATTTCAATACTATAATAAGAGGGACCAATTCAAATTCTCATAATTCATTTCATACCCACAAAGACCACTTCAAGGGCATTTACGATCTCTCAAAACTGATCAGTTTTGTGCAAGTAAACCATGTTTCTTTTAAAAAGACTTGTGCACTTGCCCAGGCTCAAGGTTATTAAAATCTAGCACATAAAGCCCATCACTAAAGGTAGAAATACAGGCAATATACTATTACGGCAGCAACCATCAATTACAGTTAAGAATTTTTCTGTAACAACCAAATGGATAATCAAATATTGCAACAACTCAAGTATTACTGAGCAAAGTGCATTTCTACAGTATTCAGTGTTGCTATTCAGTTTTCTAACTTAAAACAGCCTATGATAACTGGCAGCAAAGAAGGTCCTTGCAATAGACTGCCTCTGCCTGAGAAATTACGATGTAATTACTGCATGCTGCTAATATACTATCTAAACATTAACGATACTCCTAAAATATTTGATGGTAGACTATGATTAAGACATTACACTACAAAAAAACCTTATGCAGAAGGAAATACTAACTGACGTGCTTTAAATATTGTGAAAACATTACAGTGGAATGAATTTTCACAGTGGTTAGGTCAAGTGCAGTTACATCATAGCAACAGTATGTTTTGCACAGCTTAAGGCTTTGGCTGGTTCTTTTAGTCAGCTTCTTCCTCTGATTCTTCTTCTTCAGCAGTTTCTAGCCAGGTTAGCCACTGACTCACCTGGAACAAAGCCTTGCCTTTCCCTGTAAACTCTTGGGTTATATCTTCTTTCCAAGCCAAGAAAGCTTCTCCTTCAATAATTTCCATGTCAGGCTTACCTGGTGGCGCAGTGGTTGAGAGTCCGCCTGCCAATGCAGGGGACGCGGGTTCGTGTCCCGGTCCGGGAGGATCCCACATGTCGCGGAGCAGCTGGGCCCGTGAGCCATGGCCGCTGAGCCTCCTTATCCGGAGCCTGCGCTCCGCAACGGGAGAGGCCACGGCAGTGAGAGGCCCGCGTACCGCAAAAATAATAATAATAATAATAATAATAATTTCCATGTCATAGAAGTGAAAAAAAAGCGGAGTAACATGCCTTTCGGGAAGTTGCTCTTGTAGCAGTGCACCTGAAGAGCATAGAGGGCAGTGATTTGTAGCTCAAAGTGATCATGAAGAAATTTCTGCATTACTGGCTTGAAGGAAAGACGCAGTTGTTTTTCCTGCTCTGTTCTTTGGAAGGAGCAGAGGAAGACTCTGTTTCATCACTGGGTGGGTTTACTTCACTAGAAATGTAAGATGCTAGGCATTAAGATGTTCACAGATCTTTTATCTACATTAAGTTTGGAAGACATGTTGTCTTTAATCCACTTAAATATGGTTTGAGGGGACGGATCCAACTTTATTTGCTTTAACAGTTCCTTCTCCAACTTGAGGAGTGGGAATAAGAAACTCAGTCCCTTTCCTTCCAAGATCTCCAACATGCGGTCCTTATTCTGATCAATTTCTGGGAGCATTTTCTGCATATTGACCTTGTTTTGTTGGAAAAGCTCTGTTAACCATTCTTGATCTTGTAAGTTAGCTAACTGCTGAAGACAACGTAAGAAGAGAGGAAAAATACTTTGTATGAGGGTTTGAAAGACAAATTATCTTCAAATGGACGTTAATGTCAAAAACCTCAGGCGGGGGTGTGGACTCCATAATTCTAATGCTTTTGTCTTAACTAAATGTCACACACCTTTCTAGGAGTAGAGGATACAACTCAGAGCGGACTGCCCTGCACTCTGAAGCTTACAGTGAAAAAAAAACTTACAAGTAAACAAATACATTATTTCAATGCAATGTAACAGTTACAGAAGCACCTACAGACATTCTTAGAGACACCGTGGAAGGAAGATTAATGGAGAGAGAAGGAAGTCAAGAAAGACGGCATGGTAGAGATCGCTGAGCTATGTTTTTAAATATTAATATGAGCTCCCAGTCAGAAAAGCAAGGGGAGAGCACTTCAGGCAATGCTGACCACTTATGCAAAGTGTCAGGGTAACTAAAGAAGGATGAAGCTGGAGAGGTGAACTGTGATGCTTTTTTTCCTCTTTTTTCCCAGCCAAAACATTACTGAACATCTATGGTAGGTGTTACGGATAAAACAAGGGATAAGAGACCTGGTTCCTGTGATATGGAGCTTGGAATCTAGTGTGGAGTGGGGGAAAGCAGGAGAGGAAGAATACCAAAAAGCAGCAAATAAATGAAACAGTTAAACAGTGTATTAACTCTTGGATGACAACAAATAGTCCCCGTAGACTAATCCGGCCTCGGGGACACAGGTGGTTCCACAGAGCAGTGCATTAAATTGTAAACTACTGTAAGAACTAGGTACCGGACACTTTCAGTACACCAACAGCTCGCATAGATGTTACTTTTTACAAAAGCGCCAACCGACATGACCGCAGCGATCCACCAGTTTCCACAGCCCCCTCCGAACGCTAGAGGACGCTCCTCTAGAGTAGTCTAGGGCCCGGCCAGCACGCGCCCGCAGGATTTTACTCATGTGCAGTGATTCACGTGTTATTCTCTCAAAATCAGCATTCAGGACCACTTACATGTCAGTTTTCTCACAGACATCCTTTATTTTTTCTAAGTCTTTCAACAAACTTATTTCCTTTAAAGTACATACACCCACACAAAAAGGCTTCTCTCGCCCATCCCAGCTTAAGGATCCACCCATTTTTAACATGGCGGAAGCCGAGCCTGCGCAGTCCGAACGAATTCCAGTTTCTGGCATAACGTTACATGCCCTTCTTCCGGTGCGGAAGGCTATACCATTCCCTGCGTAATCACCGTTTTTGTCCTAATTCACACGTACAATTTTCCAAGATCATGCGTTCTCATTTCAGCCATAAGAAGATTCTTCTGTCTCTACTATTGCGTAACTGCTGTTTATACCGTCGCGTTCTCGAAGGACCCCCGCCATTCCCGAATGGTCCGTACCAACTTCACCTCCGGTGCTAGGTGTCATGGCGGCCTCGAGAGTCTAGTAAGGGTTTGCACCTGTACTGGGGCGGGTCCGGAGCCCACAACCGGAAACCCAGCGAGGTAAAGTTGCGTCTAGATTGTGGAGGCAACAGCTTCTCCGATTCCTCGGCGATGGCGGCTTCCGGGAGTGGTATGGCCCAGAAAACGTGGGAATTAGCCAACAACATGCAGGAAGCCCAGAGTATCGATGAAATCTACAAATACGACAAGAAACAGCAGCAAGAAATTCTGGCGGCGAAGCCCTGGACTAAGGAGTGAGGAGGTCCCTGGCGAAACGCAGGGGAGGGCGGGGTGGCGGGAGTTTAAGAGACCCAGGGGGAGTGGGAGTTGGAGGGGATAGAGAGCTTGTCTTTTCCTGTGCAGGGTGGAGAAAGAGTAAGCTTCTGAGAAATTTTGCTTTGCCTTTTTATCCCCGCAAGTAGAGCCTGAGACCCTCCACTGGGGCTTGCTTGATTCCCCTTTCTGTCTCTAACCCGTTTGCCTTGGGAGAATGGAAGAGGAAAACGACAAGCGGTGATTTGGGCTTTCACTTCTCAACACCCGTATTGTCACAATATGCTCCACACTCTGCCTTGAACCCTGTGTCGATATATACTTTGTTGGGATCTTCCGCTGATCTCAGGCTGGAGACTGCAGCTATCTTCAGAAACTGAGACAGCCCAAGGGTCCATCTTTTAGCCCGTAATCTTTTAGATCTCTAATTGTTTTTTGATTGCTGGTAATTATTTCAGAAACACAACGAGGCCCTGGTCAGTCTCCCAAAATGTTACTCCACCAGTTCACATAAGCTAGAAATTATATCAAAAGACCTTAAGATTCTTTGCCCCTTAGCAAAACTCCTGTGTCCCTGGGAGTGATGACAGGTAGATGATTCTTTACCCACAGCATTTATCCTTTCCTGAGAGCAGATATTGTTAGGAAGAGAGTAAAAGGAGCACAGTCTCTCTAATGGATAGACAGGAAAGTAGTGGTCAACAAAAAAACATATTTCATCTGTCTCAGTTTTTTACAAGGCAAGCTTTAACTGTCAGTATTCGGATTCAGCAACGTTTACTGAGTACTTACTAACGGCTGAGCATTGAGCTATGAATTTCCATGTCATTAAATCTTCATGACAACCCAGTACTGTATTTTTATTCCTTTTTTGCATATATGAAAACAAGCAAATATAGTAAATGACTTATTTCATGATTACACTGAGGCAGTGAACTCTTAAGTGAGCAACAGTCAGACCTAAAATCAAATCTCACAACTGTCACTAATTAGTTGATTGACGCTACAAAATTTACTTATCTTCATTTTTTTAATCTGTAAAACAAATAAGACCTACCTGTTAATTATGTCATAAAGATTAGATGAGGTCATGTATAAAAAAAGGTCTAGAATGTATGTAATAGAAGCACAATAACTGTGTCTGTCTTTTTTTCCCCAGTAGATAGAGGAGCGAAGATTTTAATTCATATCTTGACTCCCAAGACCAGGTCTCCATATTTTTCAGCTGTGATTGAAATCTGTGGGCAGACATCTTAAAAAGATACTGACCACTCTTTACAGACTGGTTAGTTTGCCTGGTTGTCTGCTATTTCTATAGCAGGCTGTGCACTTAGGTTGACATAGCCTGTTAAATATTTGGAAACTATCAGCTTGCCTCACTGTGTGATTGTATCTCTAGTTATATTCATCCTAGCTGTCTTGAGCTGCATCAGTGAGACTGAAATGTAATTTTATTCAACAGTAGTTTGGTCACATCCACAGATGACAAACTGAAATAGCCATCATAGTAGAATTAAAGATATTAAGGCTACATTTTGCATTTTGAGGCTAATACCACAGAGAGAAGCCACAACCTACAACACACTGTTCTTTGAGAGTACTGTAAAAGATTGGTTAATAATGCTAATAACAGCTCGCACTTAAAAAGTTTTAGTATGTGTCAGACACTAAGATAAGCACTTTATATACGTTATTTCATTTACTCCATTTCCTCCTAACAATAGCTCTATGAAAACAGGCACAGATGTTAAGTGGTTGTCTCAAGGTCACAGCTAGGACATGGCAGTGCAAGGATGCAAACCTAGGCAGATGGATGTCAGAGCCCACATTCTTAACTGTTAGGCCAGAAGGTTAGGCCCAAGAGTAATGAAGCACAGCCATCCAACCAGATTCAGAAACCGAGATTAGCTGATTCCAAAAGTAATGGAGAAAAAGTCTATTGAACTGGTCATGTAATTCCCTCCTTTCTACTTGAATAGCATATTTAAAAACTATTTCATACTTTTCCCTTCCCCCGGTGGGAAGTACTTTGCAGGATTATGACATGTTTATCATTTCCATCCCCCTTCCAGAACTCTGTCCTTTTCTACTTCCTTTTTCTTTCCCACATTCTACACTCTTTCTCCCCATTCCATCAGTATAAATTCCTTCGATACTTATTTGTTAATCTCCACAAAAACTTGTCTTGAAATTGTACTTATATAAGAAAGTTAATTACACCATGCCTTTCTTTTGTAGTCACCATTACTTTAAGTACTGCAAAATCTCAGCATTGGCTCTACTGAAAATGGTGATGCATGCCAGATCAGGAGGCAACTTGGAAGTGATGGGCTTGATGCTGGGAAAGGTGGATGGTGAAACCATGATCATTATGGACAGTTTTGCTTTGCCTGTAGAGGGCACTGAAACCCGAGTAAATGCTCAGGCTGCTGCATATGAGTACATGGCCGCATACATAGAAAATGCCAAACAGGTAAAAATGCTTTTCCTTAAAATTTGGTAACTACAAGAGTCTCACAGTTACTTTTGAGTTTCTAAATTTAAAACTATTCTCTCTACGTTAAAGTTTATATTTTAAGTTATTCTCAACTATATATAATGTATATGAGATTAGCATGGATTTTTTAAAATAAATTTTCACTCAGGAGGGTAGATCTTAAAAATTCTCATCACAAGAAAAAAAAATTTGTAACTGCGTGTGGTGATGGATATTAACTACACTTATTGTGGTGATCATTTCACAGTATGTACATATATCGAATCATTATGTTGTACATCTGAACTAATACGTGTCGATTATATCTGAATTTAAAATTTTTTTTTAAATTCTCACATTCATTATGTGTGTGTGTGTGTTTAAAACCAAAAATTTGGAAACAACCTAAATGTACCTGGATATCAAGCTGATTAAGTAAACTATGGTATATCCATACAATGAACAGCTAGCCAGCCTTTAAAAAAAAATAAAAACTAGTTATCTATATATTTATTTATATGAAACAAACCCCAGAATGTTTTGTTGAGTGAAAAAGTAAAGTGTAGAACACTGTAGATGGTATGCCATTGTGTGTGTTATTAATCTACATAAATGCAAAGACTATATATTCTATATGCAAAGAATAGCTCTGGAAGACAGGTATGTAAGCAGCTGCCTACAGTGGTAACATCTGGGCTGAGAAACTGGTTGAGGGGAAGGAGGTGGTAAGGAGACTGAATAACCTTATTGTACGGGTATCTTATTAATTTTGTGCCTTGGGCATGTATTATCTAAAATATATATATTTTTTAATTTAAAAGCAGCATATGCTTTAACTATTCTGCATACTATTATATTACTGTAAGACTATGTAAACAGACAAATCACAGGTGTCTCTAAGATTAAACAGGAACTTCACGCTCTTTTGCCCTCTTCATTTGTTAGGTCGGCCGCCTTGAAAATGCAATTGGTTGGTATCATAGCCACCCTGGCTATGGCTGCTGGCTTTCTGGGATTGATGTTAGTACTCAGATGCTCAATCAGCAGTTCCAGGAACCATTTGTAGCTGTGGTAGTAAGTATTTTTACAACCAGTTTTAATTAATTTTCATGAAGATTTACTAAAGCAAGTATACGGAGAAATAAAAACAGTGTGGTAAAGAGCAAGGCTCTGGTGTCAGTCTGCCTAAGCTTGACTCTTAATTCCACTTCTTTGTAGCTGGAACTTTCAACAAGTTACTTAACCTCTCTGCATCTCTTCCCCCACTCTGTAAGATGATGGATGTACACAGCATCTATGTCTCAGTTCCCTGCACATAGTAGGCATTCAGTCAATGTTGACTGAATTGATTAAATCAGGAATTGCTAGAGCAGCTCTTGCACTGCTCAGTGTTTTAGATGCAATCCAGGTTACTATGAGGAAGGTAGAAATTGTTCATCTGTTAAAGAAAAAAAAACTCAAAAAAGAGATGAGCAAATCTTCAATTAATACTCTTAAATAATGTAATAACTAGATCTAATCTCTAAATTAACGATGAGATTTCTATACTTAACCATTCTGTTGAACTTCTGTGGTTTTTCAATTTGGTTATTTTTTTCCCTATTATATGATTATTTTTAATTATGTATGTGTGTGTGCATATAGTGTTATACGTACATATGTATTTCTAGGCTTATGTTTAAACAAATAGAAGTATATAGTGATTTTATAATCAGCAGATATTAAATATATCTTTCTTGTAGATTGACCCAACAAGAACAATATCTGCAGGGAAAGTGAATCTTGGAGCCTTTAGGACATACCCAAAGGTAATTTTAAAAATTATAAGTCCCTATAGTTTTTTAAATTTTAAATATTTGATTTATTTTTAAAGATGTGTTATGGTTAGTATCTCATTCTGTCCTAAAATAATTTAACAATATTTACAAACTAGAAGTCCAACTACCACAAATTGCCCTTAGCAAAAAACAATACACTTGTGCTGCATATTGTTAATTTTATTAGAAAAGCAGTCTTCATTTGTTAATAAGTATTTCTATGTCCATGGCATTCTGACAGGTACTAGAGAAACAAGTTAAATCCATCTACTTCCTTCCATGCAATCTGAAATAGATATGAGCAAAAGTATGTATCACCTGAGGACAAGAAAAATGAATCTATAAGCCAAATCCAGCCTTCAGCTACCAAGTGGGGTTGAGGGAGGGTATAAGCAACATACTTAATGTTTTGGGAGTATTTGGCTCCCCCAAATTAATGTTTCTATAAATAGAAAGCTGCATAGAAAACATGTTTTTTCTCTGTTTTGTTTTGTTTAAATCTTCTATTTTCTTCATTTTTGTTTAGGGCTACAAGCCTCCTGATGAAGGACCTTCTGAGTACCAAACTATCCCACTTAATAAAATAGAAGACTTTGGTGTACACTGCAAACAGTAAGTAATTTAAAAATGTATCTGGGGCTTCCCTAGTGGCGCAGTGGTTGAGAATCTGCCGCCAGTGCAGGGGACACGGGTTCGAGCCCTGGTCTGGGAAGATCCCGCATGCCGCGGAGCAACTGGGCCTGTGAGCCACAATTACCCACCCTGTGCGTCTGGAGCCTGTGCTCCGCAACAAGAGAGGCCACGATAGTGAGAGGCCCATGCACCGCAATGAAGAGTGGCCCCCACTTGCCACAACTAGAGAAAGCTTTCGCACAGAAACGAAGACCCAACACAGCCATAAATAAATAAATAAATTTTTAAATGTATCTGATGCCAAAATCATCATAAGAAACCTTAGAGATCATTCAGACCAAGCCCCTAATTTTTTTTTTTTTAACATCTTTATTGGAGTATAACTGTTTTACAATAGTGTGTTAGTTTCTCCTTTACAACAAAGTGAATCAGTTATACATATACATATGTTCCCATATCTCGTCCCTCTTGCGTCTCCCTCCCTCCCACCCTCCCTATCCCACCCCTCTCATGGTCACAAAGCACAGAGGTGATCTCCCTGTGCTATGCGCCAAGCCCCTAATTTTATAGATAAGAAAAAAAGTTCAGATGAAATGCATTTCATAACCTTTTAAAATAATAGTAAGAATATACAAATTTAGGATGATGTTTGAATTTTTATTAATAATTGTTTTAATCTAACATGTTATTTACCTTTCACACATACATAAACACTTTATCAATGTACCAGACACTTGGCCCGTTAATGAATTTAACAGTTGAGAGAAGCTGTATTCAGGGCCAGCCTGATACTAGCATTTCTGCATACTTCATGTACCCAGTTTCCACTTAGCAAAAATTCTCCCCAAACAGTTTCACTCCAAAAGTTAAAGAAGCCATACTAAAAACTACTTAATTGTATACTCCTTTAAAATAGTGAATTTTGTGGTATGTGAATTATTGAATACATCTCAATTTTTTAAACTGCTAAACCAATGAAGACAGTTATCTCCACCTTCTAAATGTATCTTACCACCTCTCTTACTATCACCTTGATCCAAGTCACAGCCATCTGGAGCTAGCCTTCTAGGTGGTCTTCCTGCTTCTGACCTTTACCCCACCCCTTAAAGGTCTTTTGTCAGCCAGACAGATTCTATTAAAATGTGACTTAGATCACGTTCCTCCTTCTCAGAATAACTTCCTGTCTCACTAAGAATAAGATCTATAGTGCTTACCGTGGACCACACAACCCTATGTAGTCTGGCCCCTACCATCTCTCTGAGCTCATTTCCTGTCACTGAGCCTTTGCTCTCTCCATTCCAGCTATAGTGGCCTCATTATGGTTTATCAGATGTACTAGGCAGTCTCCTGCCTCAGGGCCTTTGCACTTGCTAATCCCTCTGCCTGGAACATTCTTCCTTATTTCCATGTGACTCACTATTTCAGTCAACCAGTGTCTGTTTAAGGGTCACCCTAACAGAGACTATTCATTGATCACCCTATTTAAATTAGCACCTTCTTGTCACTTGGTGTTACCTTTCCCTGCTTTATTTTTCTTCTTAGCACTTGTCACCACCTTATATGTTTTTGTTTTGTTGTTACTGACCTCATTAGAATGTGAACTTCATGAGAGTAGAATTAATTCACTGCTGTATCCTAACATTTAAAATAGGACATGGCACATAGAAGGGTGGGCACCCCCCCCCAAAAAAAGAAAAATGTTGCCTAAATGATTACTAGTGTCCCTTTCTCCAAACCTCCCATCCCACTTCAAGGAATACCTTAACTACCCATGTGCTACTACTGCTTATTTTTGTGTTTAGAAATTCTTAGAAAATTACAGAATTTCTAAAATTTAATTTTTAAATATATCTGGTTTTTCAGTCATCCCTGACATACTTCTGGAAAAAAAGATTCTACTTTATTTTTCAATTAGAGGTTTGGAATTAAATCACTTAATTTGCTCTACTGAAAAGAACTTAAACCATTCTTGTTTGAGAGAATTGCTCCTAAGCATGGAAACACCATTATCAAAAGCTTACACCTTTAATACCTGCTCTACTTCTTTCACCACCAGCAGCAGCTTTTGAAACAAAAAAAGACTGAAGCAGTCTGTGCTTTCTGTATCCAAACAAATCTGCATGTCCTGTTTTTCTGAAATATGAGCCTATCAAAGAGGAGTTGCTGCATTCTAGCTACCTGCACTGCTAGAGTGTAGAATTTTGAACCTGGAATTACTAGGATATTCAAAGATACTCTCTTACTTAGGATCAGTTCCTAAATAAAGAGTAAACCTTTTTCATAGGGCAAATAAGTTGCTTAATTTATTTTTATTTCAAATCGTTAATGAAATATAGTGCCAAGCTGAAAGAGCAGGAGTTTTGTACAGGCTCGTTATATATCCATTTCCTAAATTATTTGACAATGAGCTATTATTTGTAGTTTATATTGATCTTTTCTATCTTAAATTCTAGATCATAATCCAAAGTTTGTTTTAAACATAGAATCTAATATAGATACTAAATATATTTAACTTTGAAGAGGCTTAGTAAAAATAGGACACAAAGGGTTTTTTAAATTAGCTTGTATGTTATCAGTGTTATACAGGCACATAGTTTAAAGAGTCAAATCGTTCTATGAAATTTATTATAAAATAAACAATCTTGTACCATTCCCTTTCGCATCTCCCAGGGGCAGTCACTTAAACTATTGTAGTTATTCTGTTTAAGTATTTACCCCCGTATCTTCAAACAGCATGCTGATAGTGCTACTTCTTGATTTTCAGTTCTAGGCAGTATCTATTACTGACTTCCCATACAGAAGATGAGGATTTAGCTCCACGAATAATTTTGAATATTCTCCTTGTTTTCAACTCTGCTACTGAGATTTGCAGCTAATCACTACATGGTAGACCAAAAAGTTTCATTGCATCAACCTACGGAATTAAAACAGTAATAACATTAAGGTGGTCCATATATTTTAAAACATAAAAGTCTATTCTAGACCCTCAAGTTTGAGTTCCTTTATTTTCCATCCTTTATAAATCTAAATATCTGTTGCTGTGCTCATCCTCTCATGTCTTTTTCCCTAAAGTATCAGAGGTACAACCCCTCCTTTCTAAAGCTGACCTTTTCACTTGAGCCCCTGCCTCCTCTCCCCATACCTAACCCCCTCAACTCCCAGGGCCTCACTTCTTAAACAATGTCTTAAATGTCTACACTCTGGATATAACAATTAAGACCGTGAGGTTTTGATAATAGACATAACTTACCATATCCTCTTGCTGCTACTTTCTAACTCTGTGGCTTTGAACAAGGTCTTTACTCTCTAGAGTTGTTTCTTTGTCTGTAGAATGGGAATAATAAATCTTTCCTTGTATGGTTGTAGGAAAGATTAAATGAAAATGTATGTAAAGCACCAGGACATAATAAGTGCTCAAGAAATACACTATTCCACTTCCAAATTTCACTATAGCTGTGTCCCTTTCATATACACATATGCATGGATATCTTAATCTTGAACAAGCCTTTACTTAGAATTATCTTTAAATTCTTACTCTTTTTTTATTTCTTCACTACTGAATTGAATGAACAAGAATTTTTTATTGTATCCATGTGTGCTTATCTTTTACACCACCCAACCTGAGTGTGAGCCTTTATCTCCTCACATCTGACACGCTGCAGTGGCATCCTTTGTGGTATCCCTGCCTCCAGTTTGTCTCCTCTAACACATCTTACCACAGCCAGCTTTCTAAACCACCTCTTTGGCTATATCATTGATATGCTCAAACACCTTCTATGAGTCCCAAGTACCTAGAAGATCATTTCTTAGCCTTTTATGTAATGTCCTCTGCCAGCTAGACCCCAACATAGCTTTCTAGGTTTCCCTTCACATAATTCTTCTGCTCCTGCTAAACTGTCCAGGCAAACTGATTAACTTATTATTCCCTCCATGACTTTCCTTTTTGTGAGTCAGTGCTCTCTGCCTAATACTACCTCCTCGTTCTCAACATATCCACACTATAGACTCGTGTAAGGGCTACTCTAAATTCTGCCTTTACCCTGGGGCTTCTCAGGCAGTTCTGTCTATACTAAGTACTCATTATCTCTAACATTCAATTGGCAGGTGATTAATTTTAAATATGCACCATAGCACCACTTATTGTTATTCAACATATATCATTATATATTTAACATTTTGTGGATTCACTCCATATTTCCCATAAAAATGGTAAGCTCCTTAAGGTAAGCAAGTCCCTTGTGTTTCTTTGTATCCACTGATGTACAGAACATAGTGAGATATTTATTATTTTTATTTATTTTTTATAAATTTATTTTATTTTATTTATTTTTGGCTGCCTTGGGTCTTTGTTGCTGTGCGCGAGCTTTCTCTAGTTGCAGCGAGCGGGGGCTACTCTTCATTGAGGTGCGTGGGCTTCTCGTTGCAGTGGCTTCTCTTGTTGCAGAGCACAGGCTCTAGGCACGCAGGCTTCAGTAGTTGTGGCTCTCGGGCTCTAGAGCACAGGCTCAGTAGTTGTGGCACACGGGCTTAGTTGCTCTGTGGCGTGTGGGATCTTCCTGGACCAGGGATCGAACCCATGTCCCCTGCACCGGCAGGCTGATTCTCAACCACTGCGCCACCAGGGAAGCCCCTGAGATATTTAAATATTTATTACTTTAAAAAAATATATATGTTTCAGACATTTAACCAAATTTTCCTTGCTATCCCTGATTATAAATTAGGCACCTTTGGAAGCAGCAGTAATTCTTTTATGTGGTTTAAAGGACCTACCTTAAAGTTTGCTTTTCCAAAAAGCAGTAGGTCCTTATTAGGGGATTAAAAAGGGAGGAATGGGGAGTCCACATGACATTTTCAGGCGTTTTTCGTTTGTTTTTGTTTTTTAGCTTTTATTGGAGTATAGTTGATTTACAATGTTGTGTTAGTTTCAGGTGTACAGCATAGTGAATCAGTTACATATTTTTGATATTTTTAAAAGCCTAACAAAAGTTATAGTTGACCCTAGAGAGGTAGTTCATTAAGTTTGTGTGCTGTTGGCTGGAATTTATGAACTCAATGACATGGATAAACATATGTCATTCAGAAGTTTTGATTAGTTCTTGATAATTTCTTGGGAATTTCTGGGCTCTACAGAGGGGAGAAATATAACACAACAATGTTTAGTTAACAGATTTGAAACCATACCCCTGAAGAGTAAGGAAACCATGTTTACCTGTTATTCTATTAGACTAAAAATTACAATATGACTATTTGGATATAAAATGTAATTCAGGGGCTTCCCTGGTGGCACAGTGGTTGAGAGTCCGCCTGCCAATGCAGGGGACACAGGTTCATGCCCCAGTCTGGGAAGATCCCACGTGCCGTGGAGCGGCTAGGCCCGTGAGCCATGGCCGCTGAGCCTGCGCTCCGGAGCCTGTGCTCCGCAACGGGAGAGGCCACAACACTGAGAGGCCCGCGTACTGCAAAAAAAAAAAAAAAAAAAAAAAAAAAAATGTAATTCACTTAAATTTGGCCATAACCTTTATATGATGTGGTTGAATTTTTTTTACTCACTAGATTTGTGCTTTTGTTTCATAGATATTATGCCTTAGAAGTCTCATATTTCAAATCCTCTTTGGATCGCAAATTGCTTGAGCTTTTGTGGAATAAATACTGGGTGAATACGCTGAGTTCCTCTAGCTTGCTTACTGTAAGTACTATACTTGCAAGGGATGTGTTTGAATTTTTTATCAATCTACATAAGTTGTTTAATATCTGAAACTCTTTTTCATGGAAATGCTATATCTGACTTGGCCAAGATATTAGGCCTGGGGGCAGATTCTGCATGACCAGAGGTGGATTGGGATACTAGGGCAAGCCAAGATCTGTGTCGTGTACCATTGAGACTAAGCCTAATATATATACAAATATAGTGGCCAGATGAGGGTGAGGTCTCCCCCTTCCTTAAACAGACTTACAGAGAGAAAAATACAAATACAGTTTTTTGTTGTGTGTTTCAAGTAGGACTCTGGTTACAAGTGACAGGAGACCCAACCAAGCTGGCTTAAACAAAAAAGAGAATCATGTAAACTGCAAAGTCCAGAAGTAGGGCTTACTTCACGCACAGCCTAAATTTGCATTCAGACAATATTATGAGGTCTTGGTCTTCCTCTCTCAGCTTTGATTTCCAGTCAGTTGGCTTCAGTTTCAGACTTCATGTGAAACCAAGATGGCAGCATTAGCTTAGATCTCCCAGACTCTCAGTTTCACATTGAAAAGAAAAGACCAAGATACACACACATCCCCGCATATTCCCAGGCAAAGCCTCATTGTGTCTGGAGTTTTGTAGGTCACATGCCCATCCTTAAACCTGCTCTGGGTGAAGGGCATGAACACCATGAGTTCATGGGCCAGGGTAAGTGCTTTACTGCTGGGCTGGGGTAGAAGAAACTCTCAGGAGCATGTGGACTAAGAATGTCCTCAGAAGGAAATCAGAATATCACTACCTTAAAGCAGCAGACGCTAAGCAGAAAAAAAAAAGTCGTGAATATATCATTAAAATCTAACATTTAGAAGAATATTTGTTTAACAAATTTCTATCTAGAGCTTAGTAAGGAACAGTTTTGTTTTTTTTTACCTTTTTTTTTAAGTAAGCTACTTCATATAGCACAGTATAACATAGTGGTTAGAACCACAAAATTTGGAATAAAATAAACTCAGTTCAGAGACAGCTCTGCCACTTTACTAGCTGTGTGTGACCTTCACAACATTATTTAATGTGACTAAGCTTTTCTAATCTAATGAGAATAGTACCCACATTGTTAAGTACACTGAGATTATATGAAATATTTTATATATAAAGTAATTAGCAAAGTACTAGGCATATAGTAAAGCCTCAATAAATTATTGTTTGTTTGATTCATTGTATTCATGGGAAAAGACCTCACTTGAGCATATTTACTATGGTTTTAAATATAATTCTGACAAGCTTTCTGTTATTTCTTATCCTCAGTGGTCAGAAATAGCAAATTAGAAGGAAAGAGAGTGATCATAATAGCAAACATTTATTAAATGCTTCCTATGTACCAGGCATGGCTAAATGCCCCATGTGTGGTGTTTCCTTAGAGGCAAGTATACTAATAGCAGCCAGAAGTGACACATGATGGCAAGGGGAGGAAACAGTAAGACTGGAGCTGTCTGAACCTTTGTATAAAAGCATACAGCTCTGGGCTTCCCTAGTGGCACAGTGGTTAAGAATCCGCCTGCCAATGCAGGGGACACGGGTTGGAGCCCTGGTCCAGGAAGATCCCACATGCCGCAGAGCAACTAAGCCCGTGCACTACAACTACTGAGGCTGCGTGCCACAACTACTGAAGCCCGCACACCTAAAGCCCGCGTTCCGCAACAACAGAAGCCACTGCAATGAGAAGCCCATGCACCGCAACGAAGAGTAGCCCCCGAAAAAGCATACAATCCTACTTACTCAGCCTATGGCTGTCCCTGTATTCCAGAACTGCATATATTAAGGACATTAATAATCAAGAAAAGGTTAAATTATATTTCCTCCTTTTTTGTAGTTTTCCCGTGCGCCATGCCCCTGAGCCTGCGCGTCCGAAGCCTGTACTCCGCAATGGGAGAGGCCACAACGGTGAGAGGCCCGCGTACCGCAAAAAAAAAAAAAAAAAAAAAAAAAAGAGGAGCCCTCCGCAATGGGAGAGGCCACAACGGGGAAGGGCCCGCGCACCGCAAAAAAAAAAAAAAAAAAAAAAAAGAGTAGCCCCCGCTTGCTGCAACTAGAGAAAGCCCATGGGCAGCAACAAAGACCCAGTGCAGCCAAAAATAAATAAATTTATTTAAAAAAAAAAAAAGCATACAATCCTACTTACTCAGCCTGTGGCTGTCCCTGTATTCCAGAACTGCGTATATTAAGGACATTAATAATCAAGAAAAGGTTAAATTATATTTCCTCCTTTTTTGTAGTTTTATACCTAGTACATTGCATTACTAAGCATTCTAAGAAAAAATATATAAATATATGTTCATCTCTTTCCCCAGCTAAAGCCTGTAATCTAAAAGCTACAAGAAAAAAATAATTTTCTGATTTATATTATTTCTCTGTGTGTTTGAAATGTAAGTGATTTAATTTTTCATTTTAATAGTATAACTCTTTCTGCCATCCTACATTTTAATGGCTTGAGCTAAATCTTCCAAACATGACATGGTCTACAAACATTAGTGTTTTCTCCAAATCTGTGGGGGAGAATGTATTGGTGACCTAAACCATTTAGATCCAGAAAAGTGAATATAATTGCATCTTTTAAAAAATATCATAAGTTTGTAAAATCATTGGAAAGCTGGTAGCATTTTAAAGGGCTCTTTGTAGTAACTATGATGACAGCAAATAATGTTTTTAAATGTCTTGTGATTGAACTGTATTTCCTATACACTATTTTACAGACTGAGCAAATAGAATAAAATAAAAATATTCCAGTAAAATATTTTTTTTAAATATTACAGTTAAGTGTACATATGTAATTATTAATTTTTTTGTTTTTAAAATGTATGAAATATTAACAGCATATATAATATTTCAGCTTACCAAATGTGGGTGTCCCTGTGAATATACAACAATACTCTAAAATAGAACTATGGCTATAGCTAGGTGGAGGGATTGTAGGTATTTACATTTTTTTTTTATACTGTTCTACATTTTCCACATTTTCTGTATAACTATTAATTTTATAATCAGAAAAGCTAAAACAAATGTAATTTTAAAAATATTGTCATAAATACTAATTCTGTAAGTTCAACATGAAAAAGTAACAAAATTAGTTAACAATTATTAAGGCTTTACCAGGTGTCGTCGACAGTCCTATGAGCTTTTTTTTTTTTTTTTTTTTTTTTGTGGTACGCGGGCCTCTCACTGTTATGGCCTCTCCAGTTGCGGAGCACAGGGTCCGGACGCGCAGGCTCAGCGGCCATGGCTCACGGGCCTAGCCGCTCCGCGGCATGTGGGATTTTCCCAGACCGGGGCATGAACCCGTGTACCCTGCATCGACAGGCGGATTCTCAACCACTGCGCCACCAGGGAAGCCCCCCTATGAGCTTTATATACATCACTTCGCATATCTTTAAGGTAGAAATTATCACCTTCCTCCCCCATTTTCACAGGAAGACTTGAAGGCACAGAAAAGTAAAGGAGTTTTCCCAAGGCCTCTCAGGTAGTCTGCAGCAGGGCCAGAACCTGGACTCAGATCTGTGTACTTCAAAGCCTCTCATAATAACAAATATTAGATTTAAGCAGTCGAAAAGAACAATTCCAAATTTAATCTTGAAATTATAAAAGGTGAAGAACTCTACACTTGAACTGCTTGAGCTTTGGAATCAGTTTTTGCAAGTATAATTTGACTTCTTCCTTCACTGACTATCCACTTAGATTTCATAGTGGAATTATTTGTAAATGAAATGTTCTATATAGAAGAAAATTTACATACCTTTTTAATGATAGACTAGTATCATATATTGACACAATATCATTTTCCCCACAGAATGCAGACTATACCACCGGTCAGGTCTTTGATTTGTCTGAAAAATTAGAACAGTCAGAAGCCCAGCTGGGACGAGGGAGTTTCATGTTGGGTCTAGAAACACATGACCGAAAGTCAGAAGACAAACTTGCCAAAGCTACACGAGACAGGTAAGTTAAGCAAATCTATTCCTACCCCTAACTTTTTTTCTTTCAAGATTTGCAAATAACAGGATTCAAATTCCTTACGGTTAAACTTATAACTTACAGTGGTACCTGAATATTAACTTATTTGGACCTTTAAGAGTTGTCAAATGCAGGTTTTGACTTTGAAAATTTAGGAGACAGTAGGTACATTAAAGGCTTTTAAGGGTCTAGGTAATGTTATGAAAAACTCGCAGTCACCTTTTCCAGGTTCAGCTAGAAAGTGTAAGAAAGAAAACCAATCCATTGTTGGATCTTTAAACAAAAACAAAAACAAAACCTTGCAAAAGGTTGTCCTCAGCTATTCTAACCTAATCATCATCTGAGGATTAAATTAGGATTTAAGTTTATCAAATTTCAAATTTTTATAAAGTTTTAAACCCCTAAATATCAGAGAAGTGATTGTATCTCTCTCATTTTTCTTAAATAATCCTTTATACAGTAATTTAGTATCCCAAATTTCACTACAAGAATTTGTTAGGAACAAAGTTGGGATATGTTCTCTGATAACTTATGAAATAATTATGTGGTCCTTCAGATGCATACAGGATTGGGAAGACTACTAAATAACATTTACTTTCACAAAAATTTGAATTTTAATGTGATAATTAGGGGTAGAGAGGAAAGGAAGACTATGTTGACATCTATATAAACCAATACTTTGGTATCCATTTTAAGAAAAACTGAACTAGTTGATAGGAAAGAAAAGAGAGAAGTGAGGGTGCAAAGTGTATTAGGAGTAGAAGCCATCTTGGGTTAGAATGATCTCATTCCCTTCTTCTCCATGGGTTTTTAAAAGGTATAGAGGTAGTAGCCTGGATAAAAATTACATTTTTCTTTGGCATTAGGTCTTACTTTTGATACTTGCTCTGAGTATGTCATTGTGCTCATCTGTCTTTACATGTGTCTGACTTTTTAGTGTCTAATTTTATCTGCAATTACATCTCGATTTCTTATGAAGCAAAAATTTCACTGTGGGAATGTAGTTATATAAGAAGAAAAGTAGGAAGGAGAAAAGTAGTAGTACAAAAGTAGAAAATTTTTCTTCTGGGGGTAACTTTACAAGAATTGCATCTCCTGAATTTTGGTGGGTTTTTATCGTGTTTTTTTGTTTTTGTTTTTTTTATCAATTTTAAAATCTAAGTCCTTCACCCACTAACCTAACTTTGGCTTTGAACTGTTTGAAGGATGTTTGTGATTATTTCAGGAAAAAAAGCATAAGATTCATTAAAATCATTTTTAAAAATTATTCTAAGTAATGAACAACAAGGAATAGCAGATTTTAATGTAACACTGGAATCAATCTGTAATTCTGAATTATAAATAACTTCGGTAACCTTCTAAAACAGAACTTTTCCCAAACCTTCTGACAAATAACAAAATTAACTGTTATGAATTATATCAAATTTTACATTGTCATTCTCTTGGGAAGGTGTTAGTAAGTAGTGAAATGATCAAAAGACATGCAGAAGGCAAAAAATCACTATAGTATACTCTAAAGAGTAAACTATAAATTGGTATAGTATATTTTGCAGAGTATGAATAGGACCAAAGATCATTATTTGGATGCAAGGATGGAAATGGGGGAGGGGGGATTTGCATGTTTGAAATAGTTCTCAGTTCTTGTGACATTATGTGATGTGTTTTTTTCTTTCCAGCTGTAAAACTACCATAGAAGCTATCCATGGATTGATGTCTCAGGTTATTAAGGATAAACTGTTTAATCAAATTAACATCTCTTAAAAAATCACTAAGTGTAGTACTTTTGCCTGAAAGCCAGTATGAGAAAAATACTCAAGTAACACTTTGAAACCAGTTACCAAAAATCTGATTAGAGGAATAAGGTGCTCTGAAGTATCCTAAATATTAACATCCTATAATAAAATTCTTTAAAATAAAATTGTTCTTTCATTGTTTTGTGGGAGAGTTACATTATTTTTCTAGTATCCTTTAATGTTCTTAAATATGAGGGAAAGAAATATTGTTAGAACCTTTCTGTTTTTTAAAGTCTTGCCTATCTAAATTAGTCAAAAGATTGCAGCATTTCACTGCCATATTATCAGAGCCACTTTTCAATTTGCCTAAACCTTCTTTTGATAGTCTGTTAGTAAAAATACAATTTAATGTAACATTTTTATGCTCCTGTGAAACACTGTCACACCATAAATTATTTTCCTGAAAATCACATAACTTAAATTTGAGACAGAGCCTAGCACAGGTATCTAGTCATTCAAATATTCACCAAGTGCCTTACCAGGCCCGGTTTTACTCTCTGGAGATATTCTGAACAAGGTAGACCTGGCCACTGTCCTCACAGAACTTCCAGTGGTGGCTAAGTTAACAAGAACCTAAGTATACTGCTGTGAAGGGAGAAATAAAGTGTGCTGGGGAACTCTCAGGAGGAACACTTACCCCAGAGAGGAATTAACCCAGGTAGGCTTCCTGAAGCAAGTGACCTGACGTTAAGCTGAAATTTGAAAGATAGGAGGACTAGCCAGAAAAAGCGTAAGAGAAGCTATTACTTTTACAAGCAAAGAAAGAGTACAGCGATATGTGGAAGGCCTGAGGGCAGAGAGCAAGAACCTGGAACCTTCAAGAACTGAGATTCATTTAGATCTGAGAGTGTCGAGTAGTACTTGGGGAGTGACAAGAGATGACTTTATTCAGTAAGATGAGCATAGATTCTGCAGGGGCCTTTTGGACTTTATCCTAACAGCAATAGGGAGTTAAAAGAGTTTTAAACAACAGAAATGTACTAGACGTATTTCTAAGAGCTCTCTGTTAAGAAAGCTGTGATCGAGGGCTGGGTAAGATCAGATGAGATGCTTTGTGGAAATAAAGACTGAGAAGAGGGCCCAAGACATGGCAAACATCAAATTTAAAATGGTCAGAGGAAGAGGAGACCACAAGAGGTGACTTCACATGTGGCCCAGAGGTCAAGGAAAACAAAGTCTAAAAGTTTTTGATTAGATTTAGCAAAGAGGTGGTCTTTGGCAAGATGAGGAAGCCAGTTAACATTAGTATCCAAATACTTTCTCAGACAGTTGATGATATAGTAGCATTTTTGGTCTCATTTTATATCCCTTTACATAAAAGCAGGCATCCCAATTTCAGATGGCTTAACCTCACCTCCATTTTTAGGCCCTTTTAAAAAAAATCATGACTGCTTCCAGTGAGCAGCTAAAAGCTGTGTTTACTGCCACAGCCTTCAGTGACACCAGATCATACCGAGCCATTCAATTAGGAACAATAACAAACTCGTTCAGGTTTCTCTGACAGACATGATTGAAGGATTGAAGTTTTGACATGAAAGAGTGAGTCACTGAAGTTACCATGAAAACATACTAGCAGTTTTCATTCCAAGACTTGACTGTTATCCACATTTAATTTGACATTGGTGATCTAATCAATTAAGATATCTTGATGTGATGGAAAATGCCTATGCTAACAACAACAGGGAATTGCCAGAAAAAGAAAACTTGTCAGTCCTAACTTCACTGGACTCAGTATTTCGGTTATGATGCTTTGGTTGCAAGTAATGACAAAAACAAACAAACAAAAACAGTTGCTTAAACAGAGAATTTGTTGGTTCACCTAACTTCAGAGTCCAAACTCTTATTTGGCTTAGGCGTAGTTGGATTAGGCTTCCAGTAATGGTTCTCACAGCTCTGCCCTCCACATGTTGACCTAAACCTCAAGCTGGATTCCTCCACATTGGCTGCACACCACACCATCCAGTCACGGGGAAAGAGCTGCTCATGGTTTTCAAAGTAAGGTTCTGACTTCACTCTGATTGGTCTAACTTGGGTCATGAGCCCACTCCTGGGATTATATATATATAGTGACTGGTTTAGACCAATTAAGGGTAACTCCTGGAGCTGGGAGTGGGGTCAGTAACACCCAAAATTCATGACTACTACACACTAAGGCTAAATGGATACTACAGAGCAACCAACAACGTCCCCTCTGCTTAACAGTCCAGCCCACGCAAAAATAGCCCCACAAGAGTATTTGCATTCTATTGTAAATGCAGTTACTTTATTAAAAGCAAGAACCTTTATAAATATTTTTACAGTATATCTTTAAGTTTTAATGTATTGTCATGATCACTTTTGGTATAAGTGCTCCAATTCATAATACTGAGATTTTAGGAAATCAAGGGTCAATTTTGCAGCCACCATCATTCAGAAACTAACTCATGAATTAGCATTGCTTTTTCCTGGAAAGTGTTATCTTACAGCCTTGAGCTATTCAGGAGCTGAAAAGGCCATTTTCTAAGTGAAGTCTGGTTTTTGTTCAGCTTCAAATTTTTTCAGAGATAATTTCTCAAGCTCTATGGTGATAATATACAGGAAATGTCAATCATCATCAAAAACTTAATCCCAATGTCCAAGTAATAAAACTGGAGCCAGAAGCACAGGCTGGAGCAGAGATGGAGAGAGAAGTCAGTGGATATGGGTTGGGGATTGGGACCAGATAAGGGTACAGCAAGATCCCAGAATCAAGGATGTTCCAACTTTTCCAGATTGTTTTAATATCTCAAGGTCCCAGTTCCAAACAATTCAACATTAACTTCTCTATATATTGTTGAGAATTTATGCATTTAGTATCATTTTTAGGTTATACTGTCCAGTTATATAAGTATGTCATTCACACATTTTATTGATTGATTAACAATAAGACACCACACAAGTTGTTATTTTGAAATCAGTAGTACTGCCAAGAACAAAGAGCCAACAGGGGCAGAGAAACCATTTGTGCTCCATTGTTTCTGAATTTGGAAAATCAGCTCTGAGACCAAACATCACGTGCTCCCTTTGAGGGATCAAGTCTGAAGATTGTTGTCACAAATTAGTATGACTGCCTGGTATTCAGGATTTTGAAAAATCACTGCATTGCATAATAGAATAATAAACTGCCCTATAGTGCAACCACTTGAAAATAAACACAGAAGAGCAGGAACATAAGTAACTTTACAATGAATCAGAGGAACTGTTTGGGAGTTGGAATGCTACATACTGCAGAAGTTCAGAGTTTCCAAAAACTGTTCTGTGAGTGATGAGGTACAGATGCATAAGTCATGCATGCAGAGAAGAGTTCTTTTATATTGCTAAGTCTGCATTGTATCCACATGTAGCTGACTGAAATGAACTGAACACAGACTGTTGAGTTTCCAAGGTTTCTTTCTAAATTTCTGGATTGTTTTTTAACTATAAACTCCAAAGATACACACATGGGTGAGCAATGTGGTTTTTTGTTTTTTGAAGATACAAAAATATACTACACGGAATGATGGCTCTTGGTTTTGCTCATCCATATGATATAAAATAAGTAAAAGTTGATTATGTTCAAATTACGATGGGGTAATTATTTCATTCACTGTTTAATAATTGATGTGTCTGTGTCACTGCATTTGAAAATTAAAAATCTAATTTTGTGTTCTCTCATTCTGGTCAGTTTTCAATACAAGTTTTAGCAGCAAATAAATTTACCTTCTTAGAGCCAAGTGCTAGTTTAAGGACTTCAAGTAATTTGTTCTGAGGTAATCAGTCTGTAATTTTCTAAAAATTTCTAAACCTTTTATCCAAATATTACTGGAAGAAATACCATTTATCTTTATAAGTAAAAAGTTGTGATCTACTTATTTTAGAAAATTAGTTACACGAAACTCAGGTCAACTGTAACCAGACTGGCATATTTAAACTTTTGATCTCAGAAATCAGAATATTACAAAAATAAAATAAGGAACTCTGTCATTTCAGGTCAAATTTGGGAGGAAACAGCTAAAATCATAGCTTGATAACTAACACCAATGATTAATTGCTTTTTCAAATGTGGATTATCTTGGTGCCAAAAATTATGGAACAATTGCCTAACAAATTGGAGAGTCCCTGATGTCAGTACTCATATTTTCTTTGGATTATACTAAGCAATTATGCTAAACTTTCTAATGACTGAGTAAAATGGTATTGTGCCTTGGGGCACATTTTGATGAACTACAGTTGTACTTTTCATAACCTAAGAGGCATATGCATAAAGAAATATATTGTCAAGAACAGAGCTTTGTGACTTTTATGTTAGGTTATAGAGGGTTATAAATATCTATCATATAACTATGAATTTGCTTACCATTACAAAGCATAACAAACTACTTACCTTCCTGAAAATTTAGTTTCTATAAGCTCATCTGCAAATAAATGTTTTATTTAAATGATTCATTTTTGTTCCTAGAATTTTCGACTTTATATTCCATGCTCAATTTATTATTTGAATAAACTTCAGTTTACTCTTTGCATTATTGACAACACTAAATAAGTCCTTTAAAACATGTATGTATTTAGCTTTAATCTTTTACTTCAACTCATATGTAATCCTTCTATCATTTCTTGCATGTGTTTCTAGTATATGTGAGGCTATTAAGATTCTGGGCTTAAATAAAGTAACAAAAATTAGACTAAATAAAAAACTAATTTATGATCTTATGTATGAGGGCATACCGTGTTGAATAATTACAGTCATCTGGAAAGTTCTATACCTTCAGAGAAGTTAACTTGATATGCCACTGATGTGAGAATTACACACAAATACCACTTTCTAGGGGAGATTATTTTTAAACTTTCTAACTGGTCTTAATATTCAAGGTAGAACACTACATTACTTAAAACTAAGGAACTGTGGCCTGTTGTAATGGTAATTTATTTAGGCAGACATCAACACAATGGACTTCTAGTAATCCCAAGATCTAAAAATAGTTTATTAACAAGTGCTTTACCCTACCGTGGAAAACAGTATGGAGATTTCTCAAAAAGCTAAAAACAGAACTACCAGGACTTCCCCGGTGGTCCAGTGGTAAAGAGTCCACCTTCCAATACAGGGGACACGGGTTCAATCCCTGGTCGGGGAACTAGGATCCCACATGCCGCGGGGCAACTAAGCCCGCACGCCACAACTTCTGAGCTTGCGTGCCTCAACGAGAGAGCCCGCATGCTGCAAACTACAGGGTCCACATGCCCTGGAGCCCTCACGCCACAACTACAGAGAGAAAACCCACATGCCACAACAAAGAGCCCGCATGCCTCAACAAAGATCTCGTGTGCCACAACTAAGACCCAACACAGCCAAAAAAAAAGAAAATAATAAAAATAAATATTTTTTTTAAAAGATATAACTGAAATGTATTTTTTTTAAAAAAAACAGGGCTTCCCTGGTGGCACACTGGATAAGAATCTGCCTGCCAATGCAGGGGACGTGGGTTTGAGCCCTGGTCCGGGAAGATCCCACATGCCGTGGAGCAACTAAGCACGTGCGCCACAACTACTGAGCCTGCACTCTAGAGCCCGTGAGCCACAACTACTGAGCCCATGAGCCACAACTACTGAAGCCCACACACCTAGAGCCCATGCTCCGCAACAAGAGAAGCCACCGCAATGAGAAGCCCGCGCACCACAACGAAGAGTAGCCCCCACTCGCCACAACTAGAGAAAGCCCACGCACAGCAACGAAGACCCAACGCAGCCAAAAATAATAAATTTTTTAAAAATAAAAAATAAACAGAACTACTATATAACCCAGCAATTCCACTCCTGTGTATATATCTGAAAAAAACAAAAACACTAATTGCACCCCAATGTTCATAGTGGCATTATTTACAATTGCCAATATGTAATTGGCAATACAATATGGAAGTGACCTATCTATCAATCAACAGGTGAATGGATAAAGAAGATGTGGTGTTTGTATGTGTACATTTAGATATATACATACATACACACACAATGGAATACAACTCAGCCATTAAAACCAATGAAATTTTGCCATTTGCAACAACATGGATGGACTTGGAGGGTGTTACGCTAAGAGAAATAAGTCAGATAGAGAAAGACAAATACTGTGTGATATCACTTGTATGTGGAATCTAAAAAATACAACAGACTAGTGAATAAAACAAAAAGCAGATTCACAGATATAGAGAACAAACTAGTGTTTACCAGTGGGGAAAGGGAAGGGGGAAGGGGTAATGAAGGACAGGGGATTAAGAGGTACAAACTATTATGTATAAAATAAGCTACATGATATATTATACAACACAGGGAATATAACTAATATTTTATAATAACTATAAATGGAATATAACCTTTAAAAATTGTTATATTGTATACCTGTAACTTATATAATACTGTACATCAACTGTAACTCAATTTGAAAAGTGTTTTACCTATTTCAGTAAAGAGCAAAACTGATACAAAAGCTCTATTAAATGTGAGATTTGGGAGCACAAGTAGAAATTATATTTTCTAATATAATATTTTCTGGTGGCTCCTGCTACCAGATTTCTAAGAACATCTTTGATAATACTATATTCATCACATTAATATCACACTAGAAGAACATTACATTTCAACCAAGACTTTGAATTTCAACTTATAATAATAAGTGGCCACTGTTCTTTCCTTCAAACTCTAAATATAATATAGTTTTTCTCACTAACAAAAGAAAAATTTGCCTTCTGCCTTATGACCTAAATGCTGCTATAAACCAAAATCCAAATTTATCACTGTGGCCTAAAGGCTGATCTACTTCCTGCTTTCCTCTCATTCTGTTCTCCCCCTCCACACTGCTCCAGCCACAGCGTCCTGGGGTCCTTATGCTCATACAGCTCTTTCCCAGCTCCGAGCCCTCACACTGGCTGCTTCCCGGGCCTGGAACACTTCCTCACAGGCTCTCAAAGGCCTGGCTCTTTAAGCTTCTCATTCTTCAAGTCTCAGCTCAAATTCTGCTTCCAGAGAGGTCTAGCCTGTCTCTCTCATCTAAAGAAAACAACTCTCTCCTTCCCTCCTTCTTCCTCACTTCTATACCCCAGTTATACAGTCATTTTATCCTATTTATTTCCTTCACAGAATGTACCACAACCTGAAATCATCTTGACCATTGAATTGTTTACTTTTTCACTATCTGTCTCCCCTTCCTGGATGGTAAGTGCCACAGGGATGGGGACTTGATCAGAATACCTTCGGCATCCTCAGCACCTTGAACAATGGCACATGGTAGGCAGTTGGTAAATATCTGTTCAATGAAGAAATAAATGCAATGGACATTTCAATTTGCTTTTAAGAAACATTAACAATATGTGTTTTTAGGATAACAAAATTAAATGTTTATGCCTTTTTATGGGAAGCTGACTTGTTTCACCGTAAGATTATGATAAAATGAAAATCTTTTCCCAAACTTCTTAACAGAGTTAAAACAAGAATGAAAAAAGTTTTTTTTTAATTTTTCAACCAAGGATCACAACCACAGAAATATGCAAATGGCTATACACAGTAGTAAAAAAAAACACCAGCCATTTTCAAAAACAAGCATGAAAGAATGGAACTCTTTTCAAACAAGCTAACCAAAAAAGCAGACAGGAGCCAAAAAAAATAAAGCAGTTAAATACAAATATACAAGATGTTTTCACTGATTGTAACAAATTGTTTTGCAAAACACAAGACTATAGTGTATTAGGTAGATGAGTTTCACTCTTAGCTCCAATCCATCACCAACTAATTAAACTTTTGCTGAACTTATTATTGGCCTGATAAACTTAAGCAGTGTCTTGGATCTCTATTAGAAGACAGAGGTTCCCCACCCTTGTTTCAAAAGACAATTTTTTTTTTAATCCCTAAAACATAAGTAATGATCTGTTCCTGAAACCTAATCTAAACTTTTTCCAAAATTATAAGTCCCTTTCTTGCAAATGCTTCCTGAAAGACTCAAACTAAAGTGTTAGGTTCTACTGACAATAGATTTTTCAGGAATCTTCATTCCTGAATAAAACATAATAAAACATTGCTTCAATTAGAATATCTGTGGCAATGTTTACAAAAATACTTTTCAGAAAACAATTTTACTCTATATTTAGACATAAATGTTATTCAGGTAATGAAACTGATTTTCAGCCTAGATCCTTTAATTTACAGTCACATCTAATAGAACTTTAAAAATACAACTTGAGAAAATTCTGTGTACTAAAATAGAACTTTTAAAAAAATTAATAGAACTTGTCCAAATCCTTTCATGTCCATTCTTAGGTACTGATGGGAGCATGGAGAGACTGCTGGATTTGACAGTTGCTTCTGAGATTAAGTGGACTTGATGTGACCCAACGTGGGGGCACTAGTATACGAGAGAGTACTCAGGCTCTACTCTGAGTAGCAGGGTGGACTGTGGGCAAGACAGGAACTAGAGGAGGCAGATCACATTTGTGCAGGATAGAAACGAGTTCAGTTCTTGACAGGTGCAGGGTTTTTTGCCTCTAGGACGTTCATATTCAGGTGGAATGAATGTCCAGCAGCTGTTTGCATGCATAGGTCTGGAACTCATGAGAAATATCTTGGATTGTTTTATACAGAACCTATACAATCATCATTTACATTTATAGAATACATTATATAATAAATGACATAAATTGTTTAAGTAATCATTTAATTACTAAGTTAAGTTTTAAAGAAATTATTTATTATTGGTGCCCACATTGTGTACATCAAGCCATTAAAAACCCATGAAGCTCTCAATTTAACGATCATGACCAGGTTACAGAAATCAAGAGTAATCAAGCCTTGGATGGAAACTGCCTCATTCATGAACAAAAAGGCTTCCTTTGTAGACTCTACAACTTACAGCTTCTATAAATAGATACTTATTTTAAAATCTTTTGTTCCAGCTAAGCTACAACCTCCTATCATCACTTTCATTTCTCTCCTCTGAGCTTCCCCTCAGAAGGTCCTATGAAAATGGGAATCATGTCCCAAATTTCTAAGTAAAATTTCCCTCCTTAAAAAAATTTTCCATTGTCCCCTGTATTAGTTAGTTATTATTGCATTAAAAATTACCCCAAAACTTAGTGGCTTCAAGTAACACACATTTATTATTTCACAGATTTTATAGGTCAGGAATTTGAGTTCTCTGCTTTAGGGTCCCTCATGAGGCTGTAATAAAGGTGTGGAATAGGTCTCATCTGAAAGCTCAACTGGGGAAGGACTGACTTCCAAGCTTAAACAGTAGTTGTTGACATTTAGTTTCTCATTGGACTGAGAGTCTCAGTTCCTTACTAGCTGTTGACTAGAGACCACCCTCAGTTCCTTGCCACATGGAGCTCTACTAAGTGACAGCTTGCTCTATCAAAGAGTGCATGCCAAAAAATGCAATAGAGAGAGTTTACTAGCAAGACAGAATCTTTTGTAATCAAATCACAGAAATGGTATCTCATCAACTTTGCCTTATTCTACTGCTTAGAACAAGTCACTATGTCTATTCCACACTGAAGGAGAGGGGTTCACACAAGGGCATGAATCCCAAGAGGTGAAATCATTGACACCATGTTGGAAGTCTGCCTACCATACTTACTAATATTTACCAGTCTACAAGGTCAAAATAAAAAGAGGAGCTAACTCCAATAAATGATCATATTTCTGTATGGAGTTATGTGATGATATACACATCTGGGCCCTTTAATTTGTTGGTTTTTCAATGAAAGGAATCATTAAAGTGTTTTCTGTGTAGTATGTACTCTAGAAGGTCAGGAAACATACTAATTGACAAAGATACATAGAACAATATTCTAAATAAAAAATGTGTTTCTGTCTAAAGTTACTTGGAAACTCTATTGGAGGCTTCAGAAAATGTGCTCTTTAGCATATTCTTCCAAGAGTGTCTTTTAAAATTATTCTCAAGACCTCACATTTTTTTTAACAAATAAAAATTTCTCAACATCTGTCAAAGTGTAAATCTTAGAGTATTATATGCTGAATTTACAGATGTGGCACTGAAGACAAGTATTTCTTGCAGTCTGCCAGATTTCTGCCATATTAGAAAATACACAGATGACTGTTTAACACTGTGTGTCACTAGACGGGAATTATATTTCACATATTAATGAGAAAATACCGTCTCAAACTTGTTGCATTAAAAAATTAATTAGCGATTCAACCGTTTTAAAGTATTTTAAAAACTAGCTGTCACAAAGAGATTTTCAATTCTACAAAGAGCAGAATCCGACATGAACTTTCAGAATACAACGTTATCATTCTTAAAAACCTGATTACTAAAAAAGAAGGAAAAATAAACAGTCATAATCCCACCACCAAAAAATAGCCACTATTAAATATTTTGGGATATAGATACAGGTATAGATCTACAGCTCTACATCTAAACCTATACATGTATAGACATAGACATATATCCTTTCAGACATTTAAATATGTATATAATTTTACCACAAATGAGATCATACTCCTCTTTACAATGACATATGAAACTGTTATAAAACAAAGATTAACAGAGCAACTGGTTTTCAATGAGGCATTGCTAAACATGTTTCCAGTAAAGTAATGTTAGCAGCAAGTTAAATGAGGGCTACACAGAGCAATAGGATGGCCCTGCATATAGTGCTGGATCTATTGTTCCCAAATGAATGACCTTTAAAATAGATAAGAAGGGCACCTGATTTGTGCTGTAGTGTTTTAACCATATTGTTTTGATCATTCTCTTACTTTGGCATATCCTTCTGTAGCTGTTTATTCTGTTAGGTACTCTCCTCCTTAAATTCTTTCCCTAGTATCTGAATCTAATTTACTGGTTTCTAAATCACTGAATTATTATTTGTTCTTCTCAGAACAAATCTCACCTCTGATAAATCTTTCTTTGATATCTTAACTAGCTTTGCTTCCCTCTTCCATCCAAACTAGTTGGCATAGTTATTAACTTACTATTTCTCTTTTCCCCACTTTCTTCCTCACCACCATTTATGACCCCATGGTTTCAATGATTAGTTCTATTCTGGAAACTATTAAACCTATCTCACCTCAAGTTTAACATGTGTAAATGGAAATTCATCCACTTCCCCCCAAATTACTTGCCTCCCTCTCCAATTTCTCCAGTATTGTTCCTTTATTCTACTTAACACCCAGGAATTATCTTCAACTTCTCCCTCCCTTTATCCTATCCAATCTCTCTTTATTAAATCATGCTTCAAGATGCCTCCTAAATTTGTTCATTCCTTGTCATTTTCTTTGCCTTCACCCTAATACAGGCCAACACTGCTTCACAACTAGACATTAGCAACAGTGTCCCAAATGGGGTTAGGATATCTGTCCCCATGCCCCTGTCCCTCTTTCTAGGCTACTCTTACTGCAACAATCAGTGAGATATAAGGAAGTGGGACCTGTGCTTGAAATTAGGGGCTCACGGTAAATTCTCTCTCTGCTACCTCAGGTGTCACCTTCAGCATATTTCTTTTCTCTTTCTAGGCCTGAGAATTTCCTTATCTGCAAAATGGCACGTTGGACTGTCCACGTGGGCTCTAAGCCTCCTTGTAATTCTAAAAATCTCCTACTCTGACACTTCTTTGTTCAAGGAACAGCAATGATTTTCCAGAGTGCCCCCACCCTAAAGATCAGAGCTATTACGGTTTTCTGGTTTGTACTGTCCCTTAATTCAGATTGCTCACTTTACCATACCCCTAATGAGCCCCAGCCTTTCCACTTGTTCTACTGTTGTTCTCCTTCATTTGTAAATTATATATTTTCTAAATGTTTGGGAGTGACTGCTAATGTACAAAGCACTTTGCCAGGTCCTGGGAATAGCAAGGTAAAAGACATAATCCTTACCCTCAAAGAATTTACCATCTTATTGGAGATATGGGTAACAAACAGACAGTAGTGTGTTAAGTGCTATGCTAAAGAAGTTACCATATCCCAGTTGTTTGGGGGGCAGAAAAAAGCATCACTTAACATGACAGAGTACCTAGGAAGGCTTCAGAAAAAATGCGCCAATTCCAAGCTGGGTCCTTGAATCTTAAAAGGGAAAACAAATATTAAGGGGGAAAGGTGTGTCCTGTTGTTACCCTGAGCAGCAGGAGAGAGAGGGTAAAATTTTTTTAGAACAGGGCATACTGGGCCAAGTGCCAGATTGTAAATACTGAAGAGGGAAAGAGGCAAGCAGTGAGGCTGGTCATTATAACCGGACTGGAATGCCACCCGAAGGAGTTTGGATTTTATCAGAGGAAAGGTGAAGTATGCGCTGTACTTTGATTCAGACAATTCGTTTCCTGCCCTATTATTGGGAAAACGTGGTAACTGGGCACTAAAACGTTCAAAGCTGATGGCAAGGATAATCCAGTAGGCGGAAATGGTGACCTGCCAAGAATTGTTCTGGCTACTAGTTGGTCTACGAAAACGCTAATGTGACCGATGCCTTACGGCCTCATCCCACTAACCGACCTCCACTCGTACCCTGCCTAGTGGCTCCCATCAACCCCCGGCCGCCAAGACACAGCGGGCTGGGCCCAGGCTAGGACACAGAGGAGAGCGCTTCCGGAGACCTCGCGAGATTTCCTGCGAGCCGCGGCCGACCAGGCGCGTCTGTCTGGTCGCCCAGCAACCGCACCACGGCTGCCGAGGAGGCCTGGCACCCGCGAAATTTACCCAACCTGAGTTACTGACCCGGCTCATCCGCGAACGGTGAGATGCCCTCAAGGGAGAAGTGTGGGAACCGAGGAAACCCTAGAGCCATGTTTCTCAAACTTACCTGCCAGTAAGACTTTCCTGGGGCACTTGTTAAAATGCAGATTACTAAGCCTTATCTCCGAACATCAAGAATTTCCAGAAAAAGTCTGAAAGTGTATTTTAAACAAAGGGCTAGAATCAGGCAAGGTTGGGAAACAGCTCTAGGGGAGGGAGACACGGGTGGAGTGGTAGCCAAGAAGCTGAGGAAGCGGGATTTGTGGGTTTGAAAAGGGGAAAGCCTCACAGCCGGCGATTTAGAGCATCTGTAAGCCACTGGGTTTGGGGCTACCTAAGGGAAATATACAAACTGAATTCGGAAACGTCCCCCGCATCTAGCCTGTAGGAGCCCCAAATGATGAAAGCCAAGGGGTCTACTAAAATGGATTTCCAAAGCACTTGTATAGCAGCTCTAAGCTGTCCCCACTTGCGATCTGGAGAGCTAGAGACATCCTAACAAATGGAGCCCTGAGAGTACAGAGATACGTAGTAGGGAAAAATTATGGAAAAGCAGTTTCTCAAACTTTAGAAAATAATGAACCTCTTTTAAAAGAAAATCAAGGACATCTCACAAGTGTTGACATAATTATTTTTATTATATTGTTCTAAAGTGTGTCCAAATCCAAACCAGGTTCAGTTTAAACTCCTGAAGCTTATAATATCTCTGAAACAAACTATAGTACCAATAAAGTTTAATATTCTATTAACAACATGAATGGTGGTGTTTTGATGAAACCAAATCCTCTCTTGTGGATTTGATTGCTATAATGCACATTCTTTTGAGTTAACAGTCTCTATCATTATGTGTTATGGGTTCAATTCTCTCCCTTTCCATATTCAAACCTCTAGAAAGTTTGCCTATAGCTTGTTGATGAGGTCCATTGGCCTTCCCCTGGTTTAATAAATACTTCACTTATATATTACATTAGCCTCTTTCCTTTTCTAGTTGTCTGAGAGAAATTTACTTCTATACAAACACCAATTTGTGCACTGGAACCTAGAGACAAAGTCCATTTATAGCATGGTCATTCATGAGGATTCAGATGATCCAAAATTTCTGTTTTAGCCCAGGTTAGAAAACAGAGCCTGAAGGAAAAACTCATGTGATAACACTTTTTGGGAGGCTGTAATCTCAGGGAAGGAAGAGAGAGGGAAAAAAGGAATGAGACAGAGATGGAAGGAGAGCAAATGTAAGAGAATGTGTAATGCAGAAGTCTACAGCATGTTTTCAGAGGGACCTTTTGAAATGGCTGTGTCTCTTAAAAGTCTATGGGGGAAAGAAGGGAGAATAAATCATTCATGGTTCCTGTCTCCCATTAGTAAAAGTTACTCCCAAAGGGCATTGCTTCCTTCATAGTGTAGGCTTGCTCCTGCATGGCCACCTGTACAGCAGTCTCCTGCCTCAGCTGTAAGGGAGAAACCCTGGGATGTATAACCTTTCTACGATGTGCATTTTTACCACAGTTATCATGTAAAAAATATATTTGAAATTTCTAGAAAAGTATCTAAAATTTTAAAATATGGGCCAAAGAAATCATATTTTTAAAATACTTTAAATATTTAAATAATTTTAAAATATTGCATTTCAACACATTAGCTACAGAGAACGTAATTCCTAAAAGAATGACATTTGCAATATAAACAAAAATATATGATCCCTAAAAATGACTCTAAAAAACACCCTTATGCATGGCCTTAATTAGGAGAAAATTATAAAACTATTGAAAGTCATTAAATAAGTACTCCTAAAAAGGACAGACATACCATAGTGATGGAAATGATAACTCAGTATTAGAGAGATGTTAGTGCTTCACAAATTATTTATAAATTCAATGCAATTCCTAACAAAATTCTGACAGGATTTTTCATGGAACATGACAAGTTGATTTTAAAATGTATACGAAAGAGTCAGGGAAGAGAGGATTCTGGGAATATGGCAGAATAGGGAGTATCTGTCTCCCCAACTAAACAACAGCTGCACTGGCAGAACCCGTCTGCTGTTAACTATTTTAGAATGCTGGAGTCTGCTGAATGCTTCCAGCTTCCAGGGGAAGGCTTAGACAATAGACTGCATAAGCGGTGGTTCATGTTGGTCAGTTTCAGATCTTACCTCTGCAATAGCTGCCCATCCCCCATACCCAACCCTGTGGCAGGAAGCTGTGCAGGGGTTTCTGGAGCATCTTGCACACAGCTTACAGGAGCCAAGTGGGCAAAAAGCACTATCCACCAAATATTGAGGATCTGCCCGCTAATCATTGATTGCTGCTTCTGATCACAGAGATGCAAACAAAGAGATTGTACCTCTCCCCACTGTTGCAAGCCCCACTCCCTCTGGCTGAAGAGACTTCCAGAAGGATTTAAAGGGCTACTGCCCATTATTTCCCCCCTCTTACTTTATTTTCCTCTTTTTCCCCTTTTGGGAACCAGACATTAAACACTAGGGCATTCAAAAGCAGCTCCACATAAAGGGAAAAATAGAAAGTGACCTGTACATGCCAAAAGAAAGGTTCAGACTTTGAAAAGACCTGAACCACAAAAAAAAAAAAAAAAAAAAAAAAAACAGCTGGGCTTCCCTGGTGGCGCAGTGGTTGAGAGTCCGCCTGCCGATGCAGGGGATACGGGTTCGTGCCCCGGTCCGGGAGGATACCACGTGCCGCGGAGCGGCTGGGCCCGTGAGCCATGGCGGCTGGGCCTGTGCCTCCGGAGCCCGTGCTCCGCAACGGGAGAGGCCACGGCAGTGAGAGGCCCGCGTACCACAAAAAAAAAAGAAAAGAAAAGAAAAGACCTGAGAAGACCTTAAGTTTATACCTCAGGCTGATCCCCAGCACAGAGATAGCCTGTAACAATTAAAAATAATAATAATAACCAAAAACAGCAAACTCTGGGGAAGGAGGAGAATCTGATTTTCAGAGCTACCACATTATTAGATTAAAATGTCCAGTTTTCCACAACAACAACAACAAAAACCAAGGCATACAAAGAAATGGGAAAGCATGGTCTATTCAAAAATACATAATCAGGGACTTCCCTGGTGGTCCAGTGGGTAACACTCCATGTTCCCAACGTGGGGGGCCCAGGTTCGGTCCCTGGTGGGGGAACTAGGTCCCACATGCATGCTGCAACTAAGCGTTCGTATGTTGCAACTAAAGGATACCACAACAAAGATCCCGCATGCCACAACTAAGACCCAGCGCAGCCTAAATATTTTTTTAAAGTTTATTTAAAAAAAAAACTACATAATCAGAAATTGTCCCTGAAAAAGACCTGGTGGCAGATATACTAGACAAAGACTTTAAAACAACTGTCTTAAAGATGCTCAAAAATCTAAAGCAGTAGAGAAAGTCAAGAAAATAATGTATGAACAAAATGGAAATATCAATAAACAGATATAAATACTAAAGAGAAATTCTGAAGCTGAAAAGTATTGAAGAAAAATGAACAGAGCCTAAGGAACCTGTGAGACAGCATCAAGCAGACCAACATATGCACTGTGGGAGTCCCAGAAAGGAGGGAGGGGGGAGGGGAGGAGGGAGGGAGAGAGAGAGAGAGAATAGGGCAGAGAGAATATCTGAAGAAATAATGGCTGAAAACTTCCCTAACTTGATGAAAAACATAACTCTAAACATGCAAGAAGCTCAATGAACTCCAAGTAAAATGTACTCAAAGAGACCCACACTGAGACACATTACAATCAAACTTTCAAAAGACAAAGAATCTTGAAAGCAGCAAGAAATAACTCATCACATACAAGGAATCCTTAATAAGATTATCAGCACATTATTCATCAGAAACTTTCAGGTCAGAAGACAGTGAGCCAATATATTCAAAGTGCTAAAGAAAACAACCTGCCAACAAAGAATCCAATATCAACAAAACTGTCCTCCAAAAGTGAGGCAAAAATAAAGACATTGCCAGAGAAACAAAAGCTGAGGGAGTTCATTACACTAGACCTGCCCTGCAATAATGCTCAAGGGAGTCCAGCAAGGTAAAATAAAAGAACACTAGATAGTAATTTGAAGCCACAAGAAGAAATAAAGATCTCAATAAATGTAAAAACAAGGGGAATTACAAAAGCTAGTATTTTTGTAAAAATGGTTAGTAATTCCACTTTTTGTTTTTCTACATGATTTAACAGACTAATACATTTAAAAAACAATTAGTCTAAAATCTAGTATTATTGTAACTTTAGTTTGTAACTCCACATTTTATTACATAATTTAAGTGACTAATGCATTTAAAAGAATTGTTAGTTTATGTTTTTAGGTACACAATGTATAAAGATGTAATTTTGTGAGATCAACAGCCAAAAAGGTGGGGACAGAGCTATAAAGACACAAAGTTTTATGTATTATTTAGGTTAAACTGGCATAAATCAAATTAGAGTGATATAACTTTAGGATGGTAAATGTAACCACATGTAAATGTAACCCCATGGTAACCACACAGAAAATAGCTCTGGAATATACAAAAAGGAAAAGAGAAAAGAATATAGTTTCACTGCAAAAAATCAACTCAACAAAAATAAGACAGGAAGACAGAAAAGGAGGAGCAAAAACAGTATAAGGCATATAGAAAATAAGTAACAAGATGACAGAGATAAACATTTAAGCACCTAATGAAAAACCATCAAAACACAATATATGAAGCAAAAACTGACAACTGAAGAGAGAAATTATTACAGTTCTACAGTAATAATTGTAGACTTCAATATTCGACTCTCAATAATGGATAAAACAACCAAACAGGGCTTCCCTGGTGGCGCAGTGGTTGGGAGCCCACCTGCCGATTCAGGGGACACGGGTTCATGCCCCAGTCTGGGAGGATCCCGCATGCCGCGGAGCGGCTGGGCCTGTGGGCCATGGCCGCTAGGCCTGCGCATCTGGAGCCTGTGCTCCGCAGCGGGAGAGGCCACAGCAGTGAGAGGCCCGCATAACGCAAAAAAACCAAACAAACAAAAGTAAGGAAATAGAGGTCTTAAACAGCATAATAAAGAAAATAGGTCTAACAGATATATACAGGACGTTCTACCCAACAACAACAGCAAGCATATTCTTCTGAAATGCACATGAGACATTTTCCAGGATAAACCATACCTTAGGCCACAAATTAAATTTCAATAGATTTTAAAACATAGATATAATACAAAGTATCTTCTCCAACCACAATGGGATAAAGTTAAAGATCAGTAACAAAAAGAAGATTGGAAAATTAACAATAAGCAATGCACTTATGGATCAAAAAAGAAATCATAAGAGAAATTAGAAAATTCTGAGAGATGAATGAAAATGACAACACAACATACCAAAACTTATGGGACACAGGAAAAGCAATTCTAAAAGGGAAATTTATAGCTATAAATGCAGACAGAAAAAACAAGAAAGATCTCAAATCAACAAGCTAACTTTACAACTTAAGGAACTAGAAAAATAACTAAGCCAAGGCTAGCAGAAAGAAGAAAATAATAAAGATTAGAGCATAGATAAATGAAATAGAGAATATAATAGAGAGAAAACCAATGACCAAAAGCTGGTTCTTTGAAAAGATCAACAAAATTGACAAAGTTTTAGCTAGACGGACTAAGAAAAAAAGAAGATGCAAATAACTAAAATGAGAAATGAAAGTGGGGATGTTACTACCAATTCTACAGAAATGAAAAGGATTATGAGATTACTATGAACAATTGTATGCCAAAAATTTGATAACCTAGATGAAATGGGAAAATTCCTAGACACACAAAGCCTACCAACACTAAATCATGAAGAAATTTAAAAATCTGGGGCTTTCCTGGTGGAGAAGTGGTTGGGAGTCTGCCTGCCAGTGCAGGGGACACGGGTTGGAGCCCTGGTCTGGGAAGATCCCACATGCCGTGGAGCAGCTAAGCCTGTGTGCCGTGGCTGCTGAGCCTGTGCTCTAGAGCCCACAAGCCATGACTACTGAGCCTGTGTGCCACAACTACTGAGGCCCGCGCACCTGAAGTCTGTGTTCCACAACAAGAGAAGCCACCACGATGAGAGGCCTGCGCACTGCAATGAAGAGTGGCCCCTGCTCACTGCAACTAGAGAAAGCCCGTGCACAGCAATGAAGACCCGATGCAGCCAAAAATAAAAATAAATAAATAAATAAATTTATTTTAAAAAAGAAAAACTCTGAATAGACTTATAACTAGAAAGGAAATTGAATCAGTAATATTACCCAAAACCTCCCAACAAAGAAAAGCCTTGGCTCTGATGGCTTCACTGGTGAATTCTATGAAACATTTTAAGAAAAACACCAATCTTTCTCCAACTTTTCCAAACTTTGAAGAGAAACGAACACATTCTTACTCATTCTGTGAGGCCAGCATTACTGTGATACCAAAGTCAGACAACGACACTACAACAAAAAAAAACTATAGACCAATATCCCTTATGAACACTGATGCTAAAATCCTCAACAAAACACTACCAAACCAAATTCAGCAGCATATTAAAAAGATTATACACCATGAATAAGTGAGATTTATTCATAGAATACAAGGATGGTCAACATGTAAAAACTGATGAACATAACATACTACCTTAACAGAATGAAAGGAAAAAAACACATAATGCAGAAAAAACATTTAACAAAATTCAACAACCTGAATTTTCACAATAAAAACACTCAACTACCTAGTAATAGAAGGAAACTACCTCAACATAATAAAAGCCATATATGAAAAACCCAAAGTGAACATCAGACTTAATGGTGAAAGACTGAAAGCATTTCCTCTAAGGCAAGAATGCTCACTTTCACCACTTCTATTCAACATCACACTGGAAGTTCTAGCCAGAAATATTTGGCAGGAAAAAGAAATAAAAGGCATCCAAAATGGAAAGGAAGAAGTAAAATTATCTCTGTTTGCAGATGATATGATCTTATATGTAGACTCTCTAAAGATTACATACACACACACAAAAATGTTAGAACCAATAAGTGAATCCAGCAAAGTATCAGGATACAAAGTGAACAAACAAATATCAGTTGCGTGTCTATACACAAACAATGAACAACTGAAAAGGAAATTTTTTTAAAATTCCATTTACAGTAGCACCAAAAAGAATGAAACACCTAGGAACTAACCAAAGAGGTGAAAGATTTATTCACTGAAAACTACAAAACACTGTTGAAAAAGTTTAAAGAAGACATAAATGAAAACATATCCCCTCTTCAGGGACTGGAAGACTTAATATTGTTTAAGATGTCAATAATACCCAAAGTGATCTACAGATTCAATGCAAGCCTTATCTAAATCCCAATGATGGGTTTTTTTTGAAGAAATAGAAAAATGTATCCTAAAATTCATAAGGAATCTCAAGAGATCCAAATATCCAAAACAATTTTGAAAAAGAAGAACAAAGCTAGAGGACTTGTACTTCCTGATTACTACAAAGCTATAGTAATCAAAACAGCATGGTATTGGCATAAAGACAGAGATATAAATCAGTGGAATAAAACAGAAAGCATAGAAATAAACCTCACATATACAGTCAAATGATTTCCGACACGGGTGTCAAGACCATACAATGGGGAAAGGACAGTCTTTTCAACAAATGAGGCTGGGAAAGCTGGATATCCATATGCAAAGAATGAAGTTGGACCCTTATTTAACACCATATACAAAGATTAACTCAAAATGGATCAAAGGCCCTAATGTAAGGCCTAAAACTGTAAAACTCTTACAAGAAAACACAGCAAAAGCTTCACAATACTGGATTTGGCAATGATTTCTTAGAAATGACATCATTGACGCAGGCAGCAAAATTAAAAATAGGCAAATTATAGTTCATGAAAATTTTTAAAATTTGTGCTATCAACAGAGTAAAAAGACAATACAGAGAATGGGAAAAAATACTTGCAAGTCATATATCTGATAAGGGATTGATATCCAGAATATATAGAGAACTCTTAAACCTCAAGTGGGCAAAGAACTTGAAAATATTTGCAAATCATACACCTGATAGGGGTCTACAACTCAACAAGAAAACAACCTGATTAAAAAATGGGGAAAGGACTTGAATACACATTTCTTCAAAGAAGATATACAAATGGCCAATAAGCACATGAAAAGATGCTCAACATCACTAATCATTAGGAAAATGCATATCAAAACCACAATGAGGGCTTCCCTGGTGGCGCAGTGGTTGCGCGTCCGCCTGCCGCTGCAGGGGAACCGGGTTCGTGCCCCGGTCTCGGAGGATCCCACGTGCCGCGGAGCGGCTGGGCCCGTGAGCCATGGCC
>NC_041228.1:68436256-68509426 GCF_002837175.3 Physeter macrocephalus
CCCGGTCTGGGAAGATCCCACATGCTGCGGAGCAGCTAGGCCCGTGAGCCATGGCCGCTGAGCCTGCGCGTCCGGAGCCTGTGCTCCGCAATGGGAGAGGCCGCAACAGTGAGAGGCCTGCGTACCGCAAAAAAAAAAAAAACAAACCACAATGAGATACCACATCATGCCCATTAGGATGGCTATTATCAAAAATACAGATAATAACAAGTGTTAGTGAGGATGTGGAGTTATTGGAACTCTTGTGCACTGTTAGCTGGAATGTAAAATGGTAAAGCTGCTGTGGAAAACAATATAAGCAGTTACTCAAAAAATTAGAAGTAGAATTACCATAAGATCCAGCAATTCTGCTTCTGTATATATACCAAAAAGAATTGAAAACACAGTCTCGAAGAGATATTTGTACACCATGTTCACAGCAGCGTTATTCACGATAGCTAAAACATGGAAGCAACCCAAATGTCCATAGATGGGTGAATGGTAAGCAAAATCTGGTAAATACATACAATGGAATATTATTCAATCATAAAAAGGAAGGAAATTCTGACATGCTACAATAAGGATGAAACTTGAGCACATTATGCTAAGTGAAATAAACTTAGTCACAAAAATAAAATATTATTCTACTTATATGAGGTTCTTAGAGTCATCAAAATCATAGAGACAAAATAGAATGGTGGTTACCTGGGCCAGGGTGGAGGGGGCAGAATGGGGAATTATTGTTTAACAGGGATAGAATTTCAGTTTTGCAAGGTGAAAAGAGTACTGGAGATAGATTGTGGCAATGGTTGTATAATATTATAAATGTATTTAGTAAAACTAAACTGTACACTTATAAAATGGTTAAGATGGTAAATTTTATATTTTACCACAATAAAAAAATTGTTAAATAAAAAAGAGTTAAGAACCAAGACTGGGCTTCCCTGGTGGCGCAGTGGTTGAGAGTCCGCCTGCCAAGGCAGGGGACACGGGTTCGTGCCCCAGTCCGGGAAGATCCCACATGCCGTGAAGCGGCTGGGCCCATGAGCCATGGCCGCTGAGCCTGCGCATCCGGAGCCTGTGCTCTGCAACAGGAGAGGCCACAACAGTGAGAGGCCCGCGTACCGCAAAAGAAAAAAAAAAAAAAAAAAAGAACCAAGGTGGAGCGATATTATTAAGCTGTACTAATTTAGACAGGGTTGACCTGGGGATAGATACATAAATGAATAGAAGAGAAATGAACCATGCATATATGCTGGGATAATTGGTTCTCCATAAGAAAAAACTAAAGTTAAGTCTCTATCTCACTTCTTATGCATTAATCAATTCTAGATTACGACCAAAATGTGCAAAGCAAAACTTTCATATATTTAGAAGAAAATATAGGTCTTTCTCTTAAAATTAGGATAGGAAAGGAGTTACTTAATAAGCTACAAAAAGCATAAAACATGAGCAAAAAATTTCTTGATACATTTTACTGTATTAAAAAAATACAGCTTCCATTTTTTATAAGATGCCATTAAAAACAAACTGAAAAATCAAGGAGAAAAGACAAGCTACAGCCTGGAAATAGATATTTGCTACTATAAAATCAATAAAATATTAGTATATGATAGAAATACACATGTATCTAAAAATTATTTATAGAAACAGAACCCAAAAGGAAAAAGAGGCAAAATATAAGAAACCACAATTAACAGAAAAGGAATTCCACATGGTCAATAACAGGAAAACACTCTCATCGAATGGCAAATTCAAATCCATTTTTGTTTCATTTTTATAAATAAAAATCTCTAAGAAAAGAAAAACAATGAAATCTATCATACCCATCAGATTGGCAAAAAGTTAAAAACTGCAAATATCAAGGTTGACAGTGGTGTAAACCACATTGTAGAGCAACAGAAACTCTCTTAACTGCCAGTGGTAAAATTCTTTGGAGAACAATTTGGCAATATACAGTAGGGTTGAAAATGTCAGGAACAGCCATCCTTAGTTTTAAACCTTAAAGAAGCTCTTGCACATGTGCTAAAGATGTTGTATATACAAGAACCATAAAAGCAACACTGCAAAAGCAAAAAATTAAAACACCAAAAATATCTATCATCAGAAGAAATACATTTCTTACAATAGGATTTTCTACAGCAGTGCATATTTCCTAGAGCTAATACACATCAACTCTAATGATTCTCACAACCAAAATATTTTTTAAAAAGAAAGTTGGAATCAAAATAATACCATTTATGACTGTAAAAATGTAAAAAAACAATACCATATATTGTTTAGATACACACATATCTGTAGCAAAAGTATAAAGACATGAATAGGGATGTCTAAATTTAGAATAAACCCTAAATTTGAGAATGGAGTGAGAGAAAGATATAGAGGGGTTCAAATGTATTTGTAATGTTTTACATTTTCAGCTGACCTTTGGATTCATGGGTGTGGTGTTATTCTTTATCATGAAATATTTTTAAGGTAAGATTAAGAAAAGTTACTTATACTTAACTAGAAACTTTGTTCAGAATATTATTTTGTCATGTTTGAAATTTCACTGTAAACAAGCTTAAATTTTTGTTATAAAAATAACGAATTTATGGAAATTTCAAAAATCTATGAAGATTTCATAATTTTATTCTGTAGATTATATCTTGCATTCTGAAGAGCCTAAGGATACATTCTATATCTTAAAATACTTTATTGTGGGCATTTTATATAATATGCCAATGTGTAAGAACACAAATTTATCTTTCACTGAACTCATTTTTTCCTCCTAAGCATTTATTTCATGTCCAGAATACCACACAAATTGAGGTGTTTGGTTGGTGAAATTCCAGATACATTGGAGTAAAAATGCTTAATTTTAAACCGTACTTTTGGTTACATATTGAATAAGAGAATATAAAACACAATTGGGGAAACTGGGATATTTATCACTTAAATAGCTATACTTTCTGGATGATTGAAAACAATGGGTTATCTCAAACCTATGGACAACATATGGATATCTTACATAAAGCAATATTTTATTAATAGCATGTTTTCCTTATTCAACAGCCTTAATATATTCCAGGTGAAACAATGAACAGTTATCTGTGAACAAAACAACTGTAGCATAATGACAGCAAAAGTTTACTGACCTATGTACCAGGTACTCTGTACATGATTATCTCATGTAATCCTCACAATATCCCTTGCAAGTAGGTACCATTATCCTACTTTTACAAGAACCTGAGGTAACATGCCCAAGATTGCCTAACCAGTGAGCAGTGGAGCCAAAATTTGAACCCAGGCAGTCTGGGTTGAGAAACACTGCATTATGTTGCCTCTTTCTGGATTACAGTTATACTAATATAAAATGTCAAGGCCAGCTCCATTTTTAAGTATTTTTACCACTGTCCTGTGAATATGCTCAAGGTTTCCATACCATGTGTTCTGACTTGGGTGACTAATAAATATGATCACTTGGTCTCATTTTCAACTGTCACTAACTTGAGTGGTTAGAGACAGATCTCTGGGCCTTAGTTTCTTCATGTGAGAACACTAAATGATACTGAGGTCATTTTCAACTCCAAGAGAGAAAAATAATCCTTTAAAAGATGCCCACAATAACAAGTCAACACTAGGGAGAGGAAAAGATTTTAAAGTAAAAGTGAATGTGTATGGTGATTTAATCAATTTTGGTGTTTTAAATCTTTTTATGAAAAGAATTAAGGCTATAAACTTAGAAAAAACCTAAATATCCCTAAAAATGTCTATGAACTAGTTTATCAAATAGTTTTATGTAAGAAAATTACAGAGTGAGTCAAAATAATTTTTCCTAAATTGCTATGTACATAATACTCCTTTTTTTCTTTAATTTTTAGAAAGTTGGGCATAAAAAAATACCTAAACCTGCTTCTTAACATGGTACCAGAAGAGAGCTATTGCCAAGAGTTTGATTTACAGAGAAATCATGGTTCGACTGACCTTGGATCTAATTGCCAAAAGGAGCAATCTTAAACCCCGAAAAGAAGAAACCACTTTACAATACCTGAAGAAAATAACTCATATAAATTTTTCAGCCAAAAATATAGATGCAATTGTAAGAACTGTGAAATTATTTCCTATTTTTATATAATTAACAATGTAAAGTTTAGAAACTGGTATCAGGGCATACATTCTTTTTAACTATATTTTGATTAGGCAGCTTTATATTATGTTTTTATTTTAGTTTCCTCTATAAAATACACCATTGTAATTATTAAATATATGTGTTAAATATATATATGTTCCCCTAAAATTCTTTATAGTGTAGCAAACTAGATTTTGAAGTATATGCTGGAAAATAATTTCAAAGATAGTTTTGGATAATTCCAAAGCCTTGGAATATGAATTTTTAACATATCAAAATATTAAGAATTATATGTAAGTACTATATTTCAAAACATGAACAGTGACATCTTTTTTGCACATAATTTGACTGGTTATATAAATGTAGGTTATACCATGTCAGTTACATCAGACAAGATTATGTTAACTTGGATATATACTCTGCGCTAAGCTAATTTTCTCTGTGCTAAGCTAGCTTTTGGCTTTAATTTGGGAAATTTTAAAGGCAGCAATAACCCTTTTAGGCCATTTGTATTGGTATCCGTTGTCTACAATAAAATGCTAAAGACCACGGATAAGCAAAATTTTCTTGGAAGCATAAGCTACATGAGGGCAGGGATCATGTCTTTTTTTTTTCACATCACTCTAAATCCCCTATCCAGTACAGTGCCCGACTCATATTAAGTGCTTTAATAAATATTTACTGAACGAATGAATGAATGAAAAAAACACAAAAGCTCCAGGCAAAATTGTCAATTAAGACAGTCGGGGTTTTTTTTTTGCAGAGACCTTCTTCAGCTCCCATTCTATATTCCCTTCCAGTTTCCAGGTGAGCCTTCTCCCTAACTGCCCAAACCTCATGTTTCCTTTTTATTGCCCAGAGAACTCTGCCTCATCATACCATCACAGACAGCTTTCTCTGGAGAGCTTCCATTTAATGTACTTTTGGCCCCTCACAATCAGTGCTCCTTCAGTGTGGAGGACCTCTGTTAGGAGGAAAGCAAACTGGTTAAAATAATTCAACCGGTTCCTAAGATGTGGCTGTATTTTTTAAAAGATCTTGTTGACTTAATGAAAGCTGAGATATTTTTGAGCAGAATATCACTTTACCTCTTGCCTACTTACTCTAGACTAACTCTACCACCACACAAGAAATGACAGACTTTTTAAAATACCTTTATTTTCTTACCTCAAAAGTAAGTGGTGTTCATTTATAAAACACATATAAATACATATAAAATAAATATAAAAAGAAAGAAATTGACTTGTAATCCTTCCGTGCAGAGAAAACCACTATTAACATTTAGGTGATGTCCTTTCAGTCTTTTTTCTAGGCATGTATTCATATAATTTTACAATTATGGGTCATGTTGAATATACTGTTTTCATTTTATTATGAGATCTACAAGATATTACTAAAGAAATTAAAGGATAATTAATGGTTATACAGTATTCCCTTAAATAGCATTATCATAGTTTCTTTATTAATCCATTGTTCTTGAATATCTAGATGACTTCCAGTCATTTTTCAGTATTATAAACCACAACAGTTTATTTCCAATCCTACAGAAAGATTAAGCCCTGATTCACAATGTTGAAGCAATAATTTGTTAGATGCTTCAGCTTCCAGAGGAGCCTAATTGCTTCCAAGGAAAACTGCTTGCCCTGGGAAAATCTTTCTTAACAAACACAATTTTATTAATAAGGTTACAGAATACTAAAACCTAGAACTAATTTTTAATCATTCTAGTCTCATTTTGACTGTGTTAAGAACAGAGGAATTCTGTTATTTTATATTAACCTTAATGAAATGTGTAGAATGATTAAGTGAAAAACTTTCTTAAAAACACAAGTTTTCAGGAGAAATTAAGTATCATCTGTTTTTATTTTTCTTTTAGGAAGACCTCTCTCTTTGCAAAAATCTTAGTGTTTTATATTTGTATGATAACTGTATTAGTCAAATCACTAACTTGAATTATGCCACAAATCTGACCCACTTATACCTACAAAACAATTGTATTTCATGTATAGAGAACCTCGGGTCATTAAAGAAACTGGAAAAACTGTAAGTGCTTTTATTTCTAAGTAATGTAATTGTCATCATTACAGTAATATTTTTGCATGCAGGCATTTCCTTTATCTGCCTCATTTTTATTCTTTTGCAGTATTATTAGTACTAAATAGATTGTTATACATGTAATACTTGACAATTTGTGTTTTATAAACCCTGATAACTTCTTTTGAAGGAGGGTGAGTTGTCTTAAGGGCTTATAGGGATACATACCTGAAACCTGCTTATTTAAGCTCAACTGGTGAAAAAAGTTTCCATGGAACCCAAATGAGTTCTGTGCCTTTTAGAATCACACATCTCAAAAAGGCAGGGTCATAGAACTGATAACATTGATATAGATTTGATTGTAAAAGGCATTTACTGCCTATGATGATTTTAATTAAACAATGAGGCCCAGTGGATCCAAATTTCCCAGATTGGAGGAACGACCAGTGCTTCTCAAAAAGCAGGCCAAGGGCCTCAGAATGGGGAAAATAAGTGGGGTGGGAGACGCTTATTAAAAATTCAGATTGCTATACAAAATGGATCAGCAACAAGGCTTTACTATATAACACAGGGAATTATATTCAATATCTTATAATAACCCATAATGGAAAAATAATCTGAAAAATATATATATATAACTGAATCACTTTGCTGTACACCTGAAACTAAAACAATATTGGAAATCAACTATATGTCAATTAAAAAATGCAGATTGCTGGGTTCCAACCTAGGTAACCAAATCAGAATCTCTGGAGGTTAAGCTCAGAAATCTTCATTTTTAAACGTATGACCCAGGTGATTCTATGCACTTCAACACAACAGGAGCACTGGTAGACAGGACTATTTCTCTCACTTCAAAAAAATAAACATTTCTCAGACTTAATTAAGTGTAAGAATCAAATAAATAAACTTTTCATTGATTCAATATAAAGAGAACATTCTGCACGTACAGTTGACCCTTGACCAACATAGGTTTGAACTGTGCAGATCCACTTACACATGGATTTTTTTCAATAGTAAATAATACAGGACTACATGAGCCATGATCCATGGTTGGTGGAATCTGCAAATGCAAAGCAACCAGAGATACAGAGTGCCCACTATAAGTTATATGCAGATTTTCCACTGCATGGAGGTCAGCGCCCCTAACCACACACCCCCCAACAATGTTCAATGGTCAACTGTATAATTTTCATATAGCTCCATGATTTTGTTATTATGTTTTTATCACTTCTAGACCATGATGCTCTCAGAATGTCTATTTTAAAATGGTTTACGGGGGGTGGTGGGGGTGGTGTGATGAACTGGGAGATTGGGATTGACATGTATACACTGATGTATATAAAATGGATGACTAATAAGAACCTGCTGTATAAAAAAATAAATTTTAAAAAATGGTTTATATTTTGCAGATATCTGGGAGGCAACTACATTGCTGTCATAGAAGGCTTAGAAGGCTTAGAAGGACTAAGAGAGCTTCATGTTGAGAGTCAGAGGCTTCCCCTTGGAGAAAAGCTCCTGTTTGATCCAAGAACTCTTCATTCTCTGGCAGTAAGGCCACATTTGAGTATTCTGACAAAGAATATAGTGATCAATGCTTATAATGAAAAAAGGAAGGTATATCTGGACGTTGTCATACTCTGCATGTTTATATGGCCAGTTGAGAATTTGAGAGCTAAAACTAATTTTTCCTACATAATTTCTCAGAGACTCAGCAGCTATAAAATGGGAATAATAATTCCTGCCCATAGGGTAACTGGAAGGATCAAAAGAAGGATGAGAAAAGGTTATATAAAGTATGAAGTTCTAATACAGATGTTAACTCACTCCTATTTTGACCTTGGTGTGATCATGATGACTCAAAACTTAAAATTTTAGGAAAAAAGCCTAAGGAAAGAGGATGTATATAAAATGGATGACTAATAAGAACCTGCTGTATAAAAAAATAAATTTTAAAAAATGGTTTATATTTTGCAGATATCTGGGAGGCAACTACATTGCTGTCATAGAAGGCTTAGAAGGCTTAGAAGGACTAAGAGAGCTTCATGTTGAGAGTCAGAGGCTTCCCCTTGGAGAAAAGCTCCTGTTTGATCCAAGAACTCTTCATTCTCTGGCAGTAAGGCCACATTTGAGTATTCTGACAAAGAATATAGTGATCAATGCTTATAATGAAAAAAGGAAGGTATATCTGGACGTTGTCATACTCTGCATGTTTATATGGCCAGTTGAGAATTTGAGAGCTAAAACTAATTTTTCCTACATAATTTCTCAGAGACTCAGCAGCTATAAAATGGGAATAATAATTCCTGCCCATAGGGTAACTGGAAGGATCAAAAGAAGGATGAGAAAAGGTTATATAAAGTATGAAGTTCTAATACAGATGTTAACTCACTCCTATTTTGACCTTGGTGTGATCATGATGACTCAAAACTTAAAATTTTAGGAAAAAAGCCTAAGGAAAGAGGAAAGCACAGTTATTTGGAAAAATTTAAACAACCTAGAGAATCATTATAATGATAAGTCATTTTCTCCCTAGATTCTGATTTGACTGTAGGTTGCATTACGTACAGCTCTGCCTCATCCAAAGCAGGTAGAACTGGGAGCAGAGATATGACGTTCCAGCTGTCACCTGACAACCGGTCAAATCACACAGAGGTGTCACAATGAGTTGAGAAGCAGGGAGGCAGAGGGTGCCATGGAGGCTTTTACTAATCCTCAAAATGAGATTTGATAGGATATGCTACTTTCAATTCTGGGGCAAGGGATGTAAATGGAACAGACTTCGTTGGTTTTACTTTAGAGGGTCCAAAAACAGAGGGCAATAGAAGGTTTTTTTAACGAAATTTATAACAATTGAGGGGTAGTGCTATAAATTGAAAAAGAAAGGAGTGATCTGATTTCTGTCCTACCCTCCCTACTATCCCACAGAAACAACTGTGTCTCAGCTCAACCTCAGCTGAACCAAGCAGACTCATGCCACTGTGGAGATGGATAGTTTTATTACAGATTATCACCGAAAACGTTTTTGCTGGCTCATTTTTGCAGATTCAAGCAGATTCTGAAATTCTAAATATAAGGTTTACTTTTTAAGCTGTACATCAGGTCTTAAAAAGTATCAGGAAGTATCTTCCTAAAGGTTAGCTACGTGTGGACACCTGGGTGGGTAGTCTCCATCTTGGTAGAGAATCCCAGGCCTTAGATTTTAAGATGGCTCTGATTTAGTGTTGCTCTATTGTATATTTACATCCTCATTAACGGCTGATGTTGAACTTCTTGTTAATTAGATAATTATTATTTTAACTGGTTTCTGAACATATGGATTACTAAGAGAAAACTATATGGAGAGATAGAGATAAAAATAAAAATCAGATATTCTTTCAATTCTTGGTCATGTTTCCTATTTAGAAAAATAAAGATAAAAACTATTTCTCCCAGGGACTTCCCTGGCGGTCCAGTGGTTAGACGCCACGCTTCCAATGCATGGCGTGCGGGTTCGAGCCCTGGTTGGGAACTAAGATCCCACATGCCACACAGTGTGGCCAAAAGAAACCCAAAACAAACAAACAAACAAAAATTATTTCTCCCTAATCTTAGTGATATTTAACACAAAATGATAATTTGCTTGAACTGAAATAAGCATTTTTTCTATATTGTGTTATCATTTGCTTATTGGGACACCTTTTTTCTCTCTTTGCTTCTTTCTTGGCTTCTTTCTATAATTTCTCTTATATCTTGGAAGAGAAAAATTGGACTTACAAAGGAACTTTAGACAAAAATAGTAAGTTACATTACAATTACTATAGTTCTAAAAATTCCATCTGAAAAAAAATATGACATAAAAACAAAATCTCCAAGGATTTTTATTTTCTTACCTAAAGAGCAAAACAGCCTGAACTGATAAATTTTTAATTTTTCACAGATTAGGATTTCTGGTTTCTATATATAGTATTTAATTAGACTATTTATTAACCCTAATTTAGTTACCTTTCTTACAGAACTCCCTCTCTATATTGAATATCAGCAATAATAATATTGATGACATAAGAGACTTAGAAATACTGGAGAATCTTAATCAGCTCATAGCAGTTGACAACCAACTTCTGCATGTGAAGGTAAGGTAAAGGAAAATTTTTTAATATTTACATGAAATTGTGATTGAAAAATATTATTTTGCTAAATAACTATAAAATGTTTTACTTTTAAAACTATTCTGAATTTGTCCTAAAACTAGTTTATGAATCTTCACTTCTTAATGCATTTATTTGCATAATTCTGCGTCTTACCTGGTTTTCTCTTCCACACCCCAATGCCTCCATCCCTCACCAACAGAAAAATGTTTCTCTGAGAAGGAAGTATATACTTTTCCCACTCTATATTATTTTTCTATCAAATGTTTCCCTCTGGAGACTAGATTTCTTGCCCCTTAACTCTGATCTCCCAACGAATGAGCTTCTAGTAACTGTGACTAGACCTGAACTCTCTCCCGGTTGCTCCTCCTTGGGGAACACCTGGATCTTTAATTTATTCTAATTTGCACTAGCTATATTCATGTCATGTTATGCCATATAATGCCATATTCATTCAATTACTCATTCATTCAAACATGTACTGGGCACCTACACATTTGCCAGGCACTATACTACTCCATGTATTGAAAGAACAGAGGAAGAAAGAGTAGAGTCCCAGGGATTTTAAAAAACCCATGGTCAACAAGTGATAAGACTACAATGTGATTCTGTTTTCATAAGTATTGTGGTATCACTAACTTAGCCTGGGGCTAGGAAAGGCTTCCTGGAAACAGTCATCTGTGAGCTGAACCATTGCCAAAACCTCACAGTTTCTGGTTTGGCAATGGGGTGAGCTATTATATAATTTCTTTCCCTTTTTTTTTTTTTTTTTAATAAATTTATTTATTTATTTATTATTGGCTTGTTGGGTCTTCGTTGCTGCGTATGGGCTCTTCTCTAGTTACGAGCGGGGGCTACTCTTCATTGCGGTGTTCAGGCTTCTCATTGTGGTGGCTTCTCTTGTTGCAGAGCACGGGCTCTAGGTGCACAGGCTTCAGTAATTGTGGCACACGGGCTCAGTAGTTGCGGCGCAGGGGCTTAGTTGCTCCATGGCACGTGGGATCTTCCTGGACCAGGGCTCGAACCTGTGTCCCCTGCATTGGCAGGCAGATTCTTAACCACTGTGCCATCAAGGAAGCCTTGTGATAGTATTTCTTTACATAGGACCATAAAAGGAAGAATAGGCTTCTTTCTCCCATAAACAGAGCTCTTATTTCAAAACCACTTTCAAAAAAAAAAAAAAACCACTTTCAGACAGCTATCCTCTGACCCTAAAAAAGTTACCCCTGGTCTTGTTTCCAAATTCAGGACTATTACCTGGCTCATCTCATAACTACTATAAGCAGTAGATAATTATGAAAAGAAATATTCTACTACAAATGAATTCCCCAAAATATTCAAAATGCCATTGAACAATCATGGTAGATATTTAAAATAAAAAGAAATAGGAAGCATGACTCAATTAGTCATTTCAACTTACAACATGAAGGAATTAAGAAGTTCATGGGATAAATTCTGCATTCAAAATATTTTAAATTTTAGACTGCTCTTCTATGCTTTTTCATTGGGCATTTGTATTCATCAGAATTATTTAATTTTCCTATGATTTCACAGTATTTGTATCCATACTGTGATAGATGGGTAGTCTTATATAAGATACTGTATACTATATATGTGATCCTATTCAAAGTGACAGAGCCTGAAGTTTAGGTATTTGATTAAGTAGAGAGGACCTGGGATGTGCACAGTGTTCAACATTCACCCCATGGGAAATGGGAACAGAGTGGCTAAAGACAGCAGCTCACCTTTCCTGGGGAGAGAATGGTGGAGAAATCCGGTCTCCCAAATCTGCAAAGTAAGTATTTTCCCTAAATGTTTTTGAAGGCCAGGTTCTAAGCACAATGCTTGGCAAATGTTCAGTAATGAGTGCTGAATATATGAATACATCTTGAAAGATCTGGTTAGTTGTTAATTATCATAATTACCAAGATTCAATGCAGTTATTATCATTACTTTTAAAGACTTATTCTATTATGCTTTAAACTCTGAATAGAAAAGGAGAGTTTAACAGGACAAAAATGCTAGCCTATAAATACTCCCAAAGGAAGTTTTTCTGAATGACGTTAAAACCAAGCTATTTTGCCTACAATGATTCTCTAAGGCCAAGTTAACGTGAGATTAGAAAGGAAGGTATAGGGGCCATGGTCATGAAGTTGACTATATTCTAAGTGCACTTAGAATAAAGGTCCTTTTAGGCCATCGTCATGAAGTTGACTATATTCTAAGTGCAACAGAAAGTCACCGAAAAGATTATATTTTTTAAAGATTTCCCTATCAGCTATGTGAAGAATGGGTTACAAGAATGACAGCAATTGGGAGACTACAGCAAATAAGAGAAGATGGCTACTTGGAGATAAAAAGGAGTGGATGGATTGAAGGTATATTTAGATTGAACTCATGGAATCTGCTGATTAGTAGGATGTGTAGGAATAAAGAAAAGAAGAATCAAAGTTTTTGTGTGAGGAACTAAGGAGACAGTGGTAGCCTTTACAAGTTGGGGGATACAAGGGAAGGAATAAAAGAATTCCTTCTATTGAGAAGCCTATTCGATATTGAAATGCACGTGTAAAGTAGGCATCTGGAGTACAAAGGAAAAGCAAGATTGGAAAGTTTGGGAGTCAACAGCATTTAAATGATATTTAGAGTCATGGGACTGGGTGACAGACAAAGATAAAGAATAAATGAGGCCACTCCAATATTTAGAGATCATTTAGATTAGAAGGCACTAGTAGGAGTCAATGATGTAGAAGACAAGAGAAAAAGGAGGTTTAAGGAAGAGGGAATGGCCACTTGACTTGAATGCTGTTGAGGGGCTGACATGAGGGCAGATAAGAGGTTAAGAGAAATGCACTGAATTTGGCAATAGTGAGATTAGGTCTGGTCAACTGTGTTTTTTGCATATTTCAGAATAGAGTATTTAACAGGTGTTTGCATTGTTTTTTCTTGTAACCAAAGCCCCACATACCTGTTAGAAACTTCTTTCCTTGTTATGGATTGAGAAATTTCAGGCTTTTCATGAAATACTTCCCCATACCTGAAATTTCAGTATATAAACTAAAGGACAAGAGAAGGGAAAATTAAAAGGCTAAAACACCTTAAAAACAAAGTTAGAGGGGACAGGTTTAATTTGTTAAGAAGTTGAACCAGAGAGGCTGTGGTTCAAAAATCACAGCTCTGTGTCTATTAAGTAAATCATATTAAATAAATCTATTAAATAAATCATATTTATAAGTAAAAACATTGCCACAAAGAAAACTCCAAGCCCAGATGGCTCCATTGATGTATTATATCATATATTTAAAAAAGAAATTATATCAAAACTACAAAAACTACTTCAGAAAAATAGATAAGTAGGGAATACTTCTCAACTCCTGTTATCAGGCTAGCATCATCCTATCCCCAACACTATTACAAGAAAACTACAATGAATAAAATAAATAAAAACAATATCCCTCATGAACATAGATTCACAAGTCCCTACCAAAATATTATCAAATAAAATCCAGCAATATAGGACTTCCCTGGTGGCACAGTAGTTAAGAATCCAGCTGCCAATGCAGGGGACACAGGTTCGAGCCCTGGTCTGGGAAGATCCCACATGCTGTGGAGCAACTAAGCCCGTGCGCCACAACTACTGAGCCTGAGCTCTAGAGCCCAGGAGCCACAACCACTGAGCCCACGAGCAACAACTACTGAGCCTGCGTGCCACAACTACTGAAGCCCGTGCGCCAGTAGCCCGTGCTCTGCAACAAGAGAAGCCACTGCAATGAGAAGCCTGCGCACCGCAAGTTAGAATAGCCCCCACTCGCCACAACTACAGAAAGCCCACGCGCAGCAACAAAGACCCAACGCAGCCAAAAATAAATTAAGTTTTTTAAAAAGTCCAGCAATATATAAAAAGATTATCCATAATGACCAAGTGAGATTTATCCCTGAAATCAAAGATTGGTTTGACATTCAAAAACTCAACGTGATGGGGACTTCCCTGCTGGCACAGTGGATAAGACTTCGTGCTCCCAATGCAGTGAGCCTGGGTTCGATCCCTGGTCAGGAAACTAGATCCCACATGCATGCCGCAACTAAGAGTTTGCATGCCACAACTAGGGAGCCCACCTGCCATAACTAAGGAGTCCACATGCTGCAACTAAGGAGCCCACCTGCCTCAAATAAGACCTGGTGCAACCAAATAAATAAATATTTTTAAAAATCAATGTGATGCACCAAAAAAATTAAAGGAGAAATATTCTATGATCATCTCAATAGATGCACAAAATGCATTTTTAAAAGTTCAACAAATTATAAATAGAAGGGAACTTAACCTGATAATTGGCATTCATGTAAAATCAACAAAAATATCATACTTGATGATTAAAGACTGGATTCTTTCCCCCTCAAGACAGAGAGTAAAGCAAGGATGTTTACTCTGCTTTATAGAAGGCTTAGCCAGTGCAATAAGGCAAGAAAATGAAACAACACTCAGTTTGGAATGGAAGAAGTAAAACTATCTTTATCTGCAGACTACATAATAGGGTATATATTTAAAATCACAAATCTATAAAAAGCTATTAGAACTTACAAATTTAGTAATGTCATAGGATACAAAGTCAATATGCAAAAAATCCTCACATACTAGCAATGAACAACTGGAAAATGATATTTTTTAAAAATACCATTTATAATTTATGTCAAGAAAGATTAAATACTCAGTAATAAATTTAAGAAAATACATGCAAAAGCTATAGAATAAAAACTATAAAATATTGGGAGAAATTAAAGAAGACCTAAATAAATGAAGAGAAATAACATTTTCATGGATTGGAAGACTCTATATTATTAAGGTGCTAATTCTTTCCAAATTAATGTATACATTCAACATAATCCCAGTCAAAATCCCAGCAGATTTTTTTTAATTGACAAGCTGATTCTAAAATTTACATGATAATGCAAAGGACCTAAAATACCAAAACAATATTGGTAAAAAGAACTAATGTTGGAGAACTTATGCTACCTGATTTCATGACTTTAACATTATAATAATCAAGACAGTGTGGTATTGGCATAGGATGGATACACAGATCAAGGAAACAAATTAAACACTTTATAAATAAATCTATACCTATGTTCAACTGATTTTTTTTTTACAGAGGTTCTAAGATAATTCAATGAGGGAAGGATAATCTTTTCAACAAATGCTGGTGGAACAACTGGACATCCAAACAGTGAGCCTTCACCCTTCATACCATATACAAAAACTTACTCAAAATACAACATATCCAAATTTAACTGCTAAAAAATAAAGGTTCTAGAAAAAAACCATACATCTGAGTTCTTTAAAAGAACACAAAAAATATGACCTATAAAAAACTGATAAACTGGACTTCATCAAAATTTAAAACTTGCTTTTTGGAAGACATTATTAATGAAACAGTGAACCATAGAGAGAAAATATTAGCTATCATGTACCTGACAAATAATTTTTATCCAAAATATATTTTTAAAAACTCTTACAACTCTATGGTAAGAAGACAAGCAACACATTAAAAATGGGCTAAAGAGTTCAACAAAAACTTACAAAAGAGCATATACTAATGGTCAATAAACAAAAAAAAGATGCTCAGTATCATTATTCATCAGGGAAATACAAATTAAAATAAAGATATGATACCACTACAGACCCACTAGAATAGCTAAAAATAAAGAGACTGGCAGTATCAATTTTGGATGAGGATGTGGATGGAGCAACTGGAACCCTCATTCATTGCTGAGGAAAATGTAAAATGGTACAACCTTTTTGGAAAACAGTTTAACAGTTTCTTATAAAGTTAAAAATGCACTTACCATATGACTCAGCAATCCCATTCTTAGGTATTTACCCAAGTGAAATGAAAACCTATGTTCACACAAATACCTGTATGCAAATATTTATAGTAACTTTATTTGTAATTTTGAAAACAACCAAATCTTCCTCAAATGGGAATGGAGAAACAAACTGTGTTCCATACAATGGGATATCACTCAACAATAAAAAAGAATACTGATGCACACGACAACATGGATAAAAATCCAATTATACTGAGTGAAATAAGCCAGACAAAAAAAAGAGTACATGCAGTATGACCGCATTTATATGAAACTCTTGAAAAGTAAAAACAAATGTATATAGTAACAGCAGATCAATGGCTGCCTGATGGGAATGGTAAGAGGCTGACTGGAAAGGGCCACAAGTGAATCTTTTGGGATGATTAAAATGTTTTTTTTTAAATTAATTTATTTATTTGTTTTTATTTGGGGCTGTGTTGGGTCTTCATTGCTGTGCGTGGGCTTTCTGTAGCTGCGGCAAGTGGGGGCTACTCTTCGTTGCAGTGCGCGGACTTCTCATTGTCGTGGCTTCTCTTGTTGCAGAGCACGGGCTCTAGTCACGCGGGCTTCAGCAGTTGTGGCACACGGACTCAGTAGTTGTGGCTCGCGGGCTCTAGAGCACAGGCTCAGTAGTTGTGGTGCATGGGCTTAGTTGCTCCGTGGCATGTGGGATCTTCCCGGGCCAGGGCTCGAACCCGTGTCCCCTGCATTGGCAGGTGGATTCTTAACCACTGCGCCACCAGGGAAGCCCGAAAATGTTCTTTCTTGATTATGGTGGTCATTGTATGGATGTACATGGTTTGGTCATTTAAATAAATGTATTTCATTATATGTAAATTATAATTCAATAGTTAATTTTAATATTAGAAAAATTCTCCAGAACCAAAGGACATGAGTTTCCAGATTGAAACAGTCTCCCAAATGCCAGCACAGTGGATGAAAACTGACCCACACCCAGGTCTATCCTTAAAAAGTTTTTAGAACACCAGGAGTAAAGAGTTCCTAAAGGCTTCTACAGAGGAAAAGAGGATCATAATACAAAGAATCAGAAATCAAAATGGAATCAGAATTATCAGACTTTTCAATCTGGAAGACAGTAGAAGAATGTCTTCAGATTTTTGAGTTAAAAAAATTCTCAATCTAGAATTATATACTCAATTTTTCAAGCAATTATGGAGGTATGAAACATTTTTAAAATGAAAGGTTTCAAAAAAATTTATGTCCCACATACGTTTTTTAGGCAGCTCTTGGAAAATGTGTTCCACCTAAACAGGAGAGGAGAACAGGAAAAAGGAAGACATTGGATCTAGGAAACAGAAGAAAGGTTAAGGAAATTCCCAGAAAGAATCTGAAGGGAATTTGAAGTGAAGGAATGTCCTAGGAAAACATCTATTAGCCCAGGTTGCCTCAGGCTGAATTGGTGATAAATACATAGAAAACTAAGCAAATAAATAACCAACCAATTTTTAACTCTAGGGAAAATAAGAAACAACCATAGTGCATTATGTGGTTTAGCTCTGAACAATACTTAAGTGATCTCAGTAATATGGTCAATGGATATTAATCTTATTAATTTAAGTGACTCTGTTGACAGGATGGAGGAAGGGAAGAGTCGTAGGGGTTGGAGTAATACTTATGAAAACTAAATCATCATCTTCCATAATAGGAATTCAGTAAATACCTAAGATTTAAAAATCAATAAACAGCAGTTGTTATTTAGCAATGTGGAGGTTAAGTGTGCATAGAAATAGCTGAAGTGGGACTTCCCTGGTGGTCCAGTGTAAAGAATCCACCTTCCAATGCAGGGAACGTGGGTTCGATCCCTGGTTGGGGAACTAAGATCCGACATTTCGTGGGGCAACTAAGACTGCCCGGAACAACTACTGAGCTCGCGCACCTTAACTAGAGACCCTGCATGCCGCAAACTACAGAGCCCATGGGCTCTGGAACCCGCACGCCACAACTACAGAGCCCACGCGCCCTAGAGCCTGCGCGCCACAACTAGAGAAGAGAAAAAGCGCATGCCATGACTAGAGAGAAGCCCACGTGCCACAACAAAAGATCCTGCATGCCTCAAGGAAGATCCTGCCTGCTGCAGTTAAGACCTGATGCAGCCAAAAATAAATAAATAAATCTTTAAAAAAATAAATAAATAAAATGTATGTTTAAAAAAAAAAAAGAAAGAAAGAAATAGCTGAAGAAGTTGAATGTGGTTTTGTTTTAAGCCCAAAGGTACTCTTTACATTTTGTTATAAACCCTATGGTCTTATTTGATTCTTTAACTGTGTTGACTGTATTGCTTTGATTAAAAAAAAAAGAACATAATTTAAAAAACAGTGAATGGCTGGTAAGGAACAAATGGTTAATATCATTATTATTGTATATCACCATATCCCCCATTAGACTGAGAGCCTTTAAGAGCAAGGAATTTTTGTTGATTTCAGGATCCCCTACAGCTCAGCCCAGTGCCTGGCACATAGCAGACACCTACTACATGTTTATAAAATGAATGAATACAAGAACAATTTAAAATATTCAACTATCTGGGGAAGGAATGCAAACCACTTAGCAAGTTCCAGAGGCTGGGATAAGCCAAAAGTTGCTTTTCCCTCCCATAGAGAAAAGATATTCAGGGAGTGAGGATGAAATCTGAAGTTCTTTTACTTCCAGCAAGAAGACACAAGCAATTAAAAATGCCTAGACACAGCTTCTTGGAAGCCTGAATATAGACTTGCCTAGGGGTCATCTGAAATGTGCTTTTGTGGTCCATTTTAAATCATCCTCTGAAGGCTTAGTCAAAGGACATGAATGTTAGCATCAGAATATTAACTTATTTCTCTGTATATATTCCTGGGATCAGCGTCTCCGTTGTTTGGATTTAATTTTTCCATTCTTTATACTCATTGATTGAAGTTGCCCAAAAGCTGCTGACATCAAACCCCGTGCCATGGGAGAGAAAGCTCAATGTGCCATACATAAAGTCGCTGACATCCATCCTAACTAAGAGTCTTCAACAACAGACAGCTTTGTACCATGGGGAAAAAGAAGTGGACGTCATTAGAGAATTCTAACAAAACCACTATAATTACCAAAGGTTTTTAGCACTTAGACCAGCTGCCTTTAAATGGCCATTGTAGGTTCCTCATATGCATCTACAGAAAATACATGAAAAAAGAAAAAAATGAAAAAAATAATGATCCCTTAGGATGGTTGCATAAGGACCTGGAAGAAGCTGGGCCAAGTGGCTTCTGTCCTTCCTGCTGTTTGGGATTTCATTCCCTTCCCTCTCACTTCTACAGACTCACAGCTGCCAAGGACTCCTCCCCGCAAGATCCTCTAACCCTGCCATCATCTCTCCTATTCCCTAGTCCAAAGTCCAGGGCAGAGACTTGGGATGGGGGAGGAGAAGGTGAGAGTGGCAGAGGAGTAGAGGAAAAAAATAGAAGATAAATCCTGTCTTTCCTCTCTCTTTCTCTATGTCTGCAGCACCTCTAATCAGCAAATTTTTCAAAACAGTTCCATACAATTTCTTGTTTAAAATTCTTGTCCTGCTTCTAAACCATTCAATCATGCATGCATTCATTATTTCTTCTTCTTCATTCATTCAAAACACCTACCATGTGGCAGCACTTGCTAGACAATGGGGGAGACAATAGTAAGCAAAAAACAGATACAGTAACTGGACTCAAAGAGCTCTCAGCATTGAGAAGAAGAGAAACGTTAAGCACGTAATTACCCAAAAACAAAAGTAAAATTGCATCCGTGGCAAGTGCAACAAAGGAGAAGTATGTTGCTCTGAGAGCCTATAACTGGGGGATTTGCCTTAGGGAGCCCAGTGAAGGCTTCCCTTAGGAAGGTATTGCTGAGCTGACCTCTGAGAGAACAGAAGGGCTTACCAGGTAAAGAGAATAACATGTGCAAAGGCCGTGGGGCAGGTAAGAGTATGACAAAGGTGAGGAAAGGGAAGCAGAGACAGTAAAGATGGAGCATAACACAAATAAGAGGCTGGTGGGCAGATGAGCTGCATAGGCCATGATAGAGAGTTTTGTCTTTATCCAAGAACAATAGGGAGCCACTGAAGGTGTTTAAGCCAGGGGTGATGTAATTATAGATTAGCATTTTAAAAAGATCAGTGTGGATAGTGTGGAGAATAGACTGAAAGAGGCCAGGCTGGTTAGGAAGTGAGAGATGGTGGAAAGTTGAACAGGTAAAAATGAAGTGAGCGGACAGATTGGAAATGTGTTTAGGAAGTAAAGTGGACAAGACTTGATGGTGAGTTGGATATAGGGAGTGTGGAAGAGGGAGTGGTCAAGAATGGTTCCATAGCTTTGCCTTGAACAATGGAAAATAGGGAACTCAAGAGTCAGGGTTAGGGGAGAGAGAGATCATGAGTTTTGGTCATATAGAATCTGAGGTGTCTTTGAACTGTTCTAGAGAAAATATCAGTAAGACAATTGGTTATATGACACCAGAGCTCAGTGGACAGAAGAATGTGGGAGTCTTCAGCATATTGGTTAAGTGGCCACTGAAACTGTCATCATGGATGAGATTGCCTAGATAGGGGAGGAGACAGTGTACGATAAAATGCTCAATGTGGCTTCCCACAAAATCTGGTTATTCTTCTCACATATAGATGACCCTTCCTTCCTTGGTGTAATGGATGTTTTACTATTTCCATCAATCTGGCCATTCTTTTTCTGTAAAGGGTCTGCTTATAAATGGAGAAGGTGGTGGGTTACAGGAGAAAAAAGTTTTTCTAACCATGACTTTACATTCTTCTGTGGTCCATGGAAGAAAAACACTGTTTGAAAGGAATAAATGTAGATTATAGAAAAGGACACAAAAGAACTGATCCCTGATGGTCTGCTGCAGGGACACCTGCTTCTGTCTCCAAAGCGTGCTCCAGTGCTGGGGAAACATGGTGGTAAATTACAGGGAGGTTTTATTGCACTATCACTGCACAGATATTCTTTGGGCTTTTTCTTGACTAAATATTTTTATGGGCTGATTCAGGCAACAGTCCACCAGGCATAGCACTGTTTTTTTTTTTAACAAGATGTGTTCTCCATTCTCAAAAGCAACTTTTAGAAGCAGCCTGTTTATATACTGGGGATTTCTAGGGTCAGAGGTTTGTTATTTGTGGGGTCAAAGATTCATGCAGGATCCAGGGAGCCTGCAAGAAAAGTCATAAAGGGTGCGGTCAGTAGGGTAAGTTGCTCCAAAGAATGAGACTAAGAAAGTCCGGGGAGTTCCCTGATGCTCCAGTGGTTAAAACTCCACACTCCCAATGCAGGGGGTGCTGGGTCAATATCTGGTCAGGGAACTAAGATCCCACATGCAGTGCGGTGCGGTCAAAAAAAAAAAAAGAGTCCGAAATTGTCAATGTGTAGCTCAATGATAATGTTAGCAGTGCCTGACCAAAAGCACCAGGCTGCAGGAGTGCCCAGTGACTGAGGAAGCAGAGGCAGTGACCTAGATTCTTATAACTCCAAATGTGGTCCTAGAACCAGCAGCATCAGCATCAGAAATGCAGAGTCTCAGCTTCTGCCCCAGACCTAATAAATCAGAACCTGCATTTAAACAAGATCTCTAGGTGATTTGTAAGGACATAAAAGTTTGAGAAGAACTGGTCTGGACTACTCTTTCAAGAAGTGTAGTGATGGTATGTAAGAGGATAAAAGCCAGAGGTGAGGGATAGACTGGAAATGGAAATGCAAGAGAAAGATGATCCCAAGAGGAGAAGGCCTGTGGAGAGGGGAAGGGATCGAGAGAACTGATTAATTTGGGAAAAGAGGTGGGCCTTTTCCTTTGTTAATAAAAATCGGAAAGAAGAATGGAAGAGGAAGTGTCAGACCAAAGGCAGATAACTGAGAAAACTCTGTGCTTGATGACCCAGTTCTCCCCAATAAAACTGGTGGCAAAACCAATCACTGAGGAGGAGAAAAAAAGGTTTTAAGTCAAATACTCCATACTTTAGAAACTCCCTTCTTTAACTCTATGGCTCTAGTTTAAATGATATTTACTTTTGATTAACATTTCTTTCCATTTTTTTCTGTAACTCCTTTAAATAAGCATGCAGCAATATATTAAAATATTAAATTCTTTAATAACTATTTATAATAAAATTTGGAGTTCTACAAGTAGCTTGATGAGCCATGAACTTTTCTAGGGCCAACATTATATATCTTGCTGACACTATTAAGTCAAATATCATGGTTGCAAAAATGTATAAAAACTTGAAAGAAAAAAATTTTAATCTGTACCTACAGTTTATATTTCTGCAAAGTTTGCTAAATCAATAAAATGATCTGAAAAGTTCATCTCACAGTCAGATATATCAGTGATTTACTTCATTGGTTTTCTGATGACCATTTATCATGAGGTAAAAGCATCTTAGAATGAATGGTGGAAATCAAAAATTTGACGTGCTTGCCTCTTAAATAAACGAAATATTTGATTTATAAGACACAAACGAACAAACCACTACGGCCTGTCATGTTTTTCCAGTTTCTAATTTATTCAACCTCTGCTCAATATTGATCCTGACAAGCAGAGTAACCCAAAGATAAATTTATTCACTCCACAGTTTAGTCAGGAACAAGCCAAAAATTATAGATTTTCCCAGGCAGATGATGACAGGCAGTCAGGGGGATGACAAATGGCTGTCTTTAGATTTAGTTAGGACAGTTGGGCTAGACATTTCCGATAAAGATTGGAGCACTCTGGTCCAATACAGGTTCATCAGCAGCCATCATTAATTGTAGAGAGAGCACTGCCAGTGCAGCAGGCTCCTACACAGGAGCTGAGGCACCAGCCCTGCATGGGAAATAGAATTGGCTCCTTAGTATTTTGCAGCACTCCTCTAAGTGATAGCATGACATGATCATTTATCATACAGAGACTGTCCAGAAAAGTGTCTGCTCCCTTTAGTAACTTATTGAAGGGCAGGAAAGTGAAAGCATTTTATTAAAGACAGGAAGGCAATGAACAACCAGAGCATATCCAAAGAGTAATCATATTGCAGCACAGGATTAGTTTAGTCTTAAATAAACATACACTGGAAGGAGTATGTTGAGGATAATTTATCAAGTGAGGAACAATTAACAAAAATCTACAGGATTCTTTTTTTCTATATAAATTTAAAGTTCTCTTATTGCTATTATTAACTTTTGGATGATGGGCATCATATTCAATGATGCACAAAGATGCAATGCACAATTCCATCCTTAGAGCTTTTTAAACTAAGAGAAATACAGTGAAACTCTCACATAAAATAATTATGGCTGTATCAAAAGCTGTGGAACAAATGCTGTGAAGAGGGCATAATCCAGGGCCCAGGACTGAAGGATGAAGTTACAACTTCTGAAGAGAGCTTTCTTTTACGAAGTCAATTACTTGTTAGTGGATCAGAAGCTTATTCTCCCTTACAACAATTTTTGCTCTCTGTTGACCAAAATTAAGAGAAAGGGAATTAACTGAGGGGTGGCAGAGCAGGCAAAGAGGAAGAGAATTAACACATTTATTCTTTACCTGCTTTGTTCCATGCACTTCATATGCCACAACAACTAATCCTAATTATCCTTACTTTATAAATGAGGATACAGACTTCCCTAAGGTCAAATAGTAAGAAGCAATGTCAGAAAGTTTAGGGTTGCCTGTATATTTTTAAAACAAGTCCTTATATTTTTCACATAAATTATTTATTGGAATACATTAGAGTCTAGCACAGAACTTAGCCCATGACTCAATAAATATCTGATGAATAATGAAGTAGGCAGAATTCGAGACACCATTTTATATACGAAGACATTGGTCTCAACAAGATTAAAGTGCTCTGCAGTGGGTTCTGGACAACTGGCTGTTCTAATTATTCCCCCAAAGACAGCATTTCCTCATGTAGATGCAGGCACATATCTGGATGTTCCATATTTGTTACCTCCTGGATATGAAAGTTTGGGAAGGATTTTTAATATATAGAAGGGAACTGCTGTCAAAGCTTCATAGTAAGAAAAAATATATTTTCTAAAACCTAAAGAGTAAATGCAGTCTTATCATAAGAAAAATTTCCAAAAATGGAAAAACGAAATATCTAAGCAACAGTAAACATGGATCAAGCAAAGAATAAGATGGAAGGTACATATAGTTAAATTAAATGGATATACAAAGTTGAATGGTATCAAGCTTTGAAGGTGAGGAAATGCTATGGGGAATAAAAATACCAGGCAATGCATTATCAATTACTTTCAGCTTTGCAATTAAGAATATGTATGAATTGATCCATAATTTGTATTTCCCAATTTTCCCTTATACCCTATGATAAGTTTGGTCTTGGCTTGAGGAAAACAGATAAAAGAATCATAGGTGTTTGCCTGCTGCTATCCTCTGGAACTTTTATTAACTTTGAAATCCTCATACCCGTATTCTAAAGAAATGCAATCCTCCTGGATGTGTACAACATCACATATACGGCAGTGCTCTGAAAACCAGAAAGCTCTCCACAGAATTAGTTATTATCAGTATTTATTATTAATATTAGCAAAACACTTGCTTTAAAGTAATGTTTTTGCCCTACTGAAGGTATCTTTCCTTTTTTTTTCTCTGCCTGTGGCCACTGAATTTTTACAAATCAATCATGGGCTATAGAGTAGAAAAAGTTTTTCCATTACTTGTTTTGAGTAATTCTTTACAGATTAAGTTTGGGGCATATATTGATATAAGAAATAAAGTATAAAGTATACTTCACTTCCATTAAACAGTAGCTAAGGGACTTCCCTGCTGGCGCAGTGGTTAAGAATCGCCTGCCAATGCAGGGGACACGGGTTCGAGCCCTGGTCCAGGAGGATCCCACATGCTGTGGAGCAACAAAGCCCGTGTGCCACAACTACTGAGCCTGCGATCTAGAGCCTGTGAGCCATAACTACTGAGCCCGCATGCCACAACTACAAGTCCACACGCCTAAACCCTGTGCTCTGCAATAAGAGAAGCCACTGCAATGAGAAGCCCGCGCACCGCAATGAAGAGTAGCCCCTGCTCGCCGCAACTAGAGAAAGCCCGCGCACACCAACAAAGACCCAACACAGCCAAAAATAAATTAATTAATTTTTTTAAATAGTAGATAAAGTAAAATATACACATAAAAAATGAGGAAGGGGAGAATGCAAGAAAAGGAATGAGAGAAAAACAAGGCATTGGAGACAGTGATATTGGATTGAAAAAAAAATCAAATAGGGAGAGAGAGGAGGTGAAGAGGGCCCTGGTCCAGGAGGATCCCACATGCTGTGGAGCAACAAAGCCCGTGTGCCACAACTACTGAGCCTGCGATCTAGAGCCTGTGAGCCATAACTACTGAGCCCGCATGCCACAACTACAAGTCCACACGCCTAAACCCTGTGCTCTGCAATAAGAGAAGCCACTGCAATGAGAAGCCCGCGCACCGCAATGAAGAGTAGCCCCTGCTCGCCGCAACTAGAGAAAGCCCGCGCACACCAACAAAGACCCAACACAGCCAAAAATAAATTAATTAATTTTTTTAAATAGTAGATAAAGTAAAATATACACATAAAAAATGAGGAAGGGGAGAATGCAAGAAAAGGAATGAGAGAAAAACAAGGCATTGGAGACAGTGATATTGGATTGAAAAAAAAATCAAATAGGGAGAGAGAGGAGGTGAAGAGGGCAAACTGAGACAGCTGGTTCTTAAAGGCGATCAATCTGTTTTTCTCACACTTATGTGGATTTTCAACCATAGAATAACTTAATTATTCCTTTAAATATCAATAAGCTGATTTTCTTATAAGCTATTAAAACATGCAAATGTTTATGATGTACATAAAACAAAACTGTACCTACAGTATGATGACAATTAAGAAGGAAATTCCTATGCTCAAAAAGAAAACTAGAAGGATACATGACATATTAAAAGTGATCTTTGGGTGATAAGCACACAAGTTTTTTTTTTTCTCCTATTATCCCTTTTGATATTTTTTTAACAGATTTTTAAAAAGAAAAAGCAATGGGCTTCCCTGGTGGCGCAGTGGTTGAGAGTCTGCCTGCCAATGCAGGGGACACGGGTTCGTGCCCCGGTCCGGGAAGATCCCACATGCCGCGGAGCGGCTGGGCCCGTGAGCCATGGCCGCTGAGCCTGCGCGTCCGGAGCCTGTGCTCCGCAACGGGAGAGGCCACAACAGTGAGAGGCCTGCGTACCGCAAAAAAACAAGCAAACAAGAAAAAGCAACAATATACATTGCTTGCAATGTCAATGGACTGCTTACTTACTACTCCATAATGGCTTTAATCTGTAAACTTCCATAAGCTCCACTAAGAACAGGGCATCTTCTGTAGCATGGATAGCCAGAGGCAAAATGGTTTCTGAGCTGCAGGTTGGGTCCATTTAAGGGAGTGTGACAGAGTAGAGTTCTGTGGCCCCCAACTCAGGACCTTACTTTTTGCCTCATCTTTAGTCCTCTCTACTATTAGTATAGACTATTTTATCAAAAAAACATTTATTGTAACCTAAGTACCTGGCACTGAGCTAGAACTCCATCGAAAACAGTAATTACCTTTAAAAACAGTTAACTGACATGAAAGAAATATTGATAATATGAAATACCTGTGTCTTGCTTTTTTCTTCTCTAATGATAGGATTTGGAGTGTTTACTGAACAAACTGATGAAGCTGTGGAAAATGGATCTAAACAGAAATCCTGTTTGTCTCAAACCGAAATATAGAGATAGACTGATATTGGTGTCCAAATCACTGGGTACATGTTTATATTATATTAATATGATTTTCTTAGAGAAAGAGAGCTGGTTAACTCTTTAGTTAATTTATCAGCAAGCCTTTAGAAATATGAATATGACATCTGAATCTACAAAAATGGTCAACTTTAAATTTGATATTTTAATAAAAGCAAAAGTTAAAATTGAGAAATAAAACATGAAAAAGATCTGCTGTTCAGAAATAATTAATTAAGACATCAGACACTCTTTCTTTAAAAAGAAAATGTGGCTGTTACCAACAAAAATGGTTAGTCATAAATGTGTAGAACTTGCTGGCCTTTTGCCAAATTTTCACTGGCACAAATCCTCTGAAGATCTGGAGACTCTTGGCTCTGTAGATAAAATTGATCAAGGTTTTCATTGCTTGACACTTGCCAAATGGCACCTTAAGAACATACAGGGGTTCCTTTCATTTGAAAGGGGAGAAGGTGGGGAGTCCCTTTATGAGATCTGTACAAATAGTAACATTCCTGAATCTGCACTATATAAGGGGAAATGGACCAATGCTCTTCAATAGATACCAAGTTATACAGTATCAGAGAGATCATCACTGCCCTCTCACAGAGGAGATTTGTGAGAGTGTTTCTATGACATGCTGTACTTGAGTATAAAAACTAACGTATGGCAAAACCACTTCAAAGCTCATAGCTATAGTAAACCTTGGTTAATCATAATGCTAGTACAGTGGTTCTCTTGGGGGAAAGAGGGGATGACAGAGGGTATATCAGAAACATCCAAGATGATCTTTCAAAACATGTATGTGAGAGTCACACCTTACCTACCCTTTACCCCACCAGCCAAGAGCAGGAAACAGAGAATACACAGGAAGAACAGTCATGTATATTTTTAAAGGTAAATTACTTGTATATTTGTACTTGGAATACTATCAGTCATTAAAAATTGTGTTTAAAGAAAGACGTGGTAGGGCTTCCCTGGTGGCGCAGTGGTTGAGAGTCCGCCTGCCGATGCAGGGAACACGGGTTCGTGCCCCGGTCCGGGAAGATCCCACATGCCGCGGAGCGGCTGGGCCCGTGAGCCATGGCCGCTGAGCCTGCGCGTCCGGAGCCTGCGCTTCGCAACAGGAGAGGCCACAACAGTGAGAGGCCCGCATACCGTAAAAAAAAAAAAATTAAAAAGAATTTAAAAAAAGAAAGACGTGGTAAAATGCTCACAATACAATATTAAAAAGATGTGATACTGTATAAATAGAGAATTCCATTTTTACATAATACACACAATACACACCTAGAAAACAAAACAATGCTACAAAATATACTAAAGTGTTATCCGTGGTTGTCAGTGATTATTTCTGGTTGTGAAATACAGGCAATGTTTTGTTTTCTCCATTTCTTTGAATTTTCCAAATCTTACAACACACAGAATTATTTGTGTAATTTAATATGCTCAATTTTCAAAACTTTTTAAAAACACAAAATGTAAAGATAGCTGAAATCTCACTTCATAGAATGAAGAGGCCAGCTATGCGATTATTCCTATTATATCCTATATCTTAGGATATAATAAGAATTATTAATGTATGTACTTTTAAAATACCATGTTACATATATAAAACTTCTTATTGAAATTAACATAAAATATATTTTACTTTTTCCTATGAATAACCATAGACTTATTTAAATGAATAGATAATATTTAATTTTTGTTGAATATGACATTTTTGTTTTTTAAAATACTTTATGATCCAAGAAGGGCGACCATACATCAAATTGTTTATAATGATTACCTTTGTTAGTGATGGGAAGGAGAGATATGGATAGTAATTACAGAGCCTTTTTATGTATTTTCCATCATGTTTCAGCTGTTTATAATATGCACATATTCTTTTTGAAATCAGAAAAAATAATTAAAAATAAATAAAAGCTCAACAACTACAGAAGCTGTGGAAATAAGGTATTTTAAAAATAAATTTATTTCAGCCTAACGTGTAGCTGTTCATGTGTCCTAAACCAGAGGTATATATATTGTATGTGTATACATAATATTTATATATTGTATTTATAATGTTCATGCTGTACTGATACATAACATTTATAGCATTTATATACTACATTTTTTAACATATATATATTCTCTAGAATTCCTTGATGGAAAAGAAATTAAAAATATGGAAAGACAATTCCTAATGAATTGGAAAGCATCCAAAGATGCCAAGAAAATCAGCAAAAAAAGGAACAGTAAGAACGAGGATATAAGTAACTCATACATAAGTAAGTAGGCTGTCATTCATTAGTTAATCACTTCTACTAGCAAAGGGAATATTCTACTCAACAAAAAAAAAATACCAGAAATAAGGGGGGTTTGTGGGTACATGCATGTGTGTATAAGTGCTCCAGGGAACATAACTATAGAATGGAATGGAGAATATTTGTAATTTTTGAATTCTGAAATTGTGTGTTTTAAGATTTTGTGTTCACATTAATATTAGAATCCTTGCTACAAAATTAAAAATTAAGCTTTGCATTATCAAAAAGTCTTAAAAACAATGTTGTTATGAACTAGCATTGAAAAAATAAGAAAAAGAGTGTTTATTTAAAAGTAGATAAATTTTTATATAAACTATTTCTATTTAAGGTAAAGCAATGGAACAAATATGGTGAAATGTACCCAATGTTAATTCTAGTTTGTTTGATTTTTAGATCACAATTGTAGCTGTTACTATTTATCACTGATTCAATAAATAAAATATAAATATATTTATACAAATATATAAATTTATATATTTGTATAAATATAAATATAAACAAACAAAAAAATAAGGGGGGTTTGTTTAGATTTTTTTTTTTTGGGGGTACGCGGGCCCCTCACCGCTGTGGCCTCTCCCGTCGCGGAGCACAGGCTCCGGACGCGCAGGCCCAGCGGCTATGGCTCACGGGCCCAGCCACTCCGCGGCATGCGGGATCCTCCCGGACCGGGGCACGAACCCGCATCCCCGGCATCGGCAGGCGGACTCGCAACCACTGCGCCACCAGGGAAGCCCCTGTTTAGATTTTTTATGGGCTTTTTTTAAACTTGTTTACAATTCCTAGGTAATTTTTCCTATAATGTTTATATATGAAAATGGTAGTTACCATATATGAAAAAAGCTATGTTTAGTTCATATTGAGTATAACTATGTCAGCTATATAAACAGAGAGCCATGAGGGTGGGGAAAAGTGTATAATTTTATATCTGGCAAAAGTGCATGACACTAGTTATGTAAATGGTGAAACAACAATCAGCTATGTAACTTGTGAAACAATTCACAAGTATATTTGTTTAGCAAAAGTGCAAAAATCACATTTTTCATCAGGATAAAAAATAAAAATGTATCACAACCACATATGTTCCCTATACTCTGTGGCCTGTCCTCTTTCTTAAGTACATACCCCAACATTTGAATATTTTGATTATAATATGCCTAAGGTTGTGTTACAAGGACACGCCAACCTCCCCTGCCTAACTAATGAAACTAAATGTAGCTAAGTATGATGTGTAATAACCATCTTTATCATACTGGGGCGTATCCTAGAATTCACTCTTCACAGATTCTATAGTCCACAACGCTGAAATGAGCCCCTTGCTCTGTTCCGTGACAGTGTTTGAATGCTAATGGTCTTCTAGTTCCACAGCTAACAGGGGATGGAGACACAGAAAGAGGTGAGACCAGGGGAATAGGGAAACAGAAACTAAAACAGTGTAGTGAGGCTTTATGCATAGATAGCATATCCTAGGAGCTCTATCACTCTAGGACAAGGAGGTTGAGGTGAAGAGAAGCAGAGATGGAAAGCTCTGATAATTTTGCCATTATTGCATCCCCTGAATGTGAGCTGTTAACATTATTTCAAAGAATGGGACTTTTTAAGCTGACAGTATTCACATGAGTGATGATACTGTGTTGGCAATATGAACTTCTCAAGATCTAAAACCCATAAGATGTACAGGAGGCATTTCTCCTCCTCTGCTTATACCTGGCTGGCTATGAAGGTCAAAACTAGACTCAGGGTAAGGACTTGCATATTTTCAGTATTACCCCAAAGATGCCAAAGTACTGCCAAAGCAATGTTGAGAAAGAAGAACAAAGCCATAGGGATCACACTCCCTGATTTTAAACTAAAGTTGACCCTTGAACAGTGAGGAGGTTAGGGGCACCAACCGTCCCCAAAGTCAAAAATCTGCATGTAACTTTACAGTCAGCCCTCCATATCCTTCGTTCCGCACCCAGGGATTCAACCAACCTCAGATCGTGTAATACTGTAGTATATACTATAGAAAAAACTCCACATAAAAGTGGACTTGAGGAGTTCAAACCTGTGTCATTCAAGGGTATACTACTGTATACTACAAAGCTACAGTAATCAAAACAGTATGGTACTGGCACAAAAACAGATCAATGGAACAGAATAGAGAGACCAGAAATAAACCCACGCCTATATAGCCAATTAATCTACAACAAAGGAGGTAAGAATATGCAATGGGGAAAAGACAACCTCTTCATTAAATGGTGTGAGGAAAACTAGACAGATACATGCAAAAGAATCAAACCGGACCAGTTTCTCACATCATATACAAAAATAAACTCAAAATGGATTAAAGGCTTAAACGTAAGAGCTGAAACCATAAAACTCCTAGAAGAAAACATAGGCAGTGAGCTCTTTGACATTGGTCTTAGCAATATTTTTTTGGATCTGTCTCCTCAGGCAAAGGAAACAAAAGCAAAAACAAACAAATGGGATTACATCAAACTCAAAAGCTTTTGCATAGTGAAGGAGACTACCAACATAGTGAAAAGACAGCCTACTGAATGGGAGAGAAAATTGCAAATGATAGGACTGATAAGGGGTTAATATCCAAAACACACAAAGAACTCATACAGCTCAGTATCAGAAAAACAAATAACCCAATTAAAAAATGGGCAGAGGACCTGAATAGACATTTTTCCAAAGAAGACATACAGATGGTCAAGAGACACATAAAAAGATGCTCAACATCACTAATCATCAGGGAAATGCAAATCAAAACCGCAATGAGATACCACCTTACACCTGTCAGAATGGCAATTATCAAAAAGACAACAAGTAACAAGTGTTGGTACGGATGTGGAGAAAAGGGAACCCTGGTGCACTGCTGGTGAGACTGTAAATTGGTGCAGCCATCATGGTAAACAGTACGGAAGTTCCTCAAAAAATTAAAAATAGAACTGTCATATGATCTAGCAATTTCACTTCTGGGTATCTACCCAAAGGAAACAAAAACATTAATTCAAAAAGATATACACACACCAATGTCCACTGCAGCATTATTTACAATAACCAAGATATGGAAGCAACCTAAGTATCCATCAATAGAGGAATGGATAAAGAAGATTCATGATATATACAATGGAATATTACTCAGCCTTTAAAAATAAAAATAAAATCTTACCATTTGTGACAACATGGATGGATATAGAGGGTATTATGCTAAGTAAAATAAGTCAGAAAGAGAAAGACCAACACTGAATGATCTCACTTACATGTGGAATCTAAAAATCGAAACAAAGAAAACAAAACAAAAACAGACTCATAGAAACAGAGAAGCAGTGGTTGCCGGGGAAGCGGGGTGAAACAGGTGAAGGGGATTAAGAGGTAAACCTCCAGTTATAAAATGAATAAGCCACAGGGACATAATATACAACACAAAGAATATGGTCAACAATATTATAATAACTTTGTATAAGGACATATGGTTACTAGGCTTATGGTGGTCATCATTTCACAAGGATACAAATGTCAAATCACTATGTGGTACTCCTGAAGCTAGCAAGATATTGTACATCAACTATATTTCAATAAATAGATAAATAAAGTGATTTCAGGCACACCTTGTTTTATTGCACTTTATTGCGCTTCACAGATAATGCATTTTATACAAATTGAAGGTTTGTGGCAACACTTTGTCAAGCAAGTTAATTGGCGCCATGTTCCCAACAGCATTTCCAATAGACATATCTCCAAAGAAGACCCACAAATGGCCAACAGGTATATTTTTTAAATGCTCAATGTCACTAAACAACAGGGAAAGGCAAATCAAAACCACAATGATGGGACTTCCCTGGTGGTCCAGTGGCTAAGACTCTGTACTCCCAATGCAGGGGGCCTCGGTTCAATCCCTGGTCAGGGAACTAGATCCCACGTGCCACAACTAAGAGTCCACATGCTGCAACTAAAAAAAACATCCTGCATGCCACAACTAAAAATCCTGCATGCCGCAACGAAGATCAAAGATCCCGCGTGCCGCAACTAAGACGCAGCACAGCCAAATAAATAAATAAATATTTTTTAAAAAAACACACAATGAGATACTTCCTTATACCTGTCAGGATGGCTATTATCAAATGACAAAAAAAAAATGCTGGTGAGGACATGGATAAAATTGGAACTCTTGCACACTGTCAGTGGGAATGCAAAATGGTGCAACCAATGTGAAAAACAGTATGGCAGTGCCTCAATATTTTAAAATAGAATAACCGTATGATCCAGCAATCCCACTTCTGAGTGAGTATCCAAAAGAACTGAAATCAGGATCTTGAAGACATGTTAACCCTCCTATGTTCACTGCAGTACTATTCACAATAGCCAAGATGTAGAAACCTAAATGTCCACTGACAGATGAATGGATAAAGAAAATAAGGTATATACAAACAACGGAATACTATTCAGCCTTAAAAAAGGGAAATTCTGTAATATGAAACAATGTGGATGAACCTTGAGGACATTATGCTGAATCAAATAAGCCAGTCACAGAAAGACAAATATTGCATAATTCCACATATATGAAGTATCTAAAATAGTCTAATTCATAGAATCAAAGAGTGGAATGGTGGCTGCCCAGGGCTGGGGGTGGTGGGAGAAATGGGGAGTTACTAATCAACAGGCATAAAGTTTCAGTCAAGCAAGATGAATAAACTCTAGAGGTCTGCTGTACAAAGTTGTACCTAGAGTCAACAATAATATATTTATTGTACACTTAAAAAATAAACAGGGTAGATTTCATGTTAAGTGTTCCTACCACAATTTTTTTTAAAAGCCATACAGAATGTTATATAGTACAGAAGCATCATTTCATACCTTGTTGTAGTTGCTATCATGATAATCATTAATAATTTTAAATGGAAAGCACTCCAGTCTAGGAAGCCAAGAAGAGGGGGCAAGGGAAGAAAAGAGAGCTAATATTTATTGTGCCAAACATTTCAGATATTTATGCGCACTATTGCTTTAATCATTTTAACTTGTGGGAAAGATAATTATTATATCCATTTTGCAGCTGAGAAAGCTGAGTTTTAGAAAGATGAAATAACTTGTCTAAGGTCACAAAGATAGCAGGGAGACAGTGATTAATCAGTTATCTGACTTCATCAAACAGCTTTGGCTTCTAGTGACCACTCTACTGATGACTGGCTGAATCATGCTTGGACCCAAGGACAATAATGTCTGCTCTACGTAGAAATTCACTTCAGTTTGGCAGGAATTTAGAAAAATCTTCAAATGTGTAAATATGTGATATGTAAACATATAATTTTTATAAACAAAAAGGAACTTGGGAGAAAAATGAGACTATATTATGAAAGAACTTTGAAATTTTAAAAGTATTCAAATAGATTATATGATTTTTACTATATTGAAAAATAGACTGTAAGGTCAATTAAATTAAAATTAAATTGAAATTGAAAGCTGACTAGCTGTAATAGAAATTATGTGAGTTTTCCTCAGGAGTACTCAGTTATTCTCTCTTGGCCATCTATAGATGTCCTTCCTCACCACCTACACACATTTGCCAACCCCATCCAAACAAATGGTACAGTTCTGAGCTTCCCAGGCTTACAACCTGTGATATCCCTGGATACACGTATGTAACACGCAATAACTCTGTCCTTAGGTATGTGGCCAATACCTTACACTATAGTCTTTATGTAAAGTGTCTGTTATTGCCACTCAGGAGAAATGGAAAGAATGAATTAAAGTCTAGAAGACATAGTGTGTATATTTTTAAATCTACAGTATACCTTCAGGTCTTTAGAAGAGCTAAGATGAACCATTTAAAGATACCTCTGTACAACCAAACACATTATAAGTGAACAGGAATTCTTAGGAAGATAGTCATCTTTGTATTTCCTGACTACACATTTTTGGTAGCCCTATAAATTTGGAGCTCTATATGGTAAAATTACCTCAGACTTCAAGGATGTTACAATAAAAAAATCTTGTCTTAAATATAGTCACACAACTATATAGCTCAAAATTAGAAGCAAAGTTAAACACTTTAACAAAATTCAAAATATCTGAATGCCCTTCAGCATTTTTTTTTTGGTTGAACTGGTTTTGTTTTATTCAGCATTTACTTTTGTAGTGCTTTGATGGAAATATTCATTTAGTCATTTAATAAACATTTGTTGAGCATCTTAGATGTGCCCAAGACTATGCTAGGCCCTGGGAATTAGAGGCGAATAAGGCAGTCTCCACTTAAAAGGAAATCATTGCTGGAAAGGAAGGAGGATCTTTAAACAGGGAAATGATGTGGAATGTTAAGTTTGGAAATAAAGGTATGAACATATTACAAAAACTATAATTGACTGATCTATTCCCTAGAGGTTAAACACACTGAAAAAATAAACTCATAACAGCAAAATGCAAGGGCAGTTAATATTTATATTAATGTTGGGATACCCATTTTGTCTATGAGAGTTGACCATAAACTTTCCTGTGTAGGTTCTCATGTTTGAAAGTCTGTGATATTTTTATCTTGGATATTAATTTTTTATTGGCTTTGCTATGGATCTATATAACCTCATCTAATTCCATTTCATAAAACATAATTTTAGATAGTCTAATGCTTTTCTATGCCATGTTTGCAATTTAGTTATTAGTTTCAAAGCAGAATGCTTTTAATTCTTTGTATGCTACAGGTAACTTTGAAACAATGCATCACATAGTTCCTGTTTATTACCCACAGGTGGGTAAGCCAAAATTAGTTTTTTTCTCTGATACACAAAGATACCTTGCAAATGGAAATGCATCTCCAGAAATCTCCCAAGAAGATAACCCTAAAATTATTGAAGACATGGGGTAGGTTCTTTCAAATATTTTTGTGTGTGATTTATCTTTTGGGGGGAGGATGGGACACCCTTACTGTCAACAGCACAGAGGAGGAGAGGCCCTCCGTCTGTCTCCTCGCTCTCAATTCTTCTTGACCAAGCACCAAAAAAAAAAGAGTTTATTGTTCATCGCCCCAGTCATAAAGTTGCAGTGGAAGGGTTGATTCAGGAAGAGCTGGGAGTCACAGACTAGATACACCTACTGAGGTAGGGCAGGTGACTCAGGAAAGTCCCAGAAGCAGCATGTAAAGATGTCTGAATGAACAGGGATCATATCAAAGGAGCCCGAGGCCCAGATGATAATGGACGGTCCATTAGTGAGTAGATGGCTACAGCAGGGCATCTGGTGGCAGAAAGGAGGAGAAGCCAGAGCACTACAGAGATAGGCTACTTTCACCACTTCTCCAAACCAAAGGTTCTTAATCTGGTGTCCCTGAAGGATGCATTAGAAGTTTCATTAGATTCTCAAAGAGATTTATGATCCAAAAAATAGTTTAAGAATCACTATTCTAAACCTTGAGTATATACATAATTTAGCTCATTATGAATCAGCTCTGAGTCTCGTAATGAGAAGAAAATTGCTTTTCTTCAGCTTTAAAAAAGATGTTATTGCTCTGATGTAAAGATAAATTATACCAGAAAATAACTTCCTTTATTCATAAAACTAACAGCCACCTGCTATATGCCAGACAATACTCAATATAATAAAAACTCAAATGAGATAGTCCTGATCTCAAAGATCTTGCAACAAGTTAGTGTGAGAGTCAAATGTTATACCACTACTATATATTGTGATAAATGCTATGGGCGTTATAAACCAGATCCTCATACATCCTACAAATTATCCATTCAACTTTTCTTCATTTATAATCAATAAAATGATTGCTCTATTGATCGTTCCAATCATACCATAGTAGTCACTACAATATAATAAAGGGCAATAGCGTATTTCATCGAGAAAGTAATCAGAGCCAGTGGACGTACTTTGGAATAGATTTCCTCTTTCCAGAACTGCCTGATGAAGGTCATGTGGGTTTGTCACGAGACCCTCTTTGCAGGGTCCAGTCAAGGGATGGTGATTTAGCATTCCTTAACGGAGCCCTCCTGAAGAAGACCCATGAACAGTACTGCACTATCCTACCCCCATTCCCTGAAGAGTGGCTTAGGCTTGCCAGGAGAGGCTTAAGAGAGAGAGAGTCCTATGAGTCTGGAAATGCTTTATCTGGGGAGAGGCGATAGGATATATAAGGAGTCCTAGTTTTGGTCTTGCCTCCTCTCCATTCACACACATAAAAAACAGAGGCTGTGTGAGAATTTGCCTTACTGATTATGTCCATTATCACTGCCATCAAAACCATAGCCAGTTTGTTCACAGCAGCCCAACAGTTTCTTAAAGATTTACATAACTCACGTCAATTCCACAAGTGTTCTTGAGTTTTGTTTCTTTGCCAAGCATTTTGAAAGGTCTTGCTAGTATATCATCAAGGTGGAAAAGAAATCAATAAAAATGAATATAGCCTCAGATAACAATATTGGTAAATCTGTACGTTGCCACACACACTGTTAGATCAGTTGCGAGCTATGGCACATACCACATATTCTATAGCCCCAAGCAAAACTCTAGTCACTAGGACTGCACTGACAAATCGCTATATTCTCATTTTCCTAACTAGGAACACTAAACACAGAGCTAAATGCATTTTTAACTGCTAAGTACTGCTAAGATAGGCTGCCCTAAAGAAACCAGCAGAATAGAGGGGTTCCTGTGAGAATAATATAAAGAATGCCCTGCTTCTGCCACTATCAGTGAAGTTTATTATGTTCAATCCTGATTCCTAAGTTTTATAATGTGAAAAAGTATTACATAAACATTTTCTTTTAAATATTTTTTATTTCCTCATGTAACATTTTCATTGAGGACATGCCAAAACATTGTTTTGGTATCACAAATGATCTAAGTCTTATTAAATGGGAATATCAGTTCTACCTCTCTTTAATAAAAGATGACCAAATATATTACGGAATTTCATTAAGCTCTTGATAATAGATTGTTAGGGTATGCCTATTGCTAACATTTTACTAATTTAGTGTAAGGCTAAGAGACAATGAGGATAAAATTAGGAGGTTAGTAAAGTATTAAAAACAAAATATGTGGCCCAAATGTAAAGAACAGATTTTTAGTTTCTAAAAACGTTGATTAAACCAATTTGTTCCCTTAATTACTTGAAGGAGGATAATGAGCTGGCATCAGCAGAAGAGTCCCCTACAGTCTATATTTAAGATTCGAGGTGGGGAGCCTGTTCAGAGGTGGAAAGGAGCTTAGAGGCTTCTTCCAAAATGCTAAAAGTATGTGCCCCACACTCCTTTACGGTTTACGCACTGAAAGCTGTGCCTGTATCCTATGTGGAACACAGTGAAGCAAAATCTGTCCAATGACAGGGGAATGTTTTCCACCTCCTTTATAAATGCATGCAGTCTGTGCTCATGTATATTTACACAAGCCTGCTTTCCCTACAGGGAGGAAAAAGTCAGACTCATTGACGTTGCTTTTGACCCTCAAACTGAACTTGATACTATCAACGTACACTTTAATTAAAGATTAGTTCAACACTATTTTTTATTTAAAGGCCGATTCTGAACAAATGCCTTCACTGTTCAATTAAAAATAACATATGTATTAAGCAAAAAATGTGCACATATTGCTTCTTTCTATGTTTGTCACAGTAAATACTTCTGACAGATGTTTCCTCTCTTTTCAAACATGCTAGGAGGTACTTGAGCCTTAGTAATTTAAAAATAGACATTAAACGCAGTTATATATTGTAAATAAGATCCACTGAGAATACAGCACTGTACAACGAAAAAAGCAAACTGTTACTTGATTAACTATCTTTCAAGCCTAAGCGACGTCAATAGAGTCAATCCATCTCTTTTCTTAATGTAAAAATAATAACTTTCTAGATGGGTTAGAATGCCCTTAGCTTCAGATACCTTTAAGGAATGTGAATCCCTGGGACCCATAATTCATAGGAAATGTTCACTGTATGTTATTTAACTATTTATAAAATACCTACTACCTTTAGTTAGAATATGGAAACATTAGGTTTCTTTGAGTTAAAAAGTGACCTTTAAAAACAGTACAAATAAATTGTTTTTACCACTGTTAAGTTATGTTTGAACAGTTGTAACAACAGATCTCCTATGTGCTTCAGGAAGAATTTTTTAAAACTTAGATAAGACTTTTAGTCATGAAACTCTGGAATGATCTTATATAAACTCATCTGCAAAGCTCTAAATATCTTAATTTTTCTATGTTCAACCTAACCTCTAATTAACTTTTATATGCAAAATAAATTTATGTATCAGTAACGTAGATGTAACGTTAAGATTCTGGTTTGCAGTTCTCAAAGAACCCTTTGAAATTAGGACAACCCCCAGCTCCCTCGAAAAAAAGCAATAGTGGTGAGCGACAGTGTTTCTTTAGAACAGTGTAAGCTCACTTTTGTGACTTCTAGTCTCAACTCTGTCAGTGGCTTACTCTGTGAACAAGAGTTATGTAAGATATAAGTTATAAAAATTGTATTAGTTATTTTCCATTTTAAAATGTCTACTTTGAAAGCTTAGTCTTCATTACCCAAACAAATTAAAAAACACAGTAGGACCCTTTGAGATAAGAATACTATCAGCCCCATTTTATACATGGGGAAAATGAGTGTTGCAGAGGCCCAGTCAGAGGGGCCCAAAGTCAGAGGATTGCCGTGAGGCAGAGCTGGGACTTGTATCCAGGTTATTGACTGCAAAAGCCAAGCTCTTAACTACACTGCAATGGGGTCTCAAAAACACCCTCAGTACAGGCAGATAAAGTAAGTAAGGGAAGCAGGTGAGAATGTGACTGAGGTAAACTGGAGAACACATGTCCAACTAAAGGCAACTGCAGCCTGCAGCTACTCAGCTCCAAAACAGTATAGCCAGGCAGACATGTTGAAGATGAGAAATGAGACTAGCTAGCAAGCAAGATATCTAGATTGTGAAATCATCTGATTTTTAAAATGTTTTAAATATTGGCTCTTTTCTTTTAAAATGTCCATTAAAGTGAATAAGAAGAAAAAAATCAAGTAATGCTAGCAAGGATATGGAGCAACTGGAACTCTCACACACTACTGGTGGGAATGCAAAAAATACTTAAGCCAATTTGGAAAATAGTTTGACATATTCTTACAAAGTTAAACACACACCACATTCAGCAGTCCCACTCCTAGGTATTTCCCCAGGTGGAATGAAAACCTATACTCACACAAAAATCTGAGCCCTAATGTTTTCAGTGACTTACTCATAATCACCAAAAATTGGAAACGACCCAAAGGTCTCTCAACTAGGGAATGGATAAACCAACTGTGGTACATCCATCCAATGGAATACTACTACTCAGCATTAAAAAGGAATGAACTAGCAATACATGACACAACATGGATAGACCTCAAAAGCATTATGCGAAGCAAAAGAAGCCAGACTTCAGGGAGATCAGCTTGGTGCTTTGTGACCACCTAGAGGGGTGGGATAGGGAGGGTGGGAGGGAGACACAAGAGGGAGGGGATATGGGGATATATGTATACGTATAGCTGATTCACTGTGTTATACAGCAGCAACTAACACAACAGTATAAAGCAATTATACTCCAATAAAGATGTTAAAAAATATATATATATAATAAAATAAAGAAGACAGACTTAAAAGGCTACACACTGTATGACTCCATGACATTCTGGCAAAGGCAAAACTATAGAGAGAAAATATCGGTAGTTGCTGAGGACCTGGGGTTGACTACAAAGGGTCAACACAAGGGAATTTTACGGGGGGATGAAATGTTGCATATCTTTATTGTGGTAGTAGTTACATGACTGTTAATGTTTATCAAAACTGTTGAACTATACACTCAAAAGAGTGAATTTAAGTCTGTAAATTATACCTTAATTAAACAATGAGAGAAGTAGTTGAAGGGTGAAAAAAAGCACCAACTCTATAAAACCCATTGATATAGATATATAACAAAACAATATATTTTCTTCACTGGTATGTGGGATTATTTTACAATATAAAGATAAGATGACAAACTATTTGACACATTTAGAAAAAAGATAAGTATGATTTTAAGACCTACATCACGCTCAGTGAAATAAAATCTACAGCACTCTAAAACCAGATTAGACAAGAACTCCAAAGAAAGACATACTATAAAAATAGTATTTGGGGCTTCCCTGGTGGCACAGTGGTTGAGAGTTTGCCTGCCGATGCAGGGGACACGGTTTCGTGCACCGGTCCGGGAAGATCCCCGCGGCTAGGCCCGTGAGCCATGGCCGCTGAGCCTGCGCGTCCGGAGCCTGTGCTCCGCAACGGGAGAGGCCACAACAGTGAGAGGCCCGCGTACCGCAAAAAAAAAAAGTATTTGGATTGTTCGTAGGGAGTCAAGTTAAAGTATGCCCTTTATTGAGATAGCAGATACAAAAAATGTTTTGCAAATAATGAAGAACCCTACAAATAGTAAATACAATATTATGGTAAAAAGCACAAGTGTTAGGGTCAATCTGCCTGGTTTGACTCCTGTCTCTGCCACTTACTATCTATGTGACCTTGGACAAGTTACTTCAACCCTCTGAGCTTTATTTTTCTCAACTGTAAATGTAAGTCCTCAAAGGGTTTTTGTAAAGACAAAATGAGAAAATAAAGTGCTTTTTGTAAAGCACTTAGCACTTAAGAAGTGCTAAATAAGGTACCTGTTACTAATTTATGTAATGTGGAAAATTTGAAGATTTTCATCTTCCATTTTGAATTTAATTGCAAATACTGGTTTCTTGCAGGAATTAGGACTACTCTAGAGTCATCAGAGGATTCAGAGAGGCTGCTTAGAGTGGCAGCAGATAGGACAAGGGGGGTGGGCTGCAGTGGCTGGTCTTGTTACATCAGTCCTTTCTTTGGAACTTGACTGTTGGGCAACTCAGCAGGCAACTGGCCAGGCACTGTTAGCAGTGAAGTGCCTCTGCTGTGCCTGCACCTCCACCCCACCTCCTAAAGCAGCAGGAGACTCTAGCAGGCTAGGCTAGGGTGAGGTGTGTGAGGTGCCAGGGTGTAACACATAAGGAGCCCTGAGCACCTAATCTGCCTACCCTAGTCGGCCCAACTTTCCTCCAGTATTCTTATTTCCACATCTCTCCCAACTCATAGATTTTCCACATTCTTCCCTTCCTCAGGGGGAAAAAAATCTTTGTTTCTGCTTCCTTTCAAGCCTGAGAAGATGCACACAGTTTAGTAACTAATCATTAGCCTTCACTATTGTTATTGTGTCCTAGATTATATATGTTTGCTACCTGTTGTGGATAACTTTCATTTTTGAAATAATTTAAACGCTGTTTTGTTTTGTTTTTTCTCTGTCAATACAGGAATCTCACTTTGAAGGAACCTGAAAGCTTGCTGACAAAAAAATGATGTACGTGAACCTCATCTTCTTCGTCACTCAAAAGTAAAAGAAAATATGTTTGTAAAAAATCAGTAAATTCAGCCTTAAGCGATCTGAAACCTGTGACTCTTTACCTTTATAGTATTACTAGGCAACATCATCCTTTGTGGTTTGTAGCTTTATGGCATCTCATTATATAAGAAGAACCTTTGAGTTCTTGTTTGATTTGCTTCTTTATAGAATCCGAAACAGTGCTTTCCAACTGCTTTATTCCTCATTACATACAATTTACAGGGGAAATAAAGGTGTGCTTTCTCATTCACCAAAAGAAAGTAATCCTTTTTTGAACCAATGGTATTTTGGTGTGCTTCTTTCTAAAGTGTAAATCGAACTACAGTTACTGAATGGGAATTGAGATGAAAACCTGAGGATTCTTTTGATTCACTAGTATACTTAAAGTGTGTGGAATTCTACACTCAAATACAATAAGTGCCACCATTACTATGCACTAGTCGGCAGCTCCAGTTTTAAAATCTGTGGTAAAGGATGAAATTTTGTCACGTATACAAGAGCGGTTTCATTAATGCTATTTTAAATTCGATATTCCGTCTTGACCGCAAAGGTGTTTTATAACGTCCTGCTCTTCCCCTCTCAGACACTGTTTTCAAGGATGGACTAATCACGTCGCTGGGAAATACGGGGCGTCCGCTCAGACTTCACCTCTGAAGGCGATGTGTCCAAACGGGCGGAAGCCACAGAGGGTCGGGGGGCGTCCAGAGCCCAGGCTTCCTGGGCGGCTGGGAACGGGCCTCGCGGGGCAGCGCCCCCTTTTCTCAAGGAGGCCGAAGAGAGCCCCTCCCCGCACGGCCTACGGCCCCGCTCCCCGGGGGGGCCACGAGGGCTAAACACTTCAGGAGAGTTCCCCGCAGGGAAACTCCAAATCCGTCCAAATAGCGAAACAAAGCGGGGGCCCCTGGGGGACGAGTGAGGCGCCAGAACCTCGGGGAGAAGCGACCGCGACTGGGGGAACTTCCTAAGGTACCACAGACAGTGGGCGCGCTCGAGCTAAGTGCAGTTTATCTCTGGGCGGCTCAGTAAACTGGTCACGGAATCCCGAGGGTGGAGGGACTACGATTTAAGCAGTTAGGGCAGCGGGAGACATTTACCTTGTGGTAGAGTTAAAGGTGAGCGCCTCGAGGCGGCACACTCCACAGTTCCTCACAGAAAGTTACGTCACGCTCAACAAAACGGCCGCGTTCCCGCCTCGGCTCGGCGCCGGCCTAGAAGGTGCCGGGGCTCAGACTGGGCCCGAGGCGGAAGGGCGGTGGCGAGGCGAGCTCACTCGCGAGGCCGCGCTGGGGTTCTATAGCCCAGACCTCGGCTCTGGCCCAGCCGACCGCCAACCCCGCGGGCGGTAGACGTACGGCTCTTGGAGTCCCGCCCCGGGGAGAACCTGGACTCGGAGGGGCGGGGCCAGGAAGACGCCCCGCCCCCCTCTGGCCCGGCCCCGCCCCGCCGGACGGTTGCATTAATGACTCTCCCGAGGCGGACGGGCTGCTCGGAGAGGACCGAGTCCCCTGCACGGCACCTCAGGTGCCTGCGACGTCAGCGACCCGCTGACGGACCCCTTCTGCGGTCATCCCACGCCGAGCTTGGCCAGCACGCACGCCTCGCCTCGCAGGAGCCCGCATAAAAGGCGCGTCCGGCCCGGGCTGGAAGCGGCCGTAGCCTTCGGCTGGACGAGGATGGAGTGACCGGCGCGGTCCTGGCCACGCAGACCCAGCTCGACGCTCCTCGCCTGCTCTCGCAGCGGAGCCGAACCTTGTACGGCCGCTCCAGGAAAGGTGAGGGCCCCGGTCCGACCCCCGCCGCGCTGCTCCCGGGCTTGGAGGGGTAGCGGGTGCCTTAGTCCCGGGAGAGGCCACCGGTCCCCCGCTTCTCCGGCAGAAACTGCCCTGAGCTCCTGCCGTCGCCCCTGAGGTCCCCGGGCCTCGGGAGCGAATGGTGCGAGGGCGGCCGGCGTGGGCACGGCTGGCCCTGGCGAGGCAGGGCTTCCCGCCGCGCTCCACGAGTTGACCAGCTTCATCTTTCCTGCTGGACAGGCGGGATAGCGTTCCAGAAGCGCGGAACAAGTTCCGAACCGGAGCTGTGCTTCCGAAATCTTTTTCCCCGGTAGCGTAGCCCTTCCGATTAATTTGTCGGCGGAAAGTAAAGCCGGCACCGCGCCCCTCCTCAGCCTTCCAAGCAGCCCAGGAACACTCGGGCCCCACCACTCTCCCCAGACGCCGGGAGGCAAAAGCGCCCCAGTCAAAAGGTGCTCAACTCTGAGATCGCCTGGAGCCATGTCGGACGGCCGGGCCCGGCGCGCAGGGGGAGCGGGAGGGCTGCGCCTCCCCGGGTTAAACTTGACCGGCGCCCCGGCCTCACCGCGCCTTCCGTCCTTTGCAGGGCGCGCGGCGCGGGAAGCCGCTATGGACAGCGGCGGCCCCGCAGGCAGCCACCTGATCGCCAGCAACGAGCCCGCGCCACCGGTAGCCGCCACCCGAGACTCGAGCCAGGGACGGACCGGACCGGGGCCGGCGGGCCCAGGCGGCAGCGCGCGCTCGGGAGGCGGGAGGCCGGCGGCAGCGAACGCGGCGCGGGAGCGCAGCCGCGTGCAGACTCTGCGGCACGCCTTCCTGGAGCTGCAGCGCACGCTGCCGTCGGTGCCGCCGGACACCAAGCTGTCCAAGCTGGACGTGCTGCTACTGGCCACCACCTACATCGCGCACCTCACTCGCAGCCTGCAGGACGATGCCGACGCACCGGCGGACCCCGGACTGGGCGCCCTGCGCGGGGATGGTTACCTACACCCTGTCAAGGTAGGCGGGCAGGGCGCACTGCGGAGCCGGGGCCGGGAGCATGGCACCTTGACCGCGGGGTCTGCCCCCGCCTGGGCAGATACCGCCCAGCTCTCACCCCTCCTTTAGGGTGAGGCGGGGAACAGATCAGGAGAGCGACCTTGGCCCGCGAAGGCACCCGTAGCGAGGTCCCCACTGCACAAGGCTACTCCTTGACGGTTTGCAGGTAGAGGGCTTAAACTCGGGCTGGGTTGGGTAGGGGAGTCTCACGCCCCTTATAGGATGCAACCTACAGGATTCCTTTCCTAGATGAGCAGTTTCTTGCGGGTGCCTGCTTTGTTGCACGTCCTGATAATTTTTAGTGTCCGAGTTACATTTATGAGCCTTTGAGGGTTTTTAATTTACATCATTGTTACCATTGTGTTTATCAAATATTTGAAAAGTTTCAGGAATTAAACGGGGCGACGGAAGTATCTGCCCCTAGGAAACCAATGTTGAAAATTTTTTGTAAAGCTGGTAAGAACAAAAGGAGACCATTCTGCGTTCCCACACAGTAAATGTTCAGTCCGTTTTAATGAATGTTAACGATCATGGACTAGACAACCACCAAGAATGTTAGAAAAACTATAATGAGTTTATGTGATTTTCATAATAAGTTGGCATATATGTTGTGTTCTGATTAAATATTCAAATTACATAATGTACAAAATTATCCAAGAGACTCCCTCTTGTATTGTTTTCATTACATATAGGTAGAGTGGTCAGGGTTTTTGTTTAATACGCTATATATGATTATGATTCATTACCTATATTGCAGTATTTAGACTCTCATCATCCTTTTCTCCTAGATTTGATTGTTTTCAAATCTTACATTGATCATGTTTTCTGTTCAAAATGGATCACCTTCCCTATGTTTTCTAAAACTAAATATTCAAATTTTTGATTCCACCATTCTGAAGCATTTTCTCTCTCTCTCTCTCTCTCTTTCTCTCTCACACACACACACACACACACACACACACACACACACACACACACACGCTTCTCTACTAAAGACTTCAGCGTGTAGAGAGGGCGCCATTCTGTGGGATCAGGGAAGACTCGAGGGAGGGTGTGGCACAGGAGTTGTGTCTTAAGGGTTGGGTGGAATTTAGACGCACCATTCTGAAGCACTTTCTCTCTCTCTCTCTCTCTCTCTCTCTCTCACACACACACACACACACACACACACACAAATACAAAATTAGGACTTTGCCTTAAGTATATCAATGTTCAATAAATTATTGAATAATCATTATCGAATTGAGGGTAAAGTACATCCTCTAATATTAACTGAACTTAAAATTCTGTGGTAAGGTTTAATAAAATTTACTTTGCACATTTAATCAACATGATGATAGACTCAAACTAATTCAAACATTAAGTATAAAAATTTGAAATATCATTTATTCATAATTATGATAGACTATTCCATTCCATTCATGTGTTGTATAACCTCAGTTGGAAAGTTATTCATTATTAATTGAGGGGTTTTGTATTACTATTGATATTAGATGCTACTAATCTGTTAATATTAGATTGATATTAGGTACATTAGATTGCTATTCAAATATATCATTAATATTAGATTTCTTTTGACTTGACATTATACTCTAAGGAAGTTTATTTTAACATTAAGTAGACTTTAATACAAAAGACATCTGTTAAATGCCTCTTTGTGGGAGAGAGAAATCAGATGAGAAATCCAGTTGTTTTTCACCTTAGTTTCTTGCAGTGCTTTTTTGAATGAGTAATGTTAAAACCATAATTTTCATGTAACAATAAGCTTAACAAGAGTTTTTTTGCCCTGACTCCCGTACCAAATGTTTTTGTAGTCATATAACTCTTTAAAGACAAATTAAATCTCATTTGTCCTCTGAATCAATTATTTTTATTTTAAAAGACAATTCTAGGGATAATGAAAGAAAGCCAAAGATTACCTCTTAAAAATGAAATTGAAGATGGTTGAACAAGTGACTAGTCTATTTTAAAATCATTTACTGAGTGCCTGCTTTGTGCAAAGCACTGTTAGGAGAGTGAATACAATTAAGGGTAAGACTCAGATCCCTGCCCTAAATGAGCATATAATAGAGACAAAGACAGAAATATAAATAACAGTATTATAAGAGAGAATGTTGTATGTGCCATAAGAGAGGCTATATCCATATGCAGTGGAGGTGCTGAGGAAAGAGATTTTACATACATAATTGAAACTGCCTGTAACACATTATTTTACAGAGACTACCAAAATGCTTAAATATTAAGTCTATCATTGATTAATCTAATGCCAAAGAAATAAAGATATTCTGATTATTTGTACTTTTTGGTTTACTTAGTTAAAGAGTGTTCCAAAATGACTTTGTTTTTCTGCCTTACAACGTAAGGGGGTCTTTACTTTGATCAAAGATCCATTAACAAGTATTTCAAGGCCATAATTTTGAATCATCAGTTCTTGTTATCGGTATTGGGGATTTAGCACTGTTAGCATTGTTGGGAATTTACATTGTGAGTACCTCAAATGAAACTGGAGGGTTTAAGAGACTGGAATCCCAGGGCATAGCCTAAGACAGCAGTTTTTATCCCTTTGGGATGTGAGCAGTTCTGATCAACACCAGTGTCTGAAAGGGCAGTGCTTCTCCAAGGGAACAGGGGTATATTTCAGATACTTACATTGGAAGAAAAGCACAGATGGCTTTATTAATTGCATTACCCCTGGAGAATCATTGTTGATAATACAGATAAACAATAATTTCAAAAAATAAATACAAAGTTTTGTTATTTTGGAGTCATTTAACTCCAAAAACCAGGAATATATTTTTAGTCTTCAGTTTCAGGTTCAGTTCTGGTTAATTGTATGAGTTTGCTAGATTGTTCTAAGCTAATGAAACTACATAATTTTAAGTATGACTTATTAGGTAAAGTAGAGGTCAGGATTGTGTTAATCTACACAATGCTAAAACGGACCATTGAGAAGTGAAATGTCAATCAGTCAGCTGGCTTTTTTGGCATGAGGCTGACATGCAACCTAACCAATATTGTATTTATATTTTTATTTCTGACTCTTAAAACTATTTATGTGTCTACATTAAATTCATTTGAATAAAATCATTTGAAGACTTTTTGAAAATCCAGGGACACAAAGTTATTGAAAAGGGAAGTTTTATTAAGTCCATGAAAAATCAGGCAAAAATCCACATACACATTTTTAGGTTTGCTTCATAAATTACTTACATACTATCAAGGCTGTAAAGAACAGATGCCTTCACTTGTCTCCACTCTTGGTTGCGTGATTTAGAGTGACTCTCAATACAGTGGAACCCACGTAAAACAGAGAACTGACAGGGAGCATTCAGTAGTATTTTTATTTTATTTATACTTAGATGTGTTTAATTCACATTCTCAAATTATTATCTACATTTTCAAATGTAGAATTCTCACATTACATTTGAGGTTTGAGCATGAGATTTTTATGCTCATGAAAATGTGGCAGGAGTGTAAAAGATTGAAAAGCACTGGTTTATAATATGCCTAAAATTCTGCATTTGAAATTGATGACCTATGCCCTACACTATTTGCTACATGTGAATATTAGTCAGCTCAGGCTGCAATAACAAAGTACCATAGACTAGATGGACTAAACAACAGAAATTTGTTTTCTCACAGTTCTGGAGGCTGGAAAGTCCAAGATCAAGGTGCTGGCCAATTCACTTCCTACTGAGAGCTCTCTTCCTGTCTTGCAGCTGGCCGACTTAACTCTTTCTCAGAGAAGGAGAGCTCTCCCCCTTCTTAAAAGGCCACTAACCCTATCATGAGGGACCCACCCTCATGACCTCATCTAACCAAAATTACCTCCCCAAATATCATCACGTTGGGCATTAGAGTGTCAACAAATGAATTTGGGGGAACACAAACATTCAATCCATAATACCATGACACTGGATTTTTCAGTATAATGCAGGCCTTAAATCTGATCTAACAATGCCAAATCCAAACATATCAAAAAATCCCAGGCTAGTTTCTAAAACACTTAATGTTACCAACTGGTAGCAAGGATCCCAAGAATAGGACCAACATGATATACCCAGAAAGTACAAGAATTCACATCTATGATTTAAAAAAACAAAACCTGAAATGGATTTGCAAAAATAAGTAACACAGTGTCAGTCTTATTACTGTATCGAACTTAAAATACAAGTTTGTTTATAGGAAGATTATATAGGAATGGACCATTTAAATTCCAAGTAACACAGATGTTATATTTAATCTGTGTTAAAGTGTAGATTCCCAGCAGAATAATCTGAATTTAGGACTCTTAAATTCACTTATCCCATCTGGAGAAATAAAAATCACATGCCTACTTATTATTCCTGTGGCTACATTTTACATCTGGAATCCAAGTTTAGGTGACAGTAACTGTATTCGGAAGTATAAGGAAGGCTTATATTATTCCAGATAAGAACTGACTCAACCTTATACTTCTCCGAAGAGGTCCATTCTGATTTAAGTGGCCTGGAATGTGACTTGGCCATCAGTATTTTTTAAAGCTCCCGTGTGATTCTAATATGCAACTTGTGTTGAAAACCCAGAGCTCTTACGGACTGTGGATTGTTAATAATTGTACCTCTGTTTGAGCACCGTGGATCATCTGCGAGGCATTTAAGAACATTTCATGGTGCTGTGTAACCAGCAGTCTGCCCATGAATGTTTGCTGGTGAAAATAGCCTGCTGCTCACAGCAGCATTTACTCTCTGGAGAGTGTGGGACCCCACTGCTGACCTTTAAGAGTTGCACTCTTTTAGTCTAAGGACTTATCTTTGTATTAAAAAAAAAAAAGCACTATTTCTCTGATTAGTATTCCAAGGACCTTAGAACTAAAATTATATGACCCTCCCCTCTTAAAAAAAAAAAGTCCATCCTGAAAGTACTACCTATGTAGTATATTTTTTCATCATGATGCCTGTTTGGAAATTAATTATATTGTTTGAGAGGCTGTCCATTTTAAAGGTAAATTTAGAAAAGACACAATCAGAATACAAATGCGATGATTTACTGAAAGGTTAGAGTTGTGTGATGCCAGTACAAGCAGACATTTAATCTGGATGTTCTAGCTATATAACACCAAACATTCTAATATGTGCAACTTCAAGATATTGCTTTTAGCTAGATAAAATGTTTAGATAGTCGAATTAGTCACTTTTCATTGTAGTCCTTTGACAAATGTAGATGCATAATACTTAACACATATAACTTTTTTTTTTTTAGTATTTTTTAAAAATTTTATTTATTTTTGGCTCTGATGGGTCTTTGTTGCTGCGCGCGGGTTTTCTCTAGTTGCGGCAAGCGGGGGCTACTCTTCGTTGCAGTGCGCGGGCTCCTCATTGTGGTGGCTTCTCTTGTTGCAGAGCACGGGCTCTAGGCGCGCAAGCTTCAGTAGTTGTGGCATACGGGCTCAGTAGCTGTGGCTCACAGGCTCTAGAGCGCAGACTCAGTAGTTGTGGCGCACGGGCTTAGTTGCTCTGTGGCATGTTGGATCTTCCTGGACCGGGGATGAACCCGTGTCCCCTGCATTGGCAGGTGGATTCTTAACCACTGCGCCACCAGGGAAGTCCTCCATATAACTTTTTAAAATATTTTTAAAGCCAGGGATCTTGTTTTAGGCTTAATTTTGTTTTAGGTTTAGTTTAACATTAAAACATTACCCGTGTCCCCTGCATTGGCAGGTGGATTCTTAACCACTGCGCCACCAGGGAAGTCCTCCATATAACTTTTTAAAATATTTTTAAAGCCAGGGATCTTGTTTTAGGCTTAATTTTGTTTTAGGTTTAGTTTAACATTAAAACATTGTGGGTAGATATATTTTCCTACATTTAAATATATTCATTCTCCATGATTTTTTGCAGTTCTGGTCCACATGCACATGTATTATTTCATATAATTATAATAAAAGTCTGGGTATGTTTTTACTTTTATTATTAGCACTAATAATTTTATTATTAGCATTATTTACTTTTATTATTAACATTTTTTCATGTCATCACTTAGACTTCATAATTACCATTGTTACTAGCTACATGATATTGCATTTGCATTGAGGTATTTGGAATTTTTAATATTATTATTACACACTGCATCTGTCACAGATACTAACTTTTGGATTCTTGTTTAAATATTCTTTTTCAGAAATGGCCCATGCGATCAAGATTGTACATTGGTGCTACTGGTCAGTTTCTGAAGCATTCTGTCTCTGGAGAAAAAATAAATCATGACAACATTCCAACAGACTCACAGCCTTAGGCTCTCCCCTGAGGGGGGCTGGTAGAAAGTGATGTCGGTGTTTTTAAATGATATGAAATAACTCTATATTTATTACATCAGACCTAACAAACATCATTTCTGAAAGTTTACATGTGAATCCATAGTTGGATGTTCAGATTTATCTAATCTAAATAAATGTGGAATGAAATAATCAGTCTGGTAAATAATGTAATAATAATAATGTAAAACACACAGCTTGTCTATTCAGTGTGAGAGAGTCACTACTATATAGTGCAGGAGAAACTGGAAAAATGGAAAAAAAGAGAGAGACATAGGAAAGCAAAGAATTGTGTATATATCCAAAGAATACACACATTTTCTGTAGTATATCTGTTACAAACTGAAAAGCTAATATCTATGTATACAATCTTCCTGGTTTAAAAAAAATAAAAGCTGGGTTTGTAAAACACCAGTATTTCATTTTTGTGAGAACCAGCCTGTGCTTAATATTGGTCTAAGAAGCCTTTCCACTTGGAAGGTCTGAGATCATTTATTCAGTTTTAGCTGAATATGTGTGAAAAGACTGTTGAGGTAATATGACAATGCAGCAACTTCTATTTTTCCCCCTTAGAAAACTTGTTTGGAGTATTAGAAATGGTTTGCTTCCTAGAACAGGGCTTGGCCACCTTCCTAGAGTATTATTAAATATCTTATTATGTTTCCAAATTGTGGAAGGCATTGGGAATCCCTGCAGCCCTGTGTGAATGGCAGACGGGTGTCACTGGGCAGCAGGGCTTGTCACCCTCCCCCCTGGTCACTCCATATCCACCCCACTCTCTTTCAGGTCCTGGACTAGGTGAACAGGTGCAGCTGTAGCCCTGTAGAGAGGGTGGCACATTCAGGCCTGTCAGGGGTCTCCAGCGAACCCCCGTGACCTTCCCAGTCACAGCTTTGGCCAGGTCCCTTCTCCCCTTGTCAGTTGCTGTTCACAGTCTACCTACTTGGCCCTTATGAAATGGGAGAAATCCTGTCTGATTTGGGAATTCTGGCGCTGATCTGCACCTTGAGGGGGTCTGAGGACACAGAGTGACCATCCTGTGATACAGGATGCCCTGATTTGGACCTACAAGCAAGGAAAGCCCTCTGCTATGGGCCTCTCCAGTGCCCTGCACATGAAGTGCCCAGGGAGCAGCTGTTCTGCCTGACTGAACCAGTGCTTTCAGTTTCGCCAGGAGCTTGGGGGTCCTCGCTACGAAGTGGAAACATTTGTCAGGGAACACACTGAATCTAAGAACACCAGGGTGCAACAGAGACACCTGGAAAAAAAAATCATCAGTCTCTTTTGTCATGTCTTTGCTGATTTAGATTCCCTTTTATCTCCCTTTCTTGTTTTCCTCCTCACTCTTCACTAGTCCACTGTCCAGGTGTAAAGTTCATTCATTTCTCGATAACCCACTGTTTTAAAGTTACTGGGTTTCACCCAAGATTATTAAATAGAAATGTGTATGAATGGACTTGGTTGAATTAAGATAGCAGCTGAACCACCATTTCATTTTCTCCTCCATTTAACTCCAGCTTTTGGCAGTGAAATGAAGTAAAAGACTATTTGAAGGCAAAAACTATCATTCAGTTGATTCGAGGATGATCATGTTTTGACTCATGTCTTATAGTTAGTTTGTAATTTTTATTATTTTAATGTGAATATACTCCTTGTAATGTGACCAAAGCATGTCTTTAAAAGAAAAGCCATACAATGAAAGCTGTCTACATATTAATATGTAGCAAAAATGTATATTTAAATATATGTGAGTATGTTTACCCACTCATACCATTGAAAGGAATAAAAAGTAAAATGAGATGGATTCAGCCATTCACTATCATAAATTATTGGAATAAAAAGCGCTAAGAATAATCTTTTATCTTAAGGTATGAAATCAGAACTTCTTTAAAGTTACCTGGAACTGAACTGTAAACACTAAATGTGATAGCAAGAATTTCAGAAAAAAAGTGGTTTTATCGCTAATAATCTATTTGGTTATAGTTGTTAAAGCATTTAACTGGGGAAAAATTATGACTATTGTTGAATTATCAGACTTTTCTAAATCCTCCTGTTAAATCATTAGTCATTGTCTTAAACAGTATTACTTTTTATTTCTTCTTGTCCAGTTACAAATGTTTTAATGCCAAAGAACTATATTTCTGTCATAGGTTTTCATAACATTTTATTAAATTGCTAAATATGCTAACAGCTTTTGGTAGGTTGGGAAATCTGAGGTGAAATTGCATATTTTCACCCAAAGTTTCCAAGGAGCATGCTGTTTTAATTAATGGTGCATCGTCAAGATAAAGGATAAGATAAAATAAAGTACTAATTTGAAAAGTAATTTAGTCTGCTAAATTTATATCTGTCTCTATGGTCATTTAACAAATAATGAAGGTACACTTGAAAATCTTTCCAGAAGATAGATACCTACTTGGTATTAGCTTCTTCACCATGCTGTCCTTAGTGGAGTATATATAATAGGGCGGGGAGGGGGGTATATTTGGATCACAGTATTATCCCATAATCTGCAAGGGAAGTTCTCACTTAAATTTCTGTCAGTTCATTCACCTCTCTCAGTAATAGTCACAAAACAAAACCATTTACAATTCCTCTATAGTGATAATTTGGGGGGATAAGGAAATACCTTTTTAGAAGCAGAACCAGCTCCAACAGACTTTAAAATATTGTTTCTTTTCCTGGTTGTAAAAATACTTGTAGTGCAGTTTATTGTATGTCAGTTATATATCAGTAAAGCTACATTAAAAAACTCAAAAATAGAACTACCATATGACCCAGCAATCCCACTACTGGGCATATACCCTGAGAAAAACATAATTCAGAAAGAGTCCTGTACCACAATGTTCTATTTACAATAGCCAGGACATGGAAGCGACCTAAATGTCCATCAACAGATGAATGGATAAAGAAAATGTGGCACATATATACAATGGAATACTACTCAGCCATAAAAAGGAATGAAATTGAGTCATTTGTAGTGAGGTGGATGGACCTAGAATCTGTCATACAGAGTGAAGTAAGTCAGAAAGAGAAAAACAAATACCGTATGCTAACACATATATATGGGATTTTAAAAAGCAGTACTGATGAACCTAGTGGCAGGGCAGGAACAGAGACGCAGACGTAGAGACTGGACTTGAGGGCACGGGTGGAGGGCAAGGGTAAGCTGGGACGAAGTGAGAGAGTGGCATGGACATACATACACTACCAAATGTAAAATAGATAGCTAGTGGGAAGCAGCCGCATAGCACAGGGAGATCAGCTGGGTGCTTTGTGACCACCTAGAGGGGTGGGATAGGGACGATGGGAGGGAGACGCAAGAGGGAGCGGATATGGGGATATATGTGTACGTATGGCTGTTTCACTTTGTTATACAGCAGAAACTAACAACACTGTGAAGCATTTATACTCCAATAAAGATGTGAAATAAATAAATAAGGAAAAAAAAAAGTATATACGTACCTGTTTTAAAAAACAAACTTGGACTTCCCTGGTGGCGCAGTGGTTGAGAGTCCGCCTGCCGATGCAGGGGACGCGAGTTCGTGCCCCCCATGCCGCGGAGTGGCTGGGCCCGTGAGCCATGGCCGCTGCGCCTGCGCGTCCGGAGCCTGTGCTCCGCAACGGAAGAGGCCACAGCAGTGAGAGGCCCGCGTACCGGAAAAAAAAACAAAAAACAAACAAACAAAAAAACTTAATAACAAAAAGAAAGGAAGTGGAAAGTAAAAGTCCCACAGTGGAGGTGGGTGTTTGGTATAGAGCAAAGGGGAGGATATCTGTTTCACACGTTACTTGGTGATAAAAAAATACTGGTTTTACATTTTGATAAGGGTTTTTTGACCCAACTACTTCAATCTGCAGAGTTACAGATATCCTAAACAGTAATTTTCTTATCTATTCATGGAGATTTTATTTAAACTTAGAAGAAGCTGTACGAAATAAATAAATAAATGCTGATTGTCCTCACTGAAATGCCCAGTATTTTAGCTGAAATTGCTTTTTAGGCTAAATTATTCAATAATTTATCCTTCTTTCAAAAGACCTCATTTTATATTCACAAAAGCAACTAACCAGTTATTATCACAGAGAAATTATTCAAGCTCTAGTAAGATCTCTTTTTTGGTTTGGTTTGTTTGTTTGTTTAGGGGGGAGGGGGAGAGGTATAGAGTTAATTCTATATATATTTTCCAGCAGTATTTAATCTTCTTCTTTAGTCCTCGGTGTGTCAATAGTGCCATTCTGAGGAAATAATCCAATACAGACAAAACATCTCCACTGTGGCCAACATAATTCCCTTAGAAATCAACACATGAATTGTATTTGGCATCTTTTAAGACAAATTGCTTCCTGGCTTTATATAAAATTGTATTCTTAGCTGGCAGGGAGAAGAAATGATAAGTCAAACAGATTGCTTCTGATCCAAATTCATGTATTAGATACCTTATTTTGAGAGAGGGGTTTAATCTAAATGCTCTTTCCCAACTCTGTATAGCTTATTGCAAATTATATCAATCATGTAATTTATTTGAAAACCTATGAACTTCAACTCTTCCAGCACTGGCAGATTCTGTCTTAATCTGATGACAAACTTTTTTTTTTTTAATCATTGATGCATGATGTGATATCTACAGTTTCCCAGATGACTTACCACTAGTAGTGTACTATTGCTGTCTTTCTCCATGGTACACACTTTTGATTTTTTCGTTTTGTTTTTCTTGTTATTGTAACCAAAAATATACAAAAGCTAAGATTCCAAATGTTTGAAAGGAGCACTAGGGGAATAGTATAAAATTGTATATCTCAAAGAAAATTAAAATGTACTTTTATTTTGTTACATACTGGTAGCTCGTGGTCTTATACATGACTGTTTTACTGAAAAAAATAAATGCCCCTTAAATCCTATAGATTTGCTTCCTATAAACTTTGAGTACAGCACAGATGGTACTGCAGCACAGTTGGGAATGAGGGACATTAAATATTCCTGCCTGACTACATAAACCCGGGAAAGGCTTCCCTTCCTATGTTTACACAAGTCTTAGTTTCAACTCATAAGAGAAACCAGCTCAGTGAAATATACCTCAATCACTCAAACTCTTTCATTATAAATTATACCATAGCATTTAGCTGTCAGAAGCTTTTAAATTATAAACTGAAGAATAATCTTAACTATTAGGCTTAAAGATTATGTCAATAGTCATTTCCTGTGCACATGAATGTTACTGAAGAAACACGCATTCCTGCCCTCTCAGGACCAAGAACTATGTCCATGGGGAGGTCTGGGGATGGACTTAAATCACTTGTCTCTGTTTTTATGGCCATTGAAAACTGGGGGCCATTTACAACAATGTGAGGTCTAAATAGGAACTGATTTTAAACCTTATTTTCAAATAAGTTCTGAAATCACTCAATTAAAAAACTTTAAATGTGTGCCATTATAAGGCATCTTAATACTTTACCTAGATGGGTATATCATGTGGGTCAAATTTTAAAAATTAAGTTATATAATTTTTAAAGGCCCATGCAAGATTGTCTCTACTCTGTGGGTAGCACATCTGTACCTCTTGCTGACTGTAAGCCCCTAGACTAGAGTCCTCTTGAAATGTGGGCAATAAACAAGTGAAAAAAAGTGGGGTGTGATGGCAGACAGGAGAGTCGAGGGAAGAAAGGTGGCAAGCAGGAAGCTATTTCCATATCCTCCTTTCAGAAAGAGGAGGCCTGTTCCAGCCGTGTCCCATCAGGCTACAAGTGTGATGTTCTGGGACATACAGGAGAGACTGCCTTGGAAAAGAGACCTGACTTCAGGCCAAGACCAATCGCTCACTGTGTTAAGCACTAGGCTTAGTGTTTGCCCTCAGTAAACTTCCCTTGCCTTATCTCTTTCTTCCCCTAGGCTCACAAAGTTGATGTGAAATTATAGCTAAGAAAATACATGTCAGCAGCTCAAAGCAAGACAGGTTTGTCTTCTCTGGCTGGGTAGATGTTAGAAGAAGGTTAAAGATGGCAAGGTGAAACGTGACACAAAAACACAAGAAGCCATAAAGGAAAAGCTGGGTAATTTTGACTATAATAACATAAATTCATAAAACAAAAGAAAAAACCATAAACAAGGTGAAAAGACAAAAACAAACAAACAATAAAAAACCCTAGAGAAAAAAGTCACCACAGATGATAGTCACAGTAGTAATTTCCTTTACATAAAAGCAGCTCTCAGGATTTAAAAAGACCAGCAACTCAGTAGAAAATTCCACAAATGATATGAGTAAGCGGTTCATAAAAAGAAATCAAACAGCTAATATCTTTATGAAAAGACACACAACTCACCTATGATAAGAAATATAATTTAAAAAGCAATGAAATAACGTATTTCACCTATCAGAATGATACAAACTGTCCAGTTATAAATAAGTCCTGGGGATGTAATAGAGAGCATGGTAAATATAGTTAACAAGACTGTATTGTGTATTTGAAAGTTGCTAAGAGAGTAGATCTTAAAAGTTCACATCGCAAGAAACAATATATAACTGTGAGGTGATGGATGTTAACTAAACTTGTAGGAATCATCTCGATATACATCAAGTCATTATGTTGTACCCCTTAAACAGTGTTATATGCCAATTATATCTCAATAAAACTGGGGGGAAATAGGTAAGTGATGACTAATTTTTCTGGCATACTAGAGTTAACTTGTTTTAACCATAATGCTTGAGCATGTATGTTTTTAATGAAAATTAATCTTTGTAATTTTTATCCTCCTGCCTTTTTTTCCCTTTAATATTAAATGGAGAAATGTGAAATAAAAGAATGACACAAAGGTAAAATACCCTTTTTTGGTGGGGGTGGGGAAATGAGGATTATAGCACTGTTGGAGTATACAAGCTTTTTAAATACAATTTTGCAGTATCTCTCAATATTTTATGTGTACGCGTTCTGACTTAGCAATTCCACATTGAAGAATTTCACTAATAATATACGTACATTCACAAAAGTCTGTGAGAATAATTATTGCAGGTATTCATCACTTTTCACCCACACTCTGTAAACTTAGAAGTTTTCCCTGCCTTCTGTATTGGCTGCACCCAAGTAACCTATCAAAATGCAAACCTGAAGATGTAATGTATTTACTTGCGCAAAACCATTCAATGGTTCCCCATCATGTAAAAGCAGGTTTAAACCCTTAACTTGGCTTATGAAACCCCTACCTATATATCACTGCCCACTGTTCTCCACCACTATTTTATACTTTAAGTTGTAGTAAACACACACACACACACACACACACACACACACAGCTATTTCATGCTTCAGTGCTTTTGTTCATCAATCATCAGTTGGTCCACAAATATTTTCTTAATACTATGGCAGGCATTGTTCATTGCTTACTATATCAGTTAGGAATTGCATTCAGCTGCTAACAAGAAAGACCGAACCATGCTGGCTTAAATAAATTAGGACTTTATTCTCTTATGTAAAAAAAAATCCACAAGTAGGCAGTCCAGGGCTGGTAAGATGGCTTTGTAAAGACATCAGGGGCCAAGGCTTCTACTTATTTCTCCTTTGCCAGAAGGGGGTCACAAGGCCACCCCCAGTTATAAGGAAGGAATATCAGTCTGGGTTTGGTGGCGGTATCTGCTCTAGCTAGTTTAAAAGGAAAGGGGTGTCTTACAAGGTATTAGTGACTTACAGAATCATTGGGATGAAACAAACTCGGGCTGGATTTACAGGAACAATTTCCTAAGTCATTCCATGCAACTGGACTGCCAAGGCAGTTAATCTTCTGCCATGACCTGTACTCTGCCAGCCCAGTGGAAGCTGCCCTTGCAGTGACTGACTCCAGAAACATGTGGCCTTTGCTGCATAAATGCCAGCACAATGGATGCCTCGCAGCCTGCTTTTCTCCTCTCATAACTCAAGTTAGAATTCAGGTTTTGCACAGATGCATTTGATTGGCAGGACATAATTCACATCCATAATCCAAGCTGCAAAAGAGTTTTGGAATACTATATAATACTTAGCTTTTCATCCTCTGAAGTACAGAAACGCAGATAAAAGGAGGCTGGAGTAAGTACTGAGTGAGCCAGTTCTCAGCATCTACCACAGGAGGCAGGGGAAGCAGGCAAACAGATTGAAACAATACGCTGAGCCCAAGGACTGGGCACGTAACACAAAATCAGGGTTTCATTATCAGGGAAGAAGGCTGGCGATGGCTACGGGACGGCAATAAGGGTACCTGACACAGTCTTAAGAAATCAAGGAAGGCTTCCTGAGAAGGCAAAGAGGGACAAGAAGAGCAGTCTAGGCATAGGAAAAACCAGGTGAGAAGAACATGCTGCTTTGAAAGAAAGTGCCTGGGGAAGAAGGATGGATACTTCACATATATTATCTCATTTAATCCTCACAACAATCCTAGGAATAAGTTATATTATTCCCAATTTTCAAATCAAGGAGGACCTTGAAAGGTACATTAAAGGATCTGGATTTAAGGGTAGCCAGAAATCTTGCATAGAAATGCAGAGGTATTGGGTACCAAGGAGCTATTCCTAAGCAGAGAGAAGAGTACAGAGTTCCAAACAACATAAAACACCATAACTATAACTAAAAAATAAAACAGACTGAGAAAAGTTATTTGCAATGCATGTAACTGTTCATTGACAAAAGATTAGTATCCAGAATATAGAAAGAAATCCCATAAATCAATTTTTTAAATTACAGATACTTCAATAAAAAATCGGGCAAAGCTCTGAAGGATATGATTTACAGAAGAGAAAACCCAAATGATTAAAAACGTGAAAAAAATTTAAGAGAAAAGCGAAACATTCATAAAGTTATCTTTTCAACCTTATAGCAAATGCAAATTAAAATAACAGTAAATACCATTTGATATTTATCATATTGACAAAAATGTTAAATTCTGAAAAGAGTAAGTTTTGACAAGGAAGTAGAGCAACTACTTGGAAAGCAATTGACTATATTATGTGTGAAGATGCATGTATCCTTCAACCCAGCAATTCAGCTTCTAGGGACAACGGTGTGCTGGGAAAGCTAACTGTTAATTATTCAAGCATTCAGGTATCTTGTGAACCAGTTGTTAGTAGCTTGAAATCGCCAAGATGTATTAATAGCGTGGATATCTGCAAATGCTACAAATCAGGGTTTTGTTTTAGGGGGTTTTGGGGTTGGTTTGTTTGTTGTTGTTTTTGTTTTTTTGTGTTTTTTTTGGAGATCCTGTTTACCAAAATACCACCGGACATAGAGAAATTCATACATAAATACAAGGAGACATTGTAGAAAAAACATTCAGAATCTACGCTGTATTTAAGTTTAAAGGGGTGTTAATTTCAGGACATAATTTGTATTAGATCATCACTGAGGTAAAATAACATCATACTTTAACCTTAGTTTGAATTTTTCAATTACTTCCACATTCTCAACTCTCTATGTAATCATTCTTAAATAATTTTTCTTGAACAGTAATAAAAGTGTATTATTTCACATAACAAGAAGCTGGAGTGGCTCCCTGGCTGCTTAACTTGGTGACTATTCCATGTCTTTAAGTTGCTTGGTTCCTTTCCTTCCCACTTTGCCATCAACAGAAGCTCCCCTCATTTAACAAGAGGGCTGCAGCGATGCCAGGAATTCTTTTCACCGTTGATCGATGATGATCATATCTAGGGGAAGAAGAGCTGTTTCTTCCCACATGTGCCTTTTCATCAAAGAAGAAAACTCACTGAAGTTCCCTAGCAGACTTCCCCTCAGGTCCCTTTGGTCAGCTTGAATAATTTTAATAACATTCCATTACATTCAGAATTTGTCATAGGATTTAAGTAGTTGTTTGCAAGGCTTACTTGTAACATAAAAGTTAAATTTTTAAACAGAAAAGGAAAACCCTAGAGTCTCACATTGACAATTAAAGCCACTCATTATTTTAGATCCGGGCAGAAATCATAAGTAATTCAGGTAATTTTCACCGAAATTATCTTGGTAAAGTTCATGTACTTCAAGTGTTTAAGAATCAACTTTCATTCAGATCAGTGCCCTATATTCTGACAACTTAATGTATTTTTCACAGATTTAGAACTTTAACCTTGACGAGAGGTATAAATGCTATGATTATCTTAATGTCAATATTATGTTTAAAAATAATCTTGCCTGAGGTAAAAGGATCATATATATGAAAGTCATGCATTTATGACTAGGGTCATTTACATTTCTCTTGCTTAACTCTATTTTGACATGCTTACCATTGAGCAAGGGAAAGCACAAGCATATGGTTATTATAGCCAACTTCCTTCCAGTTCCAACCTCATTTTTTGCTGCAAACATCTAGGGGAACCAGGAGGTTCTCCAAGTCATTCACTAATATGAAAAAGACTGAAGGCCAAATGTATTAATTTACTAATGAGATTTACATGTGTAAGTGCAGACTATAGATTCTGACAGCTTATAAGGAAATAATATCCTATATGCCCTGAATCCACACGTATGTCTATCTACAAAATGTAAACTTTCTAAGATAATCCAAGTTATACTATCAAAAAATAGCTATTTTTTTAAAAGTTACTTTTGATAGGGACTTCCCTGGCAGTCCAGTGGTTAAGATTCCATGCTTCCACTGCAGGGGACACAGGTTCAATCCCTGGTCAGGGAACTAAGATTCTACACGCTGCATGGCGTGGCCAAAAAAAAAAGTTACTTTTGAGAAATCACTCTATCATATTTAAACCATGACACTTTTCCCTTGAAGTGGTTTTAGTTGTATTTGCAACTGGCAGCATTAACTCACTTCAGCAACTTGGAGACCAGCAACCCCCAAGGATGTGCTCCTTGCTGGAGGATACCAAACACTTGTTAGGATGCCTGTCAGGGAATGATGGCTGAAGGGGCAAATCTTAGAAATGGTATATTTTTGCAGTCAGAAAAGAAAATGTACTACTTTAATAATTTTTCAACTTGATTTAATTTAATTATAAAATTGCATACACATAGTAAAAATCAGAACAGTACAGAATGGTATACAATAAAAAATTAAAATATCACTTTCCCCACAAGCCCCAAGTTTCACTCCCTAGAGGCATGCACTGTAAAGTTTCTTCTGTTACCTCTCAAGAATATTTTATATATAGTCATATAAATGCATGTTCTTTTTATTTAACCAAAAATGGGATTTTACTAAATACCTTCTGCATCTAGCTCTTAAAATTTAATATATCTTGAAAAAATTTCCAAATCACATATTCATTTATTTATGCATTCAAGGGATATTTATTAAACAGAATGTATATTCCAGTGAGGGCAGCAAAAGTATATGTTTTTTTTTAGAGTATCATTACAGATTATGAAGGAAACAAAAAGGGGGATGTTTTATAGTAGACCCACTTTAGATAGGTGGGGCAAGTGTGGCCTCACTGAGAAGCTGACATAGAAGCTGAGATCAAAGAAAATAATTAGTCACTCAAAAAACTGGGACAAGAGAATTCTAGGCAGGAGCAAAGGACTTGAGATGTGAAAATTGTTCAGCATGTTCCAAAAACTAAGCGTAGGCCAAGGTGACTGGTGTGTAGCAAGAGAGGGGAAGCAAGAGATGTGGTAAGCCATGTGAAAGGTGTGGATCTTTTTTCTCTTTTTAAAATATTTTGTATTTAATTTTATTGTGGTAAAGTATACATAACATAAATTTATCATTTTAACAATTTTTAAGTGTACAATACAGTGGCATTAAGTATATTCACAATTCAGTCACAAACCATCACCACTATACATTTCCAGAACTTTTTCATCATTCCAAACAGAAATTCTGTACCAATTAAACAGCAACTCCCCATCCACTCTTCACCCCAGCCTCTGGTAACTCCTGTTTCACTTTCAATCTCTTTGAATTTGCCTATTCTAAGTACCTCATATAAGTGTAATCATACAATATTTGTCTTTTTTTGTCTGGCTTATTTCACTTAGCATAATATCTTCAAGGTTCATCCATCTTATAGCATATATCAGAGTTTCCTTCCGTTTTAAGGCTGAATAATACTCCATTATATGTATGTACCACATTTTGTTTATCCATTCATCCATTGATGGCATTTGGGTTGTTTCTACCTTTCGGCAATTGTGAATAATGCTGCTATGAACACTGCTGTACAAGTATTTGAGTCTCTGCTTTCTATTTTTTAGGTCTATACCCTGAAGTGGAATTGCTGGATCACAGGGTAATTTTATGTTTAACTTTTTTTTTTTTTTTTTTTTTTTTTTTTGCCCGGTTCCCCTGCATCGGCAGGCGGACGCGCAACCACTGCGCCACCAGGGAAGCCCTATGTTTAACTTTTTGAGGAACCGCCATACTGTTTTCCACAGTGGTTGCACCACTTTACATTCTAACAAGGAATGGTGCATGGGTTCCAATTTCTCCACATCCTTGCTAATACTTGTCATTTTGCTACTGTTTTTCAAATAATAGTCATCCTAATGGGTGTGAAGTGGTATCTCACTTTTTTAGATTAGTTTTGATTTACATTTTCTTAATGGTTAGTTACATGGAGCATCCGTTTCATGTGCTTATTGGCCATTTGTATATCTTCTTTGAAGAAATGTCTATTCATGTCCTTTGTCCATTTTTGAGCTGGGTTAAATTTGTTGTTGAGTTGTAGGAGTTCTTCATATATTCTGGATATTAATCCCTTATCAGACATATGCTTTGCAAATATTTTTTTCCATTCTGTGGATTGTCTTTGACAATCTCTTGAAAGTGTCTTTTGATGCACAAAAATTTTTAATCTTGGTGAAGTCCAATTTATTTTTTTCTTTTGTGGCCTGTGCTTTTGTGTCATTTCCAAGAAATTATTGACAAATCAGTAATAGTGGCTGCCACACCTGCCCACCCAGCAAAGGCCTGGTGAAGGTGGCTACCCACGTTGAAAATTAGGTAGTGGAAGTAATATCCGTCCAGGAGTCTGCGATGGCAGGCTGAGGCCCAAGCCACTACTTAACGGAAGAAACAGTGCTCACTTGGGACCACAAACAAAGAATTTTTCCCCCCTACTCTTGGCCTTCTTGGATATGACATCCTACCTTCACTCCATCCCTTGTGTACTAAGTAAACATTGGCCATGTCCTGCTTGGCTGGCATGATGGTAAGGCCCATCTGCTTTTCTTTGAGGTCTGGTTCACTCACAACTTGATCACCTAATCACATATGTTCTTTCTAAACTTCCATCATTATTTTTCTAAAATGAAAACTCTAATCATGTGCTTTTAATAATTTTTTAAGGCTAAAACTTACACCGTGACCCATCATATGCTTCATAATTAGGTCCTGCACACTGTGTCACACTCCAGCCCCACGAAGGGGTTCAGAGGAAAGTTCAGTGCTAATGATATTGGCGGTCTTTTTCAAACAAAGAATTTTAAGCCCATTCAACAAAAACTTTATATAAATGTTACCAACCCGGGCTCTTGGACTCTTTAATCAATAGATATTGATAAGGGTCCAGATGAGAATTTCAGGCAAGGCTTTATTGGGGCTTGTGCTGCAGCACAAGGGAGCGAAAGAAGTACAGGTGCCCTTGTTCGCTCCCAGAGAGGAGCTGCTTGGGAGCTTAAACGGGATAACAACCGGGGCGGGTCTGTGGGTTGGTCAGGAGGCGCGGCTTAGGTGGTCTGCCCACCCCCTTGGTGGTGCCCTGTGCAGGGATCATGCTTTTTGCCCCCAGCACCTCAGAAGTGGCAGTTGGTTTGTGGCCAATTTGTATCTTATTACTCATAATTGCCCCAACTGCACATGTATGCAGTTATTTTTAGTCCCTTATAGTTTCTTTCAGGTGCAAGCACTGGGTTAAAGGGTCCCAGGTCCCAGCCTATCACATAAAGAGGAATTCTTTGATAAAGTGAGTATAATCACAATTTGTTTTGCTAGGTTTAGATTTTCACACCATGTTTCTTTGAGGCAAATATATTCTGCCCTGGATTTTGTATCAATTTCTTGGATTTTGTTAACCAAGAATTCCAAGAACAGAGACCTGGTTGAAATAAAGAGGCATTTATTTGGGGTGTGTTAGGACTGCAGCCCGGGAGATACAGCTCCAGGGAGCACTTGAACTGTGTTCTGCCAGACTACAAAATGGGGGAAGCTCATAAAGGCAGAAAACCATAAGATTACATAAATTGTTCGTCAAGAATTAGGATTGGAGCTGGCAAGAAGGGTGCTTGCTAAACATGGATTGTTTGGGCGTTGAAATGATTACATAGCTGCCATAGGTAGCAGGTAACCTTTGAGACTACAAGGTTGCAGCTAGCAGCTGCTAGCACAAACTGTTTTGAAAACAGCTGGTGGTGTCCTGAGTTTGACACAGTGCAGAAAATTGAAGTTCTCAGTGATGCAGGAACATGTCTGAAACCACACCCAACACTGTCCACCCAGCTCAATTTTGAATGCCTGAAACCATAGTTACTCCATTTTGATTTTTAAATGACTTAAAATATGTCATCAACTTCCAATTTTTACAGGAGGGATGATGTGTCTTTTACGGATTCAACTGTTTAATTATATACTTTCATATGTATTCTTTCTGGAAACAAGATCATCAGCCTGTCTCCTCTAGCACTAAGCCTAATGCTATGCAGCCAGGACTCAAGATACAGTGATTGCAAGAAACTAACGTAATAAAACACAAAGCACGAAAATTAACAGCAAATTATAACATGTTCATAAAAACAAGGCAAGTGAGTGCTTTACGAATGCTTTTTCTAAACGCTCTATTATTATCAATCAAATTAGTAACAATAGCTATTGTTATAATATAGAGGAAATGTAACAGCTCCTTTTTTTTCTGGTAACTAGTTCTTCTGTGTGTGTTAAGGGGTCGATTCCAGATGCCCTTACTCTAAATTGGGGTGTCCAATACCACCACTTTTTAAAGTACTGAACTACCCGAGGAAGTAGAAGACCAAGCAAATATAACTAGGAATGGGAGACCCTTTCTTTTTAGAGCATTTTCTGCTTGCTTGGATCCGTTACAAACTGGTAGACTAATCACTTACATACTCAAGGGGAGAGCTCACAGCAAGGTCCTCATGAGCCTCGAAAGCCTCTATGGAAATTCCCAGAGCGCCTCCTCCGCCGGCCAAGTAAGCTTGAGGCGCTGCCGGAGTGCGCCGGCTTCGGGGCGGGGCCAGGGCCGGAAGGGGCGGGGCCAGGGCCGGAGGGCCGGAGGGCCGGAGGGCCGGAGGGCCGGAGCGCCGAGCGCCCTCCCGGGCGCGGTGCTTTCTTTTCTGCCGGGCCGTCGAAGAAGGAAGGCGGCTCGGTTACCGTCGGTTTTGCGGGCAGGGCGGCAGCGCCTGCTGGCCTGTCGCCGGGCTCTTTGAGGGGGTGGGGGGAGCCCCTGCGGTGTTAAATCCTCGTCTTTTTTTCTGCCGGGAACTCGGCTCCGAGCCAGAGCGCGTGGGGCCCGCGCCCGGGGCCTCCATCCCGGTGCCCTCCGTCCACTGCCGGGCGGAGCAGAGCGGTCGGGGCGGCCTTAACCTCAAGGTCGTGTCAGGAGGCCCCCTTCCTCTCCCCCTCCCCAGTTGACGCAGCCTCGAGCTTTCCTCCGCGCCTTCTGCTCAGTCGCATTTTGTGAGTAGCCGTTACCTGTCTTAGCTGCCCTTTCTCCTTAGTAAGCGTCGATTTCGACTGTTCTCAGCTCAAACTAAGTAAGGGCCTTCTGCGATTCACCGGGTTCCGAGGCGGCTGGAAGGCGCGGCGGGTGGCTTGGCCGGAGCCCTTTTGTATCCCCAGTGAAGCTTTGTGTGCGGCCTAGATGGTTTCAGGGTCCCTTAAATGGGCGCTCATTTATCCTTACTAAGGAAACGTTCTATAGCGGGGGAAGGGATCTTAGGCCTCAAGACAGCCTTGACCTGACTTTGTGATTGGTTTTTAAATTTGTTAACAGAACACAGTTTACCTACTAACTATGAGTTCTGGTCTCAACGCAGTGGAGCATGGTCGGCGTTTGTTCCCGCATCTCCCTTTGTAAATATGCTCTGGAGACGTGGCATTGAAGTTGGAGAAGAATCCGTACAGTATAGGAGGCCCTGAGGCGGTAAATGCCCGCTGTACCCTTAGATGCTTCGGGTCACAGAGATGTGTATTTCCGGATACAATACAGAAGAAACCGGTCAAGAAATGGGAGACTGGAAGAACTTTTGCCTCTTCAAAAGCAAAGGTATAAATGAACCTCGTCCATGGGACTTGGTATTGTCATACGTTTGTTTGTTTTTTTCCTCCCCCCAATTTGAAATACAAGTTGTTTCATCTGAAACAATCCAACGGTTAACTGTCAACAAGGCAAATGTGATGGCTGGTAGTAGTTTATATTTGGTATTACAGTCATCGTTTTTGAGGCGTAAGTGGCTTGAATACTATTTTCATTGCTAAGTGTTGGTATTTTTAAAAATTTTACAAAATAAATGTTTGATTAAAGTTTTGATAATGTATGTAAGTCCTTAAGCATAATAAATACACAAGAGCCCACTGATCCATTTTAAGAACTGGGATATTATCAATACCGTAACATCTGTTTGCTTCCCTATCCCATTCCTTCCTTCCTATCGCATGCCTTCCATCCTGAAGTGCCCATCATCTGCGATTTTGTGCCCAGACTCGGTTTTTTGAGGGGAGTAGGGTGGATAGCAGTTTTATTATACATACATATCCCTAAACATTCTTTGTTTGTTTTAGGCTTTAAACAAATAGGACTTGCATGTATCAATAGTTGTCAGAAGTGCCATGAATCATATATTAAACTGAAGTTTTCCAAGTTGGAATTATTCATAACCAATAGTATGTGTTCCTATTATTATGTGAAATATTTCAGCATTTCAAGACTTGAAAATGATAAATTGTCTTGCAAGGCCCAACATTTGATATGTCTTCATAAATCATTTCCAATAGCTGTCCAGTTCAATTTATCCTCCTGGGGTTCTGTAGGACATGATCTGTGGCCCTGGCCATGCCCTTTGCAGTACATAAATATGCTTTCAGGCAACTTGGGACTTAATTCTACAGGACTGTGTCCAGTAATGATGTCAACATAATGTATCTGCTCTGAAACTGTATTAGATCTGCCATAATAATGCTCTTAGTTAGAGGTCTGCACACTTGTTTTTATATATCTGACCTTTAACCTGGCTCATCTCATTCTTGTCAAGCTCTCAGGCAGAAAAGCAATGGTTGGGTACTCATTAGGACCATCATGTCTTAAAATCTGTACTGCCACAGTAAAAGAACATCATAAATATATCCATCATTTTTGCCCATGCTAATTAATCAATTTCCAGCTTGGAAAGATCATTTATGGAATTATTAGGGCCTAACCAGTCAAAAGGACTAACACATCCTCAAGTCATTATAGATATTTAAAATTGGGGGCTTATCAGTTTGACTACCAAAAAAAATATAATTAAGCAGCAAGCACATTCTTTTGTTACTTCAGAGATTTGTTAAACAACAGATAGAAAATGACTCCACTATATAGTCTTAATGTTAGTTTTTATTATAAATTTGACTGGGAGTCAGGAAGATTGCAAGTTTTGTTTGTTGTTTTTTTTTTTTCATGGCTCCTGATAAGAACGGGAAAAAAAATCGTACTGGACCATACTACATATAAGATGCCAGACAAACAGATACAAGTACAAATGAGAATTCACAATGAAATATATTTAATTTCTAGGTACAACAGAACCTATGAGTTGAAGATGAATGAAGGTCGTTGTGATAAATGTTTTCCAAAAACTTGTCACAGAGGATGGCTGTGAAAAAACCACCAGGAGGACAGCTGTGCACGTAACAATGTACAAAAAGTTATAATGTTAAATTGTGTGCTTTTTTTATGTGTTTGTGGTATTGTTCCTGAAGCGCAGTACCAAAAGTGTTTAATAATTGGCACAATGATGACTTACTTTTTGCCGTTTACCCAGCTGAGGGTATCTTTGAAGAAATAATTTAAGACTGAGATGCCAATAATATATATTATGTGAATTACTCAAGTATAATGCAGTTTTTTATTAAAATGGGTGAAATGTTCTTTTCAGCATATAAGTACCTGCAGATGAATGTTCAAGTCCTTAGCAGTGGTGTTTAAAAATTCTTCATTGCCTCAAGTAAGTGATTAAGATTTGTCAAGCAACCGAATCTAGAGATAATTTGAAAGTACCTGATGAATTCCAAAGGGCTGAGGCCATTTCCTGTTAAAGGTGCCTTTTTGTGTGTCAGGTTTTGATTTTCTTTGAGTTTTGATTATGGATTGATTTTCACTGTTGGTTTCTGATTTTTTTCCAGAGGTGTGGCATACAACATTTTGGAAGGGAAAATGAAGAATTGGTCAAGACATGAATTAAAGCAAATGACGAAAATTAATATTTTATTTAACATTGATCATCTCACAGTAAATTATGTAGAAAAATATAAGTTCAAATGATTTTAATTGCTGGGCAATAAAGTCTGTTTTCTTTAAAATATATCAGGTCTTTAAACAGCTTCATTTTCTTTTTTTTTTTTTAGATTTTTTTATAAGTTTATTTTACAAATTTATTTATTTATTTATTTTTGGCTGCGTTGGGTCTTTGTTGCTGTGCGTGGGCTTTCTCTTGTAGCGGCGAGCAGGGGCTACTCTGTTGTGGTGTGTGGGCTTCTCATTGTGGCTTCTCTTTTTGCGGAGCACGGGCTGTAGGCATGCAGGCTCAGTAGTTGTGGCTCGCAGGCTCCAGAGCGCACACTCAGTAGTTGCAGCGTACGGGCTTAGTTGCTGTGCAGCATGTGGGATCTTCCAGGACCAGGGCTCAAACCCGTGTCCCCTGCATTGGCAGGCGGATTCTTAACCATTGCGCCACCAGAGAAGCCCCTAAACAGTTTCATTTTCATAGTTAGTAGTCAGACTCGTTTTTAACATACTTTTAGGGATAGTATATTCTTGTCAATAACTAGGTCCTCTGTGGATAGTGACTCTCTTTGAAGTGTCAGGTGGTGGGCAGCCGGGGAGACTTAGTACATCCAGTTCTCATACCCTTTCTTGCCTTACTGTGTTTCTGGAGAGGTGCTAATCACTGAGTACTAAATAACTATGAGGGCCTCCCCTTTAGAACCTGCTGTTGTTCATGAAAAGCATAGTTGACCCTTGACCCTTAGGGGCGCCAACCCTCCCTAAAGTCAAAAATCCAGGTGTAGCTTTAGAGTCCACCCATTGTATCCAAGGTTCCACATCCTCTGATTCAGTCAGCTGTAGATTGTACAGTGTAATGTATTTATTGAAAAAAAGAAAATCCACCCTTTATGTGGACCCATGCAGTTCAAAGCTGTGTTCAAGGGTTAACTAGTTGAAATTTTCTCAACTCCTTAAATTACCCATTATAAGTAAAGGTTTCACCTATGACCTACAGATTTTTTTAATTTTAATTTTATTCTTTGTTTGCTTTTACATTTGTGAAGAAAAAAGGATTTGGGAATTAATTTAGGACAAATTAGGATTTGTCCTAATCCTAGTATTAGTAATAATATTCTAGATTAAGCAAATAGTGACTGGACATTCCAATCTGTCCAGGGCATGCAAATTTACAAGAATTCAAAAACAACTGAAATCCTACCCAGGTGAAGATTTAAATTTAGCTAAATCTTGCTTTTCCCTGTTGAGTCCCACAGTACATAAATTCCTTGCTTTTATCAAGGTTACAATTTCAATATGGTAAGTCAAACAGTATAAATTGTACAGCAATATCTCATCGCTTCCCATCAAAGGCAACATTTTTTTTTTTTTGAAAAGCACTTATATAATGAATCTCCCACCATGTGGCTTCAAGCTACCGGGAAACAAGGCCCACCAACACCCTTAATCTCCTCAGCTCTTCTGCTGAAGAATTGGGCCTTCACCATGACAGGCTGCTTCGGGAGCTTTCCCTTCCCCAGAACTTTGTAGTAACTGATTGCACCACATCAATGATAGGAGCAGCTCCAATCTTGTTCTTGGCAGCATTTACCTGTGTCTGCTCACTGACCAAGGTCCACAATTTATCAAGGTTGACAGTTGGGCAGAAGCTCTGGTTCCTCTTTAAGTGGTAATGCCTCATACCAACTTTCCCAAAGTATCCTGGGTGATATTTGTTGAAATTGATCCTGGGGTGATGCATGCCACCAGCACTACTGCGGCCTCCTGAGTGCTTACGGTGTTTGCCTAACAATTGAAAAACATTTCCCCCCCCAGTGTTTGATACCAGTCCTTTCATTTCATCAACAGAATCTGAACACTTCACAATTAAGTGTAAAATGGGGGCGATTTTATGGATCCTAGTTTTATAAAACATGTTTTGACTTCACCCCATAGAGAACAAAAAACTGAAATGTAGTATATAAGAAGCCACAAAATAAGGTCTTTAATTTGTAATATATGAATTTTTTTAGACTAGGTTTGCCTTCTGAAAACAACACTGTATAGTCTCTGGCACTAGTGGATATTCAGTAAATACTGTTGAATGAACGGCAAGGAAATAAAGTAATAAATGACCTGTTAAAGTCCTCTAGAGAGTGAGACAGCTGTCTGCCTTCACGGTTAAACTCCATGAAGTACCTATTTCTAAAGAATTGATGCATGACAGTGTCTTGGTTAATAAGGTGGCAATTTTGTGATGACATTTTCCTTTTAGTGAGTAGAACTGTCTTTTTTATTAAAACTTTGGAAAATAAAAACAAGGATCTGGGGATTTTACAAGATAAGTATATTTTCACACGGTGTTCCTACCTTTTCAGAGCAGATATCTTCCCTCCAAAAATGAAGACAGGGTTTGCAAATTGGTTTCTTTGCCTTTTGGTACCTTTCTTGTAACTAGTTAGGTTTAAGGAGCCAATTACTGCTCCTTGATTCAATGGAACTTACTTTTTTTCATTTAACCTGGTTTAAAAATGGAAAATTTCCAAGGCTTTTCCTGATCCCATAATTAGGGCTTCTAAAACAACATAATAGACATGTCAATATCTAGCATGAAAAGTCCTTACATTGAAGGCTTCTGGTTATATAAATGCTGTTATTTACTCATCAATTTTTCAGGTTCACAAATGAAAAAAATGGTTTTACTTTGTAAGTAAATATTTAAAGTGTTATTGCCATCTTGTGACAAATAGAGGGAACTACACAAAAGTCGCTATTTTTTTTCCATTGCTTAGTTTGCAACATTCTTTATATTTTAAGCCGTGGACCACTGGTACACTGGGCTAACCGGAAGTTTTTTTAATAAGATTATCCTATAAAGAAGATGTGGCACATATATACAATGGAATATTACTCAGCCATAAAAAGAAATGAAACTGAGTTATTTGTAGTGAGGTGGATGGACCTGGAGTCTGTCATACAGAGTGAAGTAAGTCAGAAGGAGAAAAACAAATACCGTATGCTAACACATATATATGGAATCTAAGAAAAAGAGTCATGAGGAGACTAGGGGTAGGACGGGAATAAAACACAGACCTACTAGAGCATGGACCTGAGGATATGGGGAGG
>NC_041228.1:68509695-68520218 GCF_002837175.3 Physeter macrocephalus
CATATGTATATGTATAACTGATTCACTTTGTTGTAAAGCAGAAACTAACTCACCATTGTAAAGCAATTATACCCCAATAAAGATGTTAAAAAAAAAGATTATCCTAAATTATAAATTTCTGCTGTTGGCTTTGAGATTTGTATTAGTGTTTATTCCATTAGCAATTAATTTGAAGAAATATTTTATATTTTTTAAGGTGGCATTCTAATGTACCCCTACACACAAGATTACCTGAAGCATTACTTCAAAATCACTCACACTTTTTTCCACTGCTTAAAAAGGAAGGAAGAAAACATTTCCTCAGATTGCCTATTCATCGCTAGCAAAGATAGCTGTCCCAGGTCCATATGTGGCAATAAACTGTTGGAGCTGTTGTTGGCACTGAGTCAGATAGATATCCCTTTGCTCTAAATATTCTTCATTATACAGTTCAAATGGAAATACTGCATTTGGAGCAACACAAAGTACAGCGGCCCCTAAGTGAAGAAGGAAAAAGTATACATGAGAAAAACTTAAAGTGCTAAATATGAAATCATATTTTCAACAAAATAGTGAAAGTTTTACAATTAAGTTCTGATCTATCTGAGTATTTCAATAGCTATTATTTAAAAAAAAAATTTTGAGACCCAGGAAGCAGGTTCAGTAAATGCACAAACTGGTACCAGGGTCAATGGAAGAAACATTGATGTTTAAATTTTAAAATTTGGAAACTACATAAATTTGTCATCCATTGAAATAGCCATTAGTGTTCTGAAGCTGAATAGTGATGTGAGGAGGTGGAAGAAGTAAGGAGAGAAGGTATTGGAAGGTAGAGAAACAATAAGATAAATCTATGGAATAGAAGAGAAATAACCTTGCGTATATATTTAAATGATTTTTGACAAGGGTGTCAAGACCATTTAATGGGGAAAAGATGGTCTTTCCAACAAATGGTGCTGTGAAAGTGATATCCATGTGCAAAAAAATGAAGTTGGTTCCTTACCTTACATCATAAAAATTAACTCAGTGAATCAAAGATCTACATGTAAGAACTAACACTATAAAACTCTTAGAAAAACACACTGGGGAAATGCTTTATGACATTGAATTTGGCAATGTTTTCTATGATATAACACCAAAAGCATAGGCAATGAAAGAAAATAGATAAAATAGGCCACATCAAAATTTAAAACTTTTGTGCATCAAAAGTTACAATCAGGGGCTTCCCTGGTGGCGCAGTGGTTGCGCGTCCGCCTGCCGATGCAGGGGAACCGGGTTCGCGCCCCGGTCTGGGAGGATCCCATATGCCGCGGAGCGGCTGGGCCCGTGAGCCATGGCCGCTGAGCCTGCGCGTCCGGAGCCTGTGCTCTGCAACGGGAGAGGCCACAGCAGAGGGAGGCCCGCATACCACAAAAAAAAAAAAAAAAAAAAAGTTACAATCAGGGCTTCCCTGGTGGCGCAGTGGTTGAGAGTCCTCCTGCCGATGCAGGGGACGCGGGTTCGTGCCCCCGTAGCCTGTGCTCCGCAACGGGAGAGGCCACAACAGTGAGAGGCCCGCGTACCAAAAAAAAAAAAAAAAAAAAAGTTACAATCAACAAAGTGAAAAGGCAACTCACAGAATGGGAGAAAATATTTGCAAACCATGTATCAGATAGGGGGTCTACAACTGAACAAGAAAACAGCCTGATTAAAAAATGGGCAAAAGACTTAAATAGACATTTCACCGAAGAAGATATACAAATGGCCAATAAGTACATGAAAAGATACTCAACATCAGTAATCATTAGAAAAATGCAAATGAAAACCAGTGAGATACCACTTCACAACAGTAAGAATGGCTACTATCAAAACCAAAATAAAACAGAAGAAAGTAACAAGTCTTGGCAAGGATGTGGAGAAACTGGAACCCTTGTGCACTGTTAGTGGAAATGTAAAATGGTGCAACCCCTAAGGAAAACAGTATGGCAGTTCATCAGAAAATTAAACAGAATTACACATCCTGCAATTTGGCTTCTGGGTATACACCCAAAAGAATTGAAAGCAAGGTCTCAAAGAAATACTTGCACACTCATGTTCATTAGCAGCATTATTCACAATAGCCAAAGGCAGAAGCAACCTAAGTGTCCATTGATGGGTGAAGAGATTAACAAAATGTGGTATATATAGAGACAACAGAATATTCTTCAATCTTAGAAAGGAAATTCTAATGCATGCTACAACATGGATGAACCTTAAGGACATTATACTATGTGAAATCAGCCAGACAAAATAGGACAAACATATGATTCCACTTAGATGAGGTACCTAGAGAAGTCAAGTCCAGACAGATAGAAAGTAGAATAGTGCTTGCCAGGAGCTGGGGGAAGGGGAGAATAGAGAGTTATTGTTTAATGGGTATGGAGTTTCAGTTTTGGAAAATGAAAAGGTTATGGAGTTGGTGTGAATGTCCCTTATACCAATAAACTGTACACTTAAAAATGGTTAAGAAGGTAAATTTTATGTAATGTATATTTTACCACAATTGAAAAAACAAAACAAAACCTTTGACTAATATTGCAGAAGTTAAGCTCTTAAATTATATTCCATTGATTCACTGAATGAGTACCTAAATGTAACTGGCTGGGAGTACAACTGCTGGCCAAGCAGACAGTGCCTGCCTTCCTAGAGCTGTCTGTCATTAGTAAACACAGAAGCCTCAGACTTCTGTGACTGCTCCCTGTACTGCTTTACCTTACCTGAAACCTTGTTGTCCCTTGAGAACACTGCTTTCCTTGTGGCTCTCAAACACCCCACATACCTTAGTGTCACAAGAAGAGTCAGTGCCTAAATTGCTGCACCTTTGCGGCTTCCAGACCATTCTTTCCTCTTGTTAAAAATCTTTCTGCCTTTGATGCCCAGTGCCACCTGGGCTTTATCACCCTTTCTCCTTCCACAGTGAAGTCAACAATCAGCTCTCAGTACTTGGCTCACAATCTTCCTCTATTCCCTAATGCCTGCCATTCAGCGATTTCCATGTGAATGACCCATTTAACTGCCAATCTCCAAGTGTCCTGACCTTTTCCCTCTACCTCCACCACACATTCCCAGAGTCAGAGGAAACTAATATCTCCAGAAACTTACTTCAAAACCAGGAGTTCAAATGTCCCTCTTCTCTATGCTACCTCCTATGCTTCCAGGTCTAATATCTGAGACCTGCAATCTGCTTCCTTCAGTTCACTTCCCTCTTTTAACCAATTTGAGTCCCTCCCTTGCCAGTCCCCCCACTCCCTTGCCCCCCCTGCAACATTGCCACACTCATCTATCAAAACCTCAACTCTGCATGAACCCAACCATTTACCTTGTGCCTGCATTCAGGCTGCTAGGCAGAAAAACACATAATTGGCATTGCTTGGTTTCACTTTAAATGAATCACAGAAACCTGAGATGGGCAGTTGCACTGCCTGACAACCCTGTTGAGTTTCTCTAACACATTTGCTCTTCTTTCCACCCCCCGCCCCCCGCAATGACTATTACATTCCATTCTTTTCTCCTCAAACCTTTCATTTTTAGCTAATGACCTTGTTGACCTTGTGTAGAGTAAAAGACCAAATCTACAGACCAACCTGATTCTGTATCCATTGTTTTCCCTCCTATAAAATTAAGTGGCTCTTCTATAAGAGGCCCTTACCTTCCCATGTGCTCTGGATCCCATCCCCTCTCACCTTTTTAAGGACTTTATGCCTTTGATCTTCCCCTCTTTCTGTAGTTTCATTAGTTTACTTTCTACTGCACATCATATGAGCTATTATCTTCTATCTTAAAAAAAAAAAAAATCCCTTCCTGGACCACACATCCTTCTCCAGCTAATACCCTATTTCTTTCCTCATCTTCATAGTCAAACATCTCCAAGTTGTCTATGTGTGCTGTCTCCATATCTTCACTTCCTACCCCACCTGAATCCCCACTCCATTGAAATAGCTCTAATCACGACCACCTACAACCTCTAGATGGCCAAATCTAATCTTATTCAAACTCGCAACACATGATACAGTTGACCACTACACTCCTTTTTTTTTTTTTTTTTTTTTTGTGGTATACGGGCCTTCCTCTGTTGTGGCCTCCCTTTTTTGAAACACTCTTTTTCTTGGCTTCTATAATACAACTACTTCTCGGTCTCATTTGTTAGTTCCTCCTCCTCAACTCCATTTCTAAATATTGGAATTCTTCAAAGGCAGTCCTGGGGTTCTCTGTATAGTCTCTCTCTCTGTGATTTCATCCATTCCATGGCTTTGAGTACCATCTCTGTGCTGATGATCCCTAAATTATATTTATAGGTTAGAACTCTCTTCTAAACTCCAGATTATTATATCTGTCTACTGATGATCTCTGTAGGATGTCTCAAACTTATATCTATAATTTGATCCCCGCCCCAGCCCAAACCTTTTTCTCTTTCTTCCCAGTCTTGATAAATGGCACCATGATCCACTCAGTTGCTCAAGGCAGAAACCTGGGAGCTTTCCTTAATTCTTCCCTCTCCCCACTGCCCAACTCCTAAATCTAGTTCATAAACGTAACTATTGGTTTTTGCATCCAAGAAAAATATCCCTGAGTAGGGATTATTTTCCTGCTATGTTTAAAGTAAAATTTAAGGAGCTCTTAACATTGTTTTGCTAAGACTTGAAAAAGAATATACCTAACTGCAACTTATTATGAAAACAAAAAGTAACTAAAGGAAAAAAAACTTCATATAGTTTTATTTCCCTCAACAAAAGCTTTCTTATATGCTTCAAGAAAGTCCTGACAAAATAGTTATTAAGTGAAAATAGCCATATTCAGTCACAGGAGTCCTTAATATTATAATACCACAGTTTCTAAGTTCAAAGACACACATTTTTGTCTTCTTACTGAAATCTAGTTGTATCTTAACAATTTTGATGGTAATAGCATGTCACAGTAAAATTGGCAGCATGTTTTCTTCATGGTATGTAAAATAATGTCTTAGATTTTATCAAGTATATTTTAAAATATAGAATAAGAAGGTAAAGATAAAGCAAGTTAAAAACAAAAATACATATCTTTCTTATTTAATATTGGTTGGGAACAAGCGATTTTCTCTTTTGGTAGGTAAAACTAATTCAGGATGATAATTAACCTTTTCTGGGGGTTATGAAACTCTAAGACAGACTTCAAAAAACTTATGATTGGGGGAAAGTGGCAGGGGTGGTGGTGGTGGGATGAACTGGGAGATTGGGATTGACATGTACACACTAATATGTATAAAATGGATAACTAATAAGAACCTGCTGTATAAAAAAATTAAATTAAATTAAAAAAAAAAAAGGGCTTCCCTGGTGGCGCAGTGGTTAAGAATCCGCCTGCCAATGCAGGGGACACGGGTTCGTGCCCCGGTCCGGGAAGATCCCACACTCCGCGGAACGGCTAGGCCCGTGAGCCACTACTACTGAGCTTGCGCGTCTGGAGCTTGTGCTCCGCAACGGGAGAGGCCGCGACGGTGAGAGGCCCGCGCACCGCGATGAAGAGGGGCCCCCGCTCGCCGCCAACTGGAGAAAGCCCTCGCACAGAAACGAAGACCCAACACGGCCAAAAATAAATATAAAATAAATAAATAAAATTTAAAAAAAACTATGATTCCTCTCCGTAAGCAAAAAGGTAGAAAGCACATGCATATAAAAATTTACATATAATTTAGGGATTCACAAGCCCCTAGGACTCTCTCAGTATCCATGGATCCTAGGTTAAGAATTCTTGATTTAGATAATTATAGAGCAAAGTTCTAATGTTCTAATGGATCTCTGTGAAAAGTTATTACAAATTGAATTTGAAGCAAATTTAAACACTAAACATATACACACAGCAAAGTCAGTGTTAATATACCCTTTCACTCCCAGGGTTGGAACTGAAAATTAATAAAGTAAAAATCTCACTAAAATACAGTCGGGAGGCCAGAAGGGGGAGCTCTCATGCATGTACCTCTCAACATCAATACGGATCTCAACAGGAAGAGACATACCCTGCATCTCCAGCAGGAAGTGACACTTCTTTACTACCACCAGCAGGAGGAAGAAAGATTTTCTCCTTGCCTGGCAATAGCGCCACTAAAGAGAGACTGTCACAATGCAGCCAATGAAAAGCCACTATACTTGGAACTCCCAGTTTCCTCCAATGGACTTTCTGTTATAACAACCCTCCCAACTCCACTTCTCCTCTATAGAAGAGTTTCTTCTTTGCTTTACCAGACTTGCATGTGATTTACCATAGTTGCAATGTCCTGAACTGCAATTCTTTCCTGTTCCTGAATAAAACTGTTTTGCTGATAAAATAACTGGCTGTTTTATTGTTTTAGGTTAGCAGAACCAAAGTTTGGTTTGAAGGATGGTATATCTCATCAAAATTAATGTCTCATATAATTCAAAAAGAACTTTGTGAGGATAATTCTCTTTACTCTTACCTTTAAGAGCCCCTTTATGTTTTTATTAGCAAAACCATGATAAGCTCCTTTGATTTCAAATAATTAAATGCTATAGTCACAGTATTATAACTAGCAATTCAGAGAAGGTGGTGATGCAAGATGATCACATTTTCTTTGGCTATGTGTCTAACTCCACTCTGGGGGATTGCTTGACGATTAAATGTCGCATGCTATTTTAAAAGGAAGATACATTTTAAATCATTTCATGTGTGATACTTTTTTTTTTTCAGAATTCTCGAAGCAATGCAAAACTTCAAGCATAGAAACAATCATGCATAATTAGGAACTTGATATCAGATAATGATACTACCTGTAAATAATTACTAAATGTTTAAATTCAGACAGGACTTACGTGGTAGAAATTTATTATTCTTTAAAATATTGTTTAAAATATATGTAACATCTTAATTTAACAGATTAAGAATCTTCAAGTTTAAATATAATTATTTGTAGTGATCATTAATAACTTAATAGATTACCATATTTCAATGTTAGAGATGTTTCAAATAATAAGGCTGCAATAAGTACATCTTCTTTAAGCACTTTATTCCTTAGGTTCAGTCGAGCATGGGCTTCAGATAGGGAAACTCTAAAAAAGAAAACTGATGCCAATCAAAATATGTTGATATTATAAAGGTAATATATATTTTGGCAGAAACAAACCAAGATATGTATGAGCATAAGCCACACCTTAAATATCAGCATATTCTTATTTTTTAAAAATTTTAGTTTCTTTTCAAAGCATTTTTTCCTACCAAGTTGAATAGACTGTTGCAGAACAAGGAAGTATCCTGACTTATTATCAAAGAATTGGTTTCTATCCTGGCTTTTCTTTATTATTCTACACCCCGCCCTCCCCAAGTTCTGTTCAGTTAAACACACAGTTGGAAAAATTAACCTAACTAAATATCTCTTATAGACACATCCTTCGTGTTTTCTCCTAGTTCTTAATCCATTTGAAGTCCTCAAAGAATTCTGAAATTTCAGTGTTGGAAGAGATTTTAGAGAGCAAATTTCAAATCCCATCATGTAACTGAATTTTCTCTACAACATCCCAGGCTACTTATTATTTGGTCCCTTTTGAACTTCACCTAGGATTCACTAGGAATCATGAGGCAATCCACTCCTTTATTTTTTATTTTTAAGCTAGCTTTAATGTACTTGAATGATTGCTGGATGTGGGAATCAGAAAACTGGGTTATATCTCTAGAATTTACTAGCTGTGTGAGTTTGTATGAATCATTTAACTTGAGATTTTTTGAAGCTCTGCTATAAAATGGGGATAATAATAATTAACAGAGTTATTGTGATTTCAAATAAGGTATTTGAAAATTTTGGGACTCACCCACAAAGATTATACAAATGTAAGGTGAAATTGGTTTCACTGCAATGTATACCAACTGGTCCCTGTTTTGTCTTCTGGGATTACAAAACAAGTCTAATACTTCTTAAATGTGACAGCTCGTCAAATATTCAAAGACAGCTTTTCTAGTTGCTCCATGCTTTATTTTCTCCAAAATAAATATTCCTAGTTCTTTTTTTTTTTTTTTTGGTGCAGGGGCTGCACCACATGGCATATGGAATCTTGGTTCCCCCAATCAGGGATGGAACCCATGTCCCCTGCTTTGGAAGCACGGAGTCATAACCACTGGACGGCCAGGAAAGTTCCTCCTAGTTCTTTTAAAATGTCATGTGACATAATTTTCAAGCCCCTTGTCATCTTGGCTATTTTCCTTGTGACCAGATTTGGTTAATATTCCTTTTCAGTACAGTGCTACAGGTGTGATTTGATCAGCAGGGTAGAGGTGGGGCAGAATTAGCATTTTCTCACTCTTGATACTATGTTCTATTACTACAACCTCAAATCACAGTATTATTTACAGCCATATTACCTTGCTTACTCATATTATATGTAAAAATAATGAAATCTCAAATCTTCTTCATATTAAGCCAGATCACCCCTTTCCAATGTATTCACACTTATAGCAGCGAGGTTGGGACCTAATTAAAGACATTACAGGGACTTCCCTGGTGGTCCAGTGGTTAATACTCCACGCTCCCAATGCAGGGGGTCCAGGTTCAATTCCTGGTCGAGGAACTAAGGTCCCACATACCACAACTAAGCCTGCATGCCTCAACTACTGAGCCCGCATGCTCCAGAGCCTGTGAGCCGCAACTAGAGAAGCCCGCACCCTACAACAAACACACAGCACAGCCAAAATTAAAAAAAAAAAAAAATGACATTACATTTGTCCGATTAATTTTCTTCTTGCTAGACTAAAATCATAATTTGAGCCTGTGAAGCTCTCTCCAGAGTTGTTTATTTACAAATTTGATTATCATGTTCCTGATGCCCTCACCCAAGCTTCTTCTAAAATTGCTGACCAGGACAGAATATGAATACAGCCTTTCAGGGAAAGAAAAGAGCATTGTTCAGCTCCACTTCTCTAGAAAAGCAAGGCTGGTGTTATTAGGTACTTGTCTATAGAAGGAGGAGAAAAAGTCAAGGTTTATGACTCTTCTGAGTAGTGTGCTTCATTTACTTCGCTGTTTCATAAAACCCATCTCCATCTCTAATGTTTATTTCTAAAATAGGAAAAAGTAGAGTTGTCATATTAAAATTAACTCTGCTTTATTCTTGGATCAGTATAGTCAAATGTAAACTGAGGCTATGTGAGTTTAAATAAAAAATATCTTTTTACTACAGAGAAAAAGCATTATGAGAAAATAGGACTTTCAAACCTTTTAAGCTTTGAGTATTGAATATTTGAAATATTACTTCAGAAAATGGAAAGCATTATACAATTCTGTTTACCATTTTAAAACATCACAGTTAATTTCTTCCTTGCCCTATCTTTAGCAATTTTTTAGCTCTATGAAGATAAATATACAGTTGGAGAAATTAACTGAACATATTTATCTCTTATAGTCCTATAGTTGTCATATCCTATCAGTCCTTCACTTGTCTTATTTTGTATTACAGTCATAAAAAGATATTTATTTAATGGATTATTTTACCCCTGGTCCTACTTCATAATTTGGTTGAGATTATACGTTAATCTATATTAAATGAAGTAATGGTCTATCAACAGGGGACTGTTTAAATTATGGTACAGCCATATCACAACATAGTAAAACTGTAATGCAGCTATTAAAACAGAATGAGGTAATTCTTTATGCGCTGATAGTATGACATCATGATATGTATACCTGCATGAGTCCATTTGGGCAAAAAGAGAATATCTATCCATAAAGGTATATACCAATTTATATATTATAAAAATTTATTTTTTTTTTTCTGGTACGCGGGCCTCTCACTGTTGTGGCCTCTCCCGTTGTGGAGCACAGGCTCCGGACGCACAGGCTCAGTGGCCATGGCTCACGGGCCCAGCCGCTCTGCAGCATGTGGGAATCTTCGCGGACCGGGGAACGAACCCGTGTCCCCTGCATCGGCAGGCGGATTCTCAACCACTGCGCCACCAGGGAAGCCCATAAAGATATTTTTATATAATATACTTAAATAACATATTCATCTAAATTATATAACATAGTCAAATAAAATATGTATTTGATATACATCACATATTTAAATTATATATTTGTATATGCTAGTATTTGAATGAATAATATCTGGAAGGATACACAAAAACTCTTGCCAGTGATTATCTTTAGGGAGTGGAATAGTAATAGGTAGGGTTAGCAGGGCACTTTACTCATTATTTTAGACTTTTCTTTCAGTACGTCTGTACTTTACTTTTACAATAAAAATTAGTTTAAAAAAAACCTTTCAAGGAACAATAATACATGAGTGTACTAAAGTATTTAAACGTACAGGGAACAGGGGATTTCCCTGGTGGCGCAGTGGTTAAGACTCCGAGCTCTCTATGCAGGGGACCCTGGTTTGATCCCTGGTGAGGGAACTAGGTCCCATATGCATGCCACAACTAAGGAGCCCATGAGCTGCAACTAAGGAGCCTGCCTGCCGCAGCTAAAACCTGGTACAACTAAATAAAATTAAAATAAATTATTTTATATTTTATTTTTTAGTGGTACGCGGGCCTCTCACTGTTGTGGC
>NC_041228.1:68520501-68529363 GCF_002837175.3 Physeter macrocephalus
CGGGCCCAGCTGCTCCGCGGCATGTGGGATCTTCCCGGACCGGGGCACGAACCCGTGTCCCCTGCATTGGCAGGCGGGCTGTCAACCACTGCGCCACCAGGGAAGCCCCAATTAAAATAAATTTAAAAATTTCAAAAGTGTTACAGATGTTAACACTTAAAAAAAAAATAAGAGTACAAGGAACAATATACTTAATTTTTTTTTCTAGGTTCAACTACAAAATACCTAGAATGTAAACAGCCCCATTTTAAAACATAGTCATTTTCATTTGAATTCAGTGCATTTTTCTCAGACATATCTGATACAGGGTATCCAATAAAAATTCATTTAGTGAAAACAAACTGCTGGAGGTTCAAATGATGTAATACTACAACAGAAGGAATTACTGTCACCTTAAATTCTTTTGGAACATATTATAAACCAACCAACCAGCAATCAAACAAACAAACAAAAAAAAAACAAGTGAGACAGTTAATAGAACACATCATTTAAAGGTCAATAATGGTTTTAAAATTGAATACCTACAAATATTTTAATGCAGATGCTGACAGCTTTGATCCACATATAGAATCTGTTCTGATTCTGCGACTTGCTAGGTAATAGCCATGAATCATTCTTTCTGCCTCCAAGCTGAATTCGACATTCAAATTCTTTGCAAAAGCAAGCAGCTAAATTGAAAGTGTGAAAATTTAAGAGATTCAAACTTTATTATAGAACCTATATTACAAAAATCCAAAGTATACTGTCATTTTTTTTAAGTTTGCATATTTTATTTACAGCAAAATTGATTAAATATCTGGGGCCATCCCAAAGTCACTGAGCACTTTAAATAATAGTCTTATAAAGAATATCACAGTTTACCCAGAATAATCTCTTCCTCCCTTTTAGTACAGAAATATTCTGTGCAATGTACTTGAATGACGATCAGATCTTTGCTTACAGTGGAACAAAGGCTGACTTACAGACTTTTAGTGGGAGAGAGCTTCCCTCAGAATCTTATTTCCCTTTGAATAGCCTTAATTCTCTGACAGTTTACTTCCATCAGACTATCTCTCATTGGCCCTAGAGCTGCATGCCCTCCTTCCTTCCCTTCCTTTTAAAGAACACAACCAAACACTAGAAATGTACTGTGTTAACTACTATGAAGGTAGGTCTTAGAGATTCAGCAAGATTTTGGGTAGAGAATAAGTCTTCAACTTAATGATTATCACTGTTTTCTCTGAGGTTTGTGTTTTTTTCTTTCTGAGTGATTCCTAGTTCCGTAAGTCCTTATTCTATGACATCATTTCCAGACTTTTCACCATCTGTGTTGTTTTCTGGTTTGTCAAGTCATAGAACCAAAAGGAAAAATCACCCATAATAAAAAGTTGCTATTAACTATTACATCTATATTTTATAAATTTTTATTTAGTTTTGGCTGCGTTGGGTCTTCGTTGCTGCGCGCGGGCTTTCTCTAGGTGCAGCGAGCAGGGGCTACTCTTTGTTGCAGTGCGCGGACTTCTCATTGTGGTGGCTTCTCTTGTTGTGGAGCACGGGCTCTAAGCGTGTGGACTTCAGTAGTTGTGGTACACGGGCTCAGTAGTTGTGGCTCATGGGCTCTAGAGCACAGGCTCAGTAGTTGTGGTGCATGGGCTTAGTTGCTCCGTGGCATGTGGGATCTCCCCAGACCAGGGCTCAAACCCATGTCCCCTGCATTGGCAGGCGGATTCTTAACCACTGCACCACCAGGTAAGTCCCAATATCTATATTTTAAATATAACCTTTTAAATAGATCTGGATATGTCCTGGGTTGGATATGTCCTGTCTTTATTCTCCTTATACTCCACAATTCCCTCCAGGCCTTCAGAACTGGATAATAATAAAACTATTAATAACATTGGCAGCTCTCTCTAGATTTTATGCTATGTGGGCACAGTGATATGGCATTCTCTGTGGTCCCTATATCCCCTTTCAGTAAAGGACCCGTTGTCCCTGCTACTGAGAGTGCAGCACTGGGAGTTAGCATTAGCCTCCAGTTGTCAACTTCTGCAAGAACTACCTACTTTGATGACTTCATAATACAATTTTTGCTCCAGTCAGGCAGGTTTTCTCACAGTTTTCCATTTATACTCATCTCTACTTTTATGTCTTTGCTCCTATTTTTATTTTTTGAATGCCCATCCTTCTTGTCATCTAAATCTTACCTTTTCTTAAGGCCCAACTAAAATCTCACTGCCTCCTGAAGTCTTCCTAACTCTTGCATTCTACTTGATATCTTCCTTTCTGAATTCATGAAATACTTATAGTCAGCACCACTCAGCTTAGCACTTAAGTTGTCCCTTGTTTCATATCTCAATTAAATAATAAACTATTTAAGGAAGAAAAATGTACATTTCTTAGAGAATATAAAAGAACAGAAAGAGGCTCAAATATATAAAGTATTCAGTAAATGCCTGACTAATAAATTCATAGATTTTTTTTGTTTGTCTTTCAGGGAAAAACTGGGCAAAAATTTCTCCAGGTCATTAGTGTGTCTGTATTATTTAGTATCCCAATTCCTAGAGATTACTTTTTTTTATATACTAAAACAAACAAAAAGACCTTATCTTATCATAAATATTATTCTTTTTCTGTTCTAATTTATGTGAATAAATTATGCTTATATTTCATTTTTAAATCCCCCTCACCTTTCAACCTTTTATCCATGCAATTTGGGCTACAAGGAAGGCAGGTATGAACAAAAAATTTAATGACCCATGGATTCCCACTTCCCAGCATTCCATGCCCTTTAGCTATCCTACACAGATACTTTAACTCTACTGTGGACAGACTTCTGAATAGTTAATATTAAAAGGGCTTCACTTGTAAACACCTGACTACCTTTAATAGCTATGAGAGGCATTACTAAATTTGCATCATCTACTCTCAGATTCTCTGAACATACCACACATGTTTGCAGGTCAGGACATTAAAATAAATGGGTTTATGAGTCATGAGAGATATCCCCTATAGTCAGAACTCTGCAGGCATTCATATAAAGTTTCCCTTTGAATAGTCTGTAAAATGTAGAAAGCTGTATACTTATAAAGCCTCTCAACATGTTTTATAGAAATATTCTGTTTTGAATCTTTTCATGGAAATGCTTTAAACTATGGTGATTTGCTCAGTGGTTCAAAGAATGAACTCAATGTTTTAATATCTATGTCCTTATAGTTTTTTAAAAATATTTATTTATTTATTTATTTTGGCTGTACTGGGTCTTAGTTGCAGCATGCATGTGGGATCTAATTCCCCGACCAGGAATCGAACCCGGGCCCCCTGCACTGGGAGCATGGAGTCTTACCCACTGGACGGCCAGGGAAGTCCCTATGTCCTTACAGTTTCTAGTTTAATTATAAACCTAAATTTTTTCTATACAACGTCCTTAAAATGCTTAAAAGCTGGAAGCAAATTGGAATAAAAGAATTCTAAATAAGGAAAATTAAATGTTCAAAGGGAGTTTTATTTACATTGAGAAACATTAGCACATACTTTTACCTTTTCAAAATCTTCAGTTGTGAACTGTTTAGAAGCTACATAAAGCAGCCCTTCAGGATCAATGGCTTTCTTTAAAGTATGCTGCACAGTAGGAAGAAGTGGGTGGCAAGGAGATGACTCATTGCAGTTAATCAATAATCCAAATGCCTCTACGAGATTAGCTGGAATCAAACTGCAATCCTACATCAAACAAAAATGTAAAAGGCAAATATTAAACACTGGCATTTTAATAAACACTTCAAATTAAGTATTATTTAGAATTATTATTTAAATTATTAGTAGAATTATATTATTATATTAATTAAATTATACAACTATCATTGTAATAATATTTTATTTGTTATTATTAATTATTATTTAAAGTGATTCCCAAATAGCATGGGAACTTTGTGATAACAAATTTTTCTAAAATGCTTTTTACTGAGTATCTTCTTACACATTATTCATTAAAGCCTCTCCCACTACCTATTCAAATAATAATTTCTAGTTGGCAGACACCTGCTTTGCATAACTAAAAAATGAAAATTTTCAAACAACTGTGTCATTATTTAGTTCTAGTACCCAATTAAGTATAGAAATTAAGCACAGAAATAATAATAAAACATTAAGAACAATAAAAACATTAAGATTAAAATCTGTGACTAAATTCCCTGAACAACACTCTAACAATAAAATACACATATACTTTACCATCTGACCAATTAGAGTATTGGTTTTCTGTATATTTCTTCTTGAACATGAATCCATATCAACAAAAGACCAAAAACTGCACCGAACTGGAAAAGTCATTTGTTGGTCCATATCATCCCCAAACTTCTTTCCCGAGATGTATACTGTGATGCTTCTACTTTCCACAGCTAAGTCAAAAGAAATTATCCATTTGTTATTTAAGTTCACTTTGGTCTATAATGTCTATAAATTAATAAATATTATTATACAGAATTTTACAGTCTAAATTTTGGATAGTAAAGACACAAGTAAATTTGATTGTTTTGCAAGATATGGCTAAATTAGAGGATCTGCCATAAAAAAGAAGAAGGCAAGAAAAACATTTGAATGTTTATGTGTCCCCTGACGATGAGTATCATCAGTCCAAAGTATGTAGCTAGAATCGTGAATTGGGAGGAATAGGCAGAGGGTAAGGAGACTGGTCATATAGTGCAGGTAGTGCAGGCTTACAAGGGAGGCTGAAATTAAACAATGTTCTTTTTTTTCTTTCTTTTGGCTGCATCATGCGGCATGTGGGACCTTAGTTCCCCACCCAGGGATCAAACCCACGCCCCCTGCATTGGGAGCGTGGAGTCTTAACTGCTGGAGTGCCAGGGAAGTCCCCAACAATGTTCTTTAATGTGCCAAAAAAAATAATAGAAAGTGGGCCATCTAAGTAGGAGTGACTAGGAGAAAATGCATCTCAAATTCAACATGTGAGAAACCAAATTCATCATTTCTCCTCCTCAAATGGCTCTTGTGCATTACTCACAATTAGAATCACCATTGATCCACTTAAAACCCAAACAAAAAATGTGGAAACATCCCATTCTCCTTTCTATCCTCCCCTTATCCCTTATAAGCATTCAATCTATGGATTCAATTCTATTCCTAGGATGCTATCTCCCCAATATTTCTCAAATTAATCTTCTCTCTGTTCACGATAAAAGTTTTTTTGTATACATGTTTATTTTTCTTTTGGATCATAAGGTAAATATATATTTAACTATATAGAAACTGCCAGAGCAGTTTGCAAAATGCTTGTACTATTCTATACTCTCATCAACTATATATGAGAAGATCCAACTTCTCTACCTCCTTGGTAACATCCGTTGTTGTCAGTCTTTTTAATTTTTGTCATTCTAGTAGCCAGGGCCAGCCACATAATTTGTAGGGTCCAATGTAAAATGAAAATATGGGCCTCTTATTCAAAAAGCAGGGGAAAATGCTGTTTTTTATATAAAGTTTTTTCTTTTAAAAATATTTTATTACTTATAAAATGTAATAGGGGTGATGTGGAGAGATTAGAACCCTTGTGCATTACTGGTGGGAATGTAAAATGGTGTGGCCACTGTGGAAAGCAGTTTGGTGGATCCTCATAAAGTTAAACATAGAATTACCACATGATCCAGCAATTCCATTTATAGGTATATATGCAAAAGAGTTGAAAGCAGGGACTTAAACAAATACTTTTACACCAATGTTCATAACAGCATTATTCACAATAGCCAAAAGGTAGAAACAACCCAAGGGTCCATTAACAGATGAATGATTTTTTAAGTGATTTTATATATATATATATATATATATATATATATATAAAATCACTTAAAAATTCATTCATCTGTTAATGGACCCTTGCGTTGTTTCTACCTTTTATTCAAAAAGCAGGGGAAAATGCTGTTTTTTATATAAAGTTTTTTCTTTTAAAAATATTTTATTACTTATAAAATGTAATAGGGGTGATGTGGAGAGATTAGAACCCTTGTGCATTACTGGTGGGAATGTAAAATGGTGTGGCCACTGTGGAAAGCAGTTTGGTGGATCCTCATAAAGTTAAACATAGAATTACCACATGATCCAGCAATTCCATTTATAGGTATATATGCAAAAGAGTTGAAAGCAGGGACTTAAACAAATACTTTTACACCAATGTTCATAACAGCATTATTCACAATAGCCAAAAGGTAGAAACAACCCAAGGGTCCATTAACAGATGAATGATTTTTTAAGTGATTTTATATATATATATATATATATATAAAATCACTTATATATATTGGAATATTATTCAGCCATAAAAAGGAATGAGATTCTGTGAAGAGGCAAATTCATAGAGACAGAAAGTCAAATAGAGGTTCCCAGGGGCTACAGATAGGGGGGAATAGAGAGTTATTGTTTAATGAGTACAGACTTTCTGTTGGGGATTATGAAAAAGTTCTAGAAATGGATAGTGGTGATGATTGCATAACATTGTGAATGTACTTAATGCCACTGAACTGTACATTGGAAAATGGTTAAAATGGTCAATTTTATGTTGTGTATTTTATCAATATTTTTTTAAAAAAGGAATGAAGTGATACATGCTACAACATGGATGAACCTCAAAAACATTATGCTAAGTGAAAGAAGCCAGAAATAAAAGACCACAAATTGTATGATTCCATTTATATGAAATGTCCAGAATAGGCAAATCCATAGAGACAGAAAGCAGATTAGGTTTCCGGGAACTCTGGGGAGAGGGGGCATGGGAGGTGACTGCTAATAAGTATGGGGTTTCCTTTGGGGTAATGAAAATATTCTGAAAGTATAACAGATAGTGGTGATGGTTGTAAAACTCTGTGAATATTCAAAAAGCCACTGAACTGTACCTTTTAGGTGGGTGAATTTTATGGTGTGCAAATTATACTTCAGTAAAGCTATTACCAGAAAATGTAATAGAAGTAGCTGTCAGTCTAATACTAAAATTTTAAATTATTGACATGAATTTTACCATTTATATTGTACAATTCCAGTCTTAAATACAAATATTTGAGCATTTAACTCATATGCAGCATCATTAGTATTTTGTAGGAAGTATTAATACACGCTTATGTATTTTTGTTCTTATCAGAACAGGGAAAATATTTTTATTTTTCACAAAACTGTTTTTAATTTGTTTCTTGATATGCACACATTTCACCAGCACTCTCTACTGATGAGTAAGGAAGGACTGAAAGGAAAAGGAACAACAGGTTGCCCTATCTTTCCCTTCCCTCCTGTATTATCATTTTCAGTGTAAGAGGTTGGCAAATACAGGGAAGTAACCAAGTAAGAAAGGATATGATGGGGTTCCTCGGTCATCTGTGTTTCTTAGAATGCAACTGCCTATTACAGAAGCAAGTCTGATTCAAGTGGAAAGCTTGGCCTCCTTGGGGCTATAAGTTCCCCATCTCACTCAGTGGAAGATGTTTTGAAATGGAACATGGACACTGAATTGCAGTGTAGTCACAATGCATGAGAGTCCAGCGAGAATCAAACTGATTACAAATTAAGTGTGTTAACAAGCCTCATAGTGATCGCAAATGCTATTTGAAATAGGGCAGCAAGGCATGGTGGACACATGCATGGATGTATCCCCTCTGCTCACGTTCAAGCTCCACTGTCTTCCTTACAAAACAACTTCAAAGATAAAATCATTAAAATTTTCTTTTTATAAAAATTTATTTAATTTATTTATTTTTGACTGCGTTGGGTCTTCATTGCTGTGCGCGGGCTTTCTCTAGTTGCAAGTGGGGGCTACTCTTTATTGGGGTGCACGGGCTTCTCATGGTGGTGGCTTCTCTTGTTGCGGAGCACGGGCTCTAGGCGCGCGGGCTTCAGCAGGTGTGGCTCATGGGCTCTAGAGCGCAGGCTCAGTAGTTGTGACGCACGGGCTTAGTTGCTATGTGGCATGTGGGATCTTCCTGGACCAGGGCTCGAACCCGTGTCCCCTGCATTGGCAGGTGGATTCTTAACCATTGAGCCACCAGGGAAGCCCTAAAATCATTAAAAATTTGAAGATGGTGACAGAGTTTTAACCAAGTGCCAGGCTCTTCTAGGGGGAGCTATACTTGTTCCCCCCCATGAAGCAGCACCTGCTAGTATGTGTAAGTATTGGTATCTCATTGTGGTTTTTATTTTCATTTCCCCAATATCCAACTAATAACATTAAGCACTCTTTCATGCACTTATTTGTCATTTTGTATACATTCCTTTGTGAAGTCACTATCTAAGTCTTTTGACCATTTTTTTGCTGGGTCCTTTGTGTGTATGTGTTTTTAAGTTGAAGAATGTTTGATTTACAATGTTGTGTTAATTTCTGCTGTACAGAAATATATATATACATATACATTCTTTTTTATATTCTTTTTCATTATGGTTTATCTCTATGAGTCTGTTTCTGTTTTGTAGGTAAGTTCATTTGTATCATACTTTAGATTCCACATATAAGTGATATATGATATTTGTCTTTCTCTGTCTGCCTTACTTCCCTTAGTATGATAATCTCTAGGTCCATCCATGTTGCTGCAAATGGTATTATTTCATTCTTTTTTATGGCTGAGTAGTATTGACAAAGTACATCTTCTTTATCCATTCATCCGTCAAGGGACATTTAGGCTGTTTCCATGTCTTGGCTATTGTGAACAGTGCTGCTATGAACATAGGAGCACAAATATCTTTTTGAATTATAATTTTGTCTGGATATATGCCCAGGAATGGGATTGCTGGATCATATGGCAACTCTATTTTTAGTTTTTTGAGGAACCTCCATACTGTTTTCCATAGTGGCTGCACCAACTTACATTCCCACCACCTCTGTAGGAGGGTTTCCTTTTT
>NC_041228.1:68529508-68561368 GCF_002837175.3 Physeter macrocephalus
GAGGTAGTATCTCATTGTAGTTTTGATTTGCATTTCTCTAATAATTAGTGATGTTGAGCATCTTTCCATGTGCCTGTTGACCATCTGTATGTCTTCTTTGGAGAAATGTCTATTTAGGTCTTCAGCCCATTTTTTGATTGGATTGTTTGTTTTTTTGTTGTTGAGTTGTATGATCTGTTTGTATATTTTGGAGATTAAGCCTTGTCAGTCACATCCTTTGCAAATATTTTCTCCCATTCTGTAGGCTGTCTGGTTCTTTGTTTTTCAAATTACTGACTTGTTAGAATTGTTTCCATGTTCTACTTGTATGTCCTATGTCAAATATATGTATTGCAATTATTTTCTTTTTCTTTGCTTGCCTATTCACTTTTTAAATATCCTTTTTGATGTGTATAACTTTTTAGTTTTTAGTCCAATTCATCAATTATTTTCTGTTTATTGCTTTCTGGGTTTTGTCTAAAAAATCTTTGCCTACCCTAAGGTCATGAAGATTTCCCATGCTTTCTTCTAGTAGCTTTATAATTTTAGTTTTTACATTTAGGTTTATGATCCATCTTTAATTAATTATTGTATACAGTTGTGAGGTATAAGCCAATATTAATTTTTTCCATATATATAGCCAGATGTTCCACCATCATTTGTTGAAAAAACGTTCCTTTGTCCATTTTCTTGCTTTGATGCTGTGGTCAAAAATCAAGTAAGCATACTAGTGTGGGTCTATTTCTGCATTCTCTTGTAGGGAGAGGCAATATGCTATCTGCCCTGAGTATTGCTGCACATTCTTGCCGGTATGCCAAGAGTGTAAGGCCCTAACTTCTCTTGGCCCGATACTTATCTGTCCATATCCTTGTTAGTTATAAATCTGGCCCAAGCAGCATTATCCTAATACTAAAACCAGACAAAAGATATTATAAGAAAACTACTGACCAATATCTCTTGTGAATATACAGGCAAAAATCCTCAACAAAATAGTAGCAAATCAAGTCCAACAATGTATAAAAAGAATTATACACCACAGCCAGGTAGGGTTTATGTTAGGTATGCAAAGCTGGTTCAACATTTGAAAATCAATTAATGTCCATAATATCAACAGGCTACAGAAGAAAAATCACATTATCATATCAATAGGTGTAGAAAAAGCATTTGATAAAATTCAGCACCAATTCATTATTAAAAAACTCTTAGTAGATTAAGAATAGAGGGGAATTCCTTCAACTTGCAAGAGAACTTCTACAAAAAACCTACAGCTAACATCATACTCAATGGTGAGAAACGTGAAGCTTTCCTATTAAGATCAGGAGCAAGACAAGATCAGGATGTTCCTTCTCACCACTGTTTTTCAATATCATATTGGAAGTCCTAGCTAATGCAATAAGACAAGAAAAGGAAATAAATCTGGCCTAATACAAACTCATGTGTTAACACAACTGAGAGCAAAGCCTAAAACAATGCATTTGCACATTAAAGTCCTCTGTTTTTATTTATAGAGGTAAAGTGAGAAATGTCATTTAATATAATTTTCTATTCCTAAAACGTGTACAATACAATCTTAATTGTTAAGTAACCCCTTGACACTGATGAGACTACAAGTTAAACAGGTGAAAATTAACTTGAAAAAATACTGTTTACCTGATTGAAGCTGTTCAAGTTTATCTTTTTTGTGTGAAGCCAAGTCTCCTATAAAGCAGATACCACCTTTAGCTAGCAAAGCACTGCCACCTTGAATGCTAACTGCTCCAGTTCCATACTTATTCCTGGATAGAGTAGGAAAAATTTCAGTAGAGACTGGATGACGTATACCACGGGACACAAGGTTTATACTAAAATTCAAAAGCCTAAGGGAAAAAATAAATTATTCATTACTATTATTTAATATTTGATTTTCAGAAGTCATAATGTATAATAGCTATACAATTAGATTTAATTTGATTCAATGTCTATTGAGCACTAGTGCTATGGATAAAAACATATATGTAGGACTTCCCTGGTGGTGCAGTGGTTAAGAATCCACCTGCCAATGCAGGAAACACAGGTTCGAGTCCTGGTCCGGGAGGATCCCACATGCCGCAAAGCAACTAAGCCCGTGTGCCACAACTACTGATCCTGTGCTCTAGAACCTGTGAGCCACAACTACTGAGCCCGCATGCCACAACTACTGAAGCCCACACGCCTAGAGCCTGTGCTCCTCAACAAGAGAAGCCACTGCAATGAGAAGCCGTGCACCAAAATGAAGAGTAGCCCTCGCTTGCCACAGCTAGAGAAAGCCCACACGCAGCAACGAAGACCCAATGCAGCAAAAAATAAGTTAACTAATTTTTTTTAAAAAAAGAATTTGTCTTTGCTATGTATTGTCTCAGGTTATTAACAATATATATATATATGAGATTTGGTCCTTAACCTGGAAAGCTCACAGCCTAGAGAGATGTAAACAAAAAACTAAAACACGATGTGATAATTACTAAAATAATGTCATGAGGACATCCATAAAAGATCATTATTTCCTCCTGGATGGAAGTCAGAGGAAGCTATAGAGAAATGACATTTGAATGGGGACTTCCTTTTTTTATGAATTGCTTTCTTTCGTTTATTCAAAATTTTTGCATTTAGGCTTGCCAATAGTTCATCAGGACTACCCCTGCTACCTATGTATCAAGATAACTCTTGATACAATCTTTTGCTTTCTAATCTCTTTGCCAATTGCCTCAACCTCTTCATTTCTCAAATTTAAATTATAAGAAAGGAATATGATTATCTTAGCTTTTAAATCCTTGCCACAGAAATCATAGCTTGCTGGTGCAATCTACTATGATGAGCAGAGATACGGTACAAAGAGGGTGAAGCAGTATCTCTCAAATGTGGATAGGTAGATGCTATAAAATGTCTAGTGTATGCGTCATTCCAAAGAATTTAGATGCTAATTGGAAGATATATAAAATGGGTAAGATTTAGAAAGAAAATTTGCAAGCCTATAGAGCAGTGGTTCTCAACACTAGCTCACATTAAAATCACCTGGGGAACCAACAGACACATGAAAAGATGGTCAAATCACTACTCATCGGGGGAAGGCAAATCAAAACCATGATGAGATATCACATCACACCTGTCAGAATGGCTGTTATCAAAAAGACAAAAAAACAACCCAAGCGTTGGCAAGAATGTGGAGAAAAGGGACTCCTTATGCACTGTTGGTGGGAATGTAAATTATTGCAGCCACTGTGGAAAACAGTAAGGAGGTTCCTCAAAAAACTAAAAATAGAGTTACCATATGATCCAGCAATCCCACTTCTGGGTATTAATCCAAAGAAAACAAAAACACTAATTAGAAAAGATATATGCTCCCCTATGTTCATTGCAGCATTATTTACAATAGCCAAGATACGGAAACAAGCTAAGTGTCTATGAATAGATGAATTGATAAAGAAGATGTGGTATATATATAATGGAATATTATTCAGCAACAAAAAGTATGAAATCTTGACATCTGTGACAACATGGATGGGCCTAGAGGGTATTATGCTAAGTAAAGTAAGTCAGATAGAAAAAGATAATTATTATATGATTTCACTTATATGTGGAATCTAAAAAAAAAAATGAACAAACAAAACAAGACAGAATAGATATAGAAAACAAACTTGTTGCCAGAGGGGAGGGGGATTGGGAAAGTGAAATAAGTAAAAGAGGTACCAACTTCTAGTTATAAAATAAATGTCACGAGGATGTAAGGTACAGCATAGAGAATATGGTCAATAATATTGTAATAACTTTGTATGGTGACAGATGGTAACTAGACTTATTGTGGTGACCATTTGAAATGTATATAAATATTGAATCACTATGATGTACACGAACATGATATTGCATGTCAATTATACTTTAACAAAAAAAAATTGCCTGGGGTTTTTAAAAAATTCTAGTGCCAAGCCCCACCCCAAACGATGTAAATTAGAATCTCTAGGGGTGGGCTTCCCTGGTGGCGCAGTGGTTGAGAGTTCGCCTGCTGATGCAGGGGACACGGGTTCGTGCCCCGGTCCGGGAAGATCCCACATGCCGTGGAGCGGCTAGGCCCGTGAGCCATGGCCGCTGAGGCGGTGGCGCGGCGGGGCCGGTGAGCCATGCGCGCTGAGCCTGGGCGTCGGGAGGTGTGCTCCGCAACGGGAGAGGCCACAACAGTGAGAGGCCTGCGTACCGAAAAAAAAAAAAAAAAAAAAAAGAATCTCTAGGGGTGAGCCACAGTCATAAATTTTTTAAAAAATATTATCCCAGATGATTCTAACACACAGTCAGGCTGAGAACCTAGTTATATAGAACAATGGGCCTCAAACTTGGCTAATCATTGGAATCAGCTGAGGAATTTTTTGAACTACTGATACAAGGTCACAGAGTAAAAGATCCAAATACAAAAATCAATTGTATCTCTATATACTCACAGCAAATATTTGAAAAATAAAATTAATAAAACACTACCATTTTTAATAGCATCAAAAATACCAAATACTTAGACATCAACTTAAATTATGTGTATGACCTTTACAAAACTTTGCTGAAAGAAATTAAGATTTAAATAAATGGAGATATATACCATATTCACAGATTGGAAGACTCAATACTGTTAAGATGTAAATTCTTCCCAAATTGATTTATAAGTTAAATGTAGTTCCATCAAAATCCTTAAAGGCTCTTTTGGGGTGATGGGGATGGAGGTTGGTATTAACATATAGATTCTAAACTTTATAAGAAAATGTAAACGACCTAAAATAGTGCAAACAAATCTTAAAAATGAAGAATAAAGTTGCACTACCTGATTCAAAACTTAATATAGAGCTAAAATAATCAAGAATGTGAGGCATAATTATAGACATAAAGGTCAAAATAACAGAAAAGAACGTTTAAATAGATATATATCCAGTTCAATTTTACACCTAAAATTGTTTATAACCACTGTTTATAACCACTGTTTATAACCAGTTCAACTAATTTTCAACATTGGTAGCAAAGCAATTCAATGGGGAAAAGAAAGTCTTTTAAACAAATGGTATGGAAAAATTAGATAAATGCAAAGGAAAAATATTAATCTTGGCTCCTACCTTGTATCATATACAAAAATTGACTTGTAATAGAAAACAGACCTAATGTAAAAACAAATACTTCTAGAAGAAAACATAAAAGAATATCTTCATGACCTTGGGGTAGACAAAGATTTCTTAAACAGAACCCAGAAAACACTAAACATAAAAGAAAATAATAACCTAAACTAAAAGGTCTGCTCATCAAAGGTATCTTTAAGAAAAAAAAAACTCAAGCTTTAGACAGGGAGAAAAATTTCATGATACATATGTGACAATGGATGTGCATCTGGAAGAGCCCCATTTAAAAGTAAGCAAAGGACTTGACACTTCAGAAAAGGAGATACATGAGTAGCTAATAAGCACATGAAAAAGAGCTTGAACCAGTAGTCGTCAGGGAAATGAAACTTAGAACCGTAATGAGACACCATTTCACATGCACTAAGATGGCTAAATTGAGAAAGACTGACCACACTGGATGTTGGTGAGGATAGAAACAACTGGAACCTTAACTCATTGTTAGGAATATAAAATTGTACAACCACTTTAAAAAACTGCTTGGCAGTTTCTTATAAAGTTATATAAACCTACCTTATGACACAATAATTCCACTCCTAGGTATTTATCCAAGATAACGAAAACCTAAGTCTACAAAAAGACTTGTACAAGAGATGTTTATAGCAGCCTTACTTATATAGTCAAAACATGCAAAACCCAGGGCTTCCCTGGTGGCGCAGTGGTTAAGAATCCTCCTGCCAATGCACGGGACATGGGTTCGAGCCCTGGTCCAGGAAGATCCCACATGCCTTGGAGCAACTAAGCCCGTGCGCCACAACTACTGAGCCTGCAAGCCACAACTACTGAGCCCACGGGCACAACTACTGGAGCCCATGCTCTGCAACAAGAGAGGCCACCGCAATGAGAAGCCTGCACACCGCAACTAAGAGTAGCCCCCGCTCGCTGCAACTAGAGAGAGCCCACGCGCAGCAATGAAGACCCAAAACGCAGCCAAAAAAACCCCACAAATCCATTCATTGATTTATTCATGAAATAGCAATTGATCATCTTCTGTGTGCCATGCCCTGTCCTAGGACTTTGCTTTAATAATTAAAAAAAACAAAACAAAACATGCAAAACCCAAATGTCCATCACTAGGAGAACAGATAAACAAATTCTGGTATATTCATATAATGGAACATTACTCATCAATAAAAACGATGAACTTCTGATACACACAACAGGGCCAATCTCAAAAACATGTTAAGCGAAAGAGGCTAGACCCAAAAGAGTGTGCACTGTATGATCTTAGTTATACGAAGTTCAAGAACAGGAAGATTAACCTATGGTGACAGAAATCACCCGTGGAGATAGGAACTAATTGGAAGAGAGAATGAAGGACCTTTCCAAGGTAAAGGAAAACGGAAATGTTCCATATCTTATTGAGGTGATGGCTATAGGAATGTATGCATATGTCAAGACTCATCGAATTGTATACCTAAGATCTGATTACTTCACTTTATTTATGTAAATTTTACCTAAAAAACAAAACAAAACACCAAATCTCTCATACAGCCCCAAATACCACAGGAAAAGGTTAATGACAATCAGAAAGAGAGACAAAGGCTTTAATTTACAAGAGGTATCACAAATCAGTAAGAAATAAACAACTTAATTTAAAAAATGGACAATGGTCAAGGAGTTCATAGAAAAATAATAAAAAGTGTTTAACAAATTCTAAATGATGCTAAAACTTCTAGTTAAAGAAATGCAAATTAAAATAAAATACCACTTTCCATCCATCAAATAGCAAAATTTTAAAGTTTGATAATACCCAGTGTTGGTGAGGCTGTTAGAAAACAAATATTCTCATACTCATTAGTGTAAGATTAAATTGGTGCAATCTGTAGCAGTTAGCACTATATTTACATTGTGATTTAATTTTAATTTTAGCAAAACATCATCTGTCCAATTAAGTTAGAGCTAATTTGAATTTTATTATTTTAATTTAAAATTCATTCCATAAATTTGTTTTTGCTTTATACTTGCATACATGATTTTAATATATGAAGCTTATTCCTAGCTTTTTGAACATTTAAGTAACTTTTTAAAAAGGGTGCTTGCTAGTGGGGAGCCCCAATATGCTGAGTAGAGGCTTACTCCAAGGTTAGAGTGACACCCCCAAAACAGTAATTTTGGCACTTTTAACAGCCTTATTTGGGCGCAGTGAATCAATATTATTGAATGGAATCTTGAAGAAAAAGAAGAAAACAGCTTATTAGCTCTAGCGGGGAGATTATTTTGAAGTGAAAACAAAGTACAAAAGCAGAACACTGCTCTAGGGAATGGGGGAAAAGGAAGCCTGCAAGGAGCCATTTATTTAAAAAGGTCTGAGTGGGGAAACAAGTTGAAACTTCGAGTGGTTAGATTCTCAAAATGTTGAAAGCAAATATCCCATTTCTCAATTCATGTTTTAAAAAGTTTTGAACTTCATTGATAAGTTTATTTAAATATTTATACTGCTCAGATAAATTCCAAATATTTGTCTTGTAATAATGCTCACGGAAAAGATGTATGCAAATCTGTGACCAATTCATAATGTCATATATTTTACCTGTCTACGAGTAGAATATCACTTGTTATAATTAAAAGATCCAGGCAATCTTCCAGTTCCTTGTTACGGTCACTTGTCTGTACTAGACTCATCAACAAACAGAGCTTGAGCAAATTGTAAGTCCCAGGAGGAACAATTTGTGATGCAAATATATTGGCAAGCATTGCTGTAAACTTCCAGTACGAGCTGGAAGTCAAAGAGAGGAGACACCTGAAATTGTCGCTAATTCCTGAAGGAACTGAAAGTAAATATTACATATATGTTAATAAGAGTTTTTTAAAACAAGAAAATGATATAGACATCTAATTCCATTTATCTAAAATATTATCAAATTGCAGTTCTTTTAATAATGCCACATTCAAATTATTACAATGATATTAAATTATGATTGGAGGTCACTCTGGTCTCTCATTTCTATCCCAAGGAATGCAGTAAGAAGAAGCAGTCAACCTGTGTGCCCACATAGACTGGCTGTGGGTTGCAAGCAAATCTCTCATTTTTTTCCTTTTAAGACCTATGTGAGCAAAGCCAGATCATGGGGCTCTTGTACTGCACTGTTTGCTTCTACATATCTATGTTTGAAATATTATCACCTTTAGTGAGGTCTAAAAAGCAGAATGGGAAATATTTGATTATTGCTGTTAAAAGGAGAGATTTATACTCTACTACTTCAACATATACTGTAACATTCTAGACTTTTTCCACTACCTTATTCTGTCCAACTCCTGAAAGAGATGAGTGATTTAATCCAGTTGGTCAGTTTGGGAGAAACAGCTGCACACATGTAACCCAGTCCCCTTCTCCTTCCTCTTGGGCTGTCATCACAGGGCAATGATTTCTTCTACTCATTGATGCCCATGGACTAAGGGAGGCGTACATTAGTGTAGCTCTTGCCACATTTGGGTGGTTAAATCTGCCTAATTCTGGAGTTCAGCAGGAGAAAGCACACTTCACCTACATATATGTCATGTTCTGCCACCAAATCAGTAAACCTTAAAGCACTTCACAGCAGAAAATATCTTAAATATCTTTAAAATGCCTATTGTTCATTAGTAGTTTCTTTCTTCAATATTTTTATTCTTTTAAGAAGTTTTTCTCAGGAATTCCCTGATGGTCCAGTGGTTAGGACTCTGTGCTTCCAATGCAGGGGGCATGGGCCCGATCCCTGGTCAGGGAACTAAGATCCCCACAAACCATACATCGCAGCCAATAAATAAATATATAAATAAATAAATAAAGCTTTCTCTTCAAAATAAGCAGAGGTATCTAGAATCCATTGCATTTAAATTCAACTTGGGCCTCTGTTATTGCAGATGGTTATCTAGGGAATAGAAAAAAAAAATCTAACTTCATTATTTAAGATTTAACTAGCCTGTCCTATATTTAGATATTTGTGTGCCAAGTTAAGAGTAGGTCTGCTCTCCACTTTTGTTTACTTAATTCTTATTTAGGTTGCAAGGAAATTATCAGTAATAAGGGTGATATTTTGGCCCCCAACTGCCTTTCTCTTTTGTCTTATTTCTCAATTGGTTCAAAACTCAGCTGAGGAAAAGGATGCCATTTTATTGGGCTCTTTTTCTCAGACCACAGCAGTTACTTAGCTAGAAAACAAAGGGTTGGATAGAAAAACCTTTAAACTAATCTCTAACTCTTGGCATCTTAAAACATTTTTCTTGTTGGTAATTATTTTTTAAAAAACTCTAAATAAGGTTTAGCCAAAAGAAAGGTGTCCTTCCTGTGGGCAAGGTTTCACATTATCTTGCTTTATTTCCTTTGTAGCATTTATTATCTGAAATGGTCTTATTAATCAGTTTACAGATTTACTGTCTGTCATATGACTTAAGAGTAGGAACCCTGACTGTCCTCAGCACAACTGTAACCCTAGTGCTTTGAAGAGTGCCCAGCACATAGGCAACCAATACTTATTTCCTGAACAAATGGATTTAAATTTAAATATTTGTTAATATATGATACTAACATTTTTCTTACCTTTTGGACTGAAAAAAGTGATACTATTTGCCTCTATACAGAGAGCAGTTTGTGATGTTTTTACACACGTTGGAATTCCAATAATCTTATACTCATTTCCTATATTCATTTCATTCACTAATTCATCTAAAATTGTTAAACATAAAAGAAAATAACTATTTACTAAACAAAACTTTTACATGATCATACGGTTCAAAGATCTAAAACCAGTAACAATTTAGTAGTTCAATTAGTTGCTAAGTATTTACTTTTGTTTAGTATAATACGCATATTGAGTGGCATTAATATCAATACTGTCAAAGTGACTATACTACCCAAGGCAATCTACATATTCAATGCAATCCCTATAAAATTACCAGTGGCATTTTTCACAGAACTAGAACAAAAAAATCTTAAAATTTGTATGGAGAAACAGAAGACCCCCAAATAGCCAAAGCAATCTTGAGAAAGAAAAACAGAGCTGGGGGAATCAGGCTCCCTGATTTCAGACTATACTACAAAGCTCTAGTCATCAAAACAGTATGGTACTGGCACAAAAATAGAAATATAGATCAATGGAACAGGATAGAAAGCCCAGAAATAAACCCATGCACCTATGGTCAATTAATCTATGACAAAGGAGATAAGACTATACAATGGAGGAAAGACAGTCTCTTCAGTAAATGATGCTGGGAAAACTGGACAGCTACATATACATAAATGAAATTAGAACATTCTTTAACACCATACACAAAAATAAACTCAGAACAGATTAAAGACCTAAATGTGAGACTGGACACTATAAAACTCTTAGAGGAGAACAGAGGCAGAACACAGGCAGAACACTCTCTGGCATAAATCACAGCAATATCTTTTTCGATCCATCTCCCAGAGTAATGGAAATAAAAACAAAAATAAACAAATGGGACTTAATTAAACTCAAAAGCTTTTGCACAGCAAAGGAAACCATAAACAAAATGAAAAGACAACCCACAGAATGGGAGAAAATATTTGCAAATGATGTGACCGACAAGGGATTAGTCTCCAAAATTTACAAACAGCTCATGCAGCTTAATATCATCAAAACAAACAACCCAATCAAAAAATGTGCAGAAGACCTAAACAGACATTTCTTCAAAGAAGACATACAGATGGCCAAGAAGCACATGAAAAGATGTTCAACACTGCTAATTATTAGAGAAATGCAAATCAAAACTATAATGAGATACCACCTCACACCAGTCTGAGTGCCTATCATCAAAAAAATCCACAAACAACAAATGCTGGAGAGGGTGTGGAGAAGGGAACCCTCCTACACTGCTGGTGGGAATGTAAATTGATACAACCACTATGGAGAACAGTATGGAGGTTCCCTAAAAAACTAATAATAGGACTACCATATGATCCTGCAATCCCACTCCTGGGCATATATCTAGAGAGAAACATGGTCCAAAAGGATGCATGCACTCCAATGTTCATTGCAGCACTGTTTACAATAGCCAAGACATGGAAGCAACCTAAATGTCCATCAACAGAGGAGTGGATGAAGAACATGTGGTACATATATACAATGGAATATTACTCAGCCATTAAAAAGAGTGAAATAATGCCATTTGCAGCAACATGGATGGACCTAGAGATTGTCATACTGAATGAAGTAAGTCTGACAGAGAAAGAGAACTATCGTATGATATTGCTTATATGTGGAATCTAAAAAGAAATTATACTAATGAATTTATTTACAAAACAGAAACAGACTCACAGACTTAGAGAACGAACTTATGGCTACCAGGGAGGAAGTGGGGGGAGAAGGGATAGTTAGGGAGTGTGGGATTGACATGTACAGACTGCTATATTTAAAATGGATAACCAGCAAGGACCTACTGTATAACACAGGGAACTCTGCTTAATATTATGTAACAACCTAAACGGGAAAAGAATTTGAAAAAGAATAGATACATTTGTATGTGTAGCAGAATCACTTTGCTGTACACCTGCAACTATCACAACATTGTTAATCAACTACATTCCAATATAAAATAAAAAATTAAAAAAAATAAAACCAGCAACAATTTAGTAGTTCAGTTAGTTGCTAAGTAGTTACTTTTGTTTAGTATACTATGCATATTGAGTGGCATTAATAATGTAAATTGAGAAAATTTTATTGCTGATAAATTTTGATATTTATAGGTGATGATGAATTAACTTCAAGAAGCATGTGACAGGGCTTCCCTGGTGGCGCAGTGGTTGCGCGTCCGCCTGCCGATGCAGGGGAACCGGGTTCGCGCCCCGGTCTGGGAGGATCCCACATGCCGCGGAGCGGCTGGGCCCGTGAGCCATGGCCGCTGAGCCTGTGCGTCCGGAGCCTGTGCTCCGCAACGGGAGAGGCCACAGCAGAGGGAGGCCCGCGTACCACAAAAAAAAAAAAAAAAAAAAAAAAAAAAAAGAAGCATGTGACATAGCAACTAGATAGTCTCCTATACTAGTCAAAAGGCAAAACAAGATTATTGTGTTTAAAAGAAACATCTTTCCATTAAATGACAAGAGATGTTAATAAAAATGACCTTGTAAGTAATAATTTTATTTGGGAAGAAAATAATTTTAAAAAGTATTATTCACAGTCTATAATATAGGCAAGTCACTTTTATACACATTATCTAATTGTAAAGTTTAAGACAGATATTGTTATCCCCACTTTATATATGAAGAAACTGAGAGGTTAAGTGATTTGCACCAGGCTAAGTAGTTAAGTAGCAGAACTGAAATTCCCATCTGGGTCTGCTCATGTCTAAAGTCTACCCAGCACAGGGAACTCTACTTAATGCACTGTGGTGACCTAAATGGGAAGGAAATCCAAAAAAGAGGGGATACATGTATATGTATAGCTGATTCATTTTGCTATACAGTAGAAACTAACACAACATTGTAAAGCAACTATGCGCCAATAAAAATTAATTTTAAAAAAAAGAAAAACAAATACCGTCAATGAAAATGTATCCATTTGTAATACAAATAAACTCTTTTGAATCAAAATAAATAAAGTCAGGGCTTCCCTGGTGGCGCAGTGGTTGCGCGTCCGCCTGCCGATGCAGGGGAACCGGGTTCGCGCCCCGGTCTGGGAAGATCCCACATGCCGCAGAGCGGCTGAGCCCGTGAGCCATGGCCGCTGGGCCTGCGCGTCCGGAGCCTGTGCTCCGCAACGGGAGAGGCCACAGCAGAGGGAGGCCCGCATACCACAAAAAAAATAAAATTAAAAAATAAATAAATAAATAAATAAATAAAGTCTACCCGAAAGACACTGTACTAGGTTCCTCTCTCACCTCTACAGACTGAGCAAAGCTTTTGCACAAGTTCAAAATTTATTCTAAAAAACATACACTAAAAATCTTGATCCTCCATTATACAGTTAGAACTTGGATGGTAGTAAAACTGTGAAAGAAAGGCTTACAAGGAGGAGCAAGGATTAACTTCCCTCTGTGATTAAACACTGATCTCCATTTTTTCCCTCCTCTCTGTTTCTCTCTCTCTTTTAGATCCAGAGAGCCTATTGATATACCCTGTAGACCTAGATGGGAAGAATCAGCCCCAAGATTTGAGAAAATAAAAACCCCAAACCAAATAAACAAACATTCCCCCTGCCCCACCCCCCCAAAAAACCCTGAAGGATACAGTATGAATTACAAGGAGAAAATTAAAGCAAATCATTTTTCAACTGTTCCTTGGAATCTTACAGTTTGGTGGATGTGTCCTGAAGTCAAGAAAGGGTCAAGAGGAAGGCTAGGAGGCTGGGAAGTCTGCGTATCTCTCCTGAAAACCCCCAAAGGCCTGCTTTTATTAATTTAACTTTTAAAAATGTACTTGGGTTCTATTAAGAGTTTATTTGAAGAAAGGGTTTTCTACTAAAATATAAGTTGGATAGTCACTTATATTTCTATATTGTAATGTATGGTTTGTATATAATAGAATTAAGTAGTTAAAATCATCGACTTTGACGCTAGAATGCCTGAGTTTGAATCATGGCTGTGCCATGTACTAGCTGTGTAACCTTGTAAAAGTTACTTAACTTCTCTGTGTGTCCATTTCCACATTGTAAAATGGAGATAACAATAGAACCTACTTGAAAGAGTTGCTGTGACTAAATGAGTTAATATATGTAAAAATGCCTGGCACATAGTAATTGATATTAAAAATTACCTATTATCATCTGGGCTTACATGCCTGCCTTGTCCTTGCCAGGCCATGGTGAAAAGACTTCTTGTTTGAGTCTCTGCTTTCTAACCCTTGAGTTTCCTACGCATGGTTGACATTCAAGATCTCTCTTTATGAAAAGTTTAATTCTTCCAATTTTAGCCCAAGAAAAGAGACTGAACCCCATCCTCATTTTCACAGTTCTGGCTTCTCAACAACGACTCACTCTTCCCTGAGTGATTGATACTGATAATGATTTCCTCCTTTATGACAGAATCTGTCTACTCACAGGTCTTTACACATGCAGTTCTCAACAGTAAATCATATGTCGATGCTCATTCATTTATTTAACAAATATTTATTGAGGTTTTACTATGTGCAGTAAAAAACCCTAGTCCCTACCCTCCTGAAGCTTATATTTTAAAACACTAACTCCAATATTTATATAAGACATACACATACAATAATGGAAGATTATTACTGTAAATAATTGTGACCCTGAGACTTAGCATAGTGCTTGAGACATAGCAGGTGCTAATATCTTAAGCGAATGTTGTATGACTGAATGAATAATTGCTACATTAGCTAAATATGACTCTTGAAAATACTCAAGAAAGAGAAGACCTATTATTTTCAAGCTTTTGAAGTACCATTTATAATATATAAGCATAAACAAGTCAATTATATAGTTTATATATTTTAGTGCAAACAGAACTTACTTACCTCTGAGGAAGATTGTGAGAGATTGAAACCTAAATGGCTGGTTATTAGAATATCCTTGAAAAGCATGAAGTGCCTTTGTGGTAATTATTTCAACTATCTGTTTATCTTAAGGCAAAGAGTAAAAAAGAATCAGTTATTAGAATATATACTCAATTTAATTTCCGCATTAAAATATCAGACATTATTTTAAAAATTGTAATTGTAAAACGTAAATGCATTTTTACCACCAAGTACTCTAAATTTTCTGTCTTCTTGAAGTGAAGATGAACATAGATTACACAAAAAGTCATTTCTTACTGTTGCAGACTCTGTAGCACCGGGTACATGCACTCTTATATACTGAAATCCTGAAAGAAAACAGAGTTAAGCTAAATTTGCCTTCAGATTTAGCTTTCCATTTTCAATCCTTTAAAATGAATCTAATTCAACATACAATTAAATCAGTTTTGCATGTGGGTTCATAGCAGTTCAATTAACATTTATTGCATGGCTATTTCTTGCCAGGCACTGGTGATATGGATACTTAAGTGCACAATTTCAATAGTGGCAATAAGAAACAGATAATTTCAATATGCAGTATTCATATACAAAGTGTTCAGAGAGAAGAGAGGAGAGGCATCCAACCCAATAAGAGGCAGGGATGAATGGAAAGGATGTCCTGGAAGTTAAGCCAAAGGGTTGAGAGAGGACATTACATGTAGAGGGAACAGCATGAACAGTCACGAAACAGCGTGTGAGAAAAACAAGTACTTCAGCAACACAAGAGCATCTGTTAAATTATAGGGGAGAGGTGTGGAAGAAAGAACAAGTTTCAAGATTATGCAAAGCAGACTTGTAAACATTAGGAGACACCTAATTTTACTCCATTCTTTCTATGCTGTGAATGTTTTTTAACTAATTGTAAACATGATTTAAGATTAAACAATAAATTGTTTTGATTTTACATTTTAATATTTACCTTTTGAAAGAGGGCATGCTTCATCTGAACAAAGAAATCTTGCACCTTGTGTATACTTAGTTACAGTTGTCATTGCAATCACAATTCCTTGCATCATATAAAATCTTTGAGATGTATAATCAAGCGGAAACTCACAAAGATCAAGACTATAACTTGGCAGAGGAGGTAAATGTGTTAACTTCAGCAGTATATTAATCTAATAAGAACACAAAAATAGTATTAATAAAAATTGCAGATCCAATTGGACTTGCATTACAATATAGTAAGTATATTTGTAGGTTAAATCAAACAGATAATTTGTTAGTAGTATTAGGAAACAATCTTTTGAGCATTAAGAGAAAAGTGATTTAAATATAAAATTAAAGATGCAAAATCCTGGGGCTTCCCTGGTGGCGCAGTGGTTGAGAGTCCGCCTGCTAATGCAGGTGACGCAGGTTCGTGCCCCGGTCCGGGAGGATCCGACATGCCGCGGAGCGGCTGGGCCCGTGAGCCATGGCCGCTGAGCCTGCGCGTCCGGAGCCTGTGCTCCGCAACGGGAGAGGCCACAACAGTGAGAGGCCCGCGTACCGCAAAAAAAAAAAAAAAAAAAAAAGATGCAAAATCCTTATAATCTGACATTTTAATTGAAAATATCATTATCAACTCATTTTTCTTTAAAAATACACATTTTCTCACTATATTCACTGAAAAGACTTATTTATAAAACAATGACAACTCAATAGCAACAAACACTTCTAGTGCCCAGATCTCTAAATATAATTTCTCACGAAAAGGAACCAGAGCTCCTTAGGGGAAATGGCTGATTCCATGGGGCAGAACATACACCAGATGGACCTCCTTGTGCATCTCCTTGTGACAGAAACCAGGGGGGCTTAAAAACTAATGAAATGTGTCAAAAGGCATAAGAACAAACTTTAAGGAGCTCCCAATGACCAAAGTTAGATAATATAGGCATCAAAAAGAATGACAAAGATTCATTGAAACCTATCAGATATATTTAAAAATTCATGTAATTCCTCATAATTTAAAAAAGGAAAAACAAACAAAAAATATTGGTCATCATTGGAGGCTGCTATATTTCAACTCATCACTCTAAAAATTTATAAATGGAAAGAATCAAACATTTCTTCTGCTTTTCCTGTACAAATTTTATTGCAGGGTAACCAAATAGTTGATGAGAGGAAAAACCTCTCTTACAGAATAGTTTCAGCTAATAAATATAGAAAGTTTGCTAAAATTAGGAAAATCACAATTTTGAAACTCCTAATGAAATAATGGAATCTAGGCAATGACTATCAAGAGCTGCAAAAACCATTAGGTGACAGTTGATGGGAGACTGTATATTGGAGGGATCAGACTGACATCATCTGCACCCACTGATCAACTGTGGCATTGCTAAAAGTGGGATAACAAATAGGACAGTTCTCCTAATGTAGGGCAGTATGAAACACATGACACTATGATATATTCTCATCAAAATGAGTTGAATTTGAATCTAAGCAAGTCTTTAGAGCCAACTTTTTTTTCCCAGAAATTTGGTGTCTAGGGGTATAAGTTAAATACTACAAGAACATAATCAGACAAGTCCAGATGAGACATTTTACAGGACAATTAACTAGTTCCTTCAAAAATTCAATGGCAAAAAAGGGAGGGAGAGGAAATGGCTCTAGATTAAAAGAGACTTAGGGAGATGTAAGAGCCAGTTATAATGTGTGTAACTTGCTTTAGTCCTGACTTGAACACATCAACTGTGAGACAGTCTTGAGACCCCGATTGGGTAAATTTCAATATGGGCTGGATATTAGATGATACCAAGGAATTATTATTTTTTTTGTAAATGGTAATAATGGCATTGTGGTTATACAACAAAAAAGTCCGCAATTTTTAGAGGTTGATACATACCGAAGTACATAGGGGTGAAATACAGAATGTATTTTACAGATTTGCTTTAAAACATTTCAGAAAAAAAGTGACGATGCCAGTATGGCAAAATATTGCAAACTATTAAATCTGCGTGATAGATATATGGGGGTTCACTGTATTATTCTCTTTATTTGGGGGTATGTTTGAAATGTTTTATTATAAAAATGTTTAATGTTATAAGTGATAAAACAGGAAGTAAAGATGCGTATGTAAGATAATCAAACTCTGAAAATATGTTTAAACAAAAAATATATATGAATATAAAAATATTTATTTACAAGGTATCTTGAAAGTATTGTACCTTAGTTTTCTTTGTTAAATTTAACTAAAACTTACTTGAGCTTCAGTCTGTAATTGTCCAATTAATGAGAGAGTCTTAACAGCAATAAAACAGACCTGTGATTTCAAACAAAAAACCAAAAAAGTTAGCAAAAATTCCATGTGGCATAAAATTATTTCTTTCTTTAACTTACTGATTGAAAAACTTGAGCAGCTTTTAAGGGCTGGTGTAAAATATGATTTCCAAGTTCAGCATCCAACTCAATAATATCAGAGGGATTTATTAAAATACTGAATCGATAGACAGCATAACTTTGTTTTGAATCTGTAAAAATACACAAATATAAAAATGAGGACAGTTATACGTAGGACTTTAAAGTTTCTAAAATAAAGTCAACTTTGCTGAACATACCACTGTAGGATTTGCAATTGTCTATGAACTTTTGAAGGCCTCCACTTCTGTCAAGATAGATAAGGGCTGCCTCTTTCATTTTTAGATTTGACATTTTCTCCTAGTTAATGACTCTTCTCTTTTACTGAATGATTAAACCACATTTGCTGGTGAAGACTACAGAGAGTGAAATTCATAGAAAAGACAAGAACACCTAGAAATAAAATAAAAGTTACATTTAAGGATCTATAATAAAACTGTTTAAACTATTAAATGTAAAATTGAGAGTGAAATAAAATGAGGTAAAATTTCCAACTTAAAACATTCCTGGGAGTTCCCTGGTGTCCTAGTGGTTACGATTCCGGGCTTTCACTGCCATGGCCTGGGTTCAATCCCTGGTCCGGGAACTGAGATCTGGTAAGCCGTGTGGTGCAGAAAAAAAAAAATCCTACTCAAAGGGAAACAAAACTAGTTTCACTTGCCAAATGATATTTTTATCAACACTAGGTTATGAGACTCTCCATAAGATTTCAAATTTAAGAACAGGAGCCTCAAATGTCTCTTTACAGAGTAGGTATACCAAAAAATGCTTATTGAAACTAATATTGGATAATGAGGTCCCCTTGCAGGCATTGTTTAAAAAAATGAAAGTGGTAAAAGCTGTTTCACAAATTCAATATAAGTAACAAAGTATAGCTAGCCTAAGAAGTCTGAAAACCTGGATTTAGATCCAGCATTTGCTAATTGCTATGAGTAAATCACCCAACCTCTCTTGGTTCATCTGTAGGAAATTAAGGGGTTGTATTAGATGATAAGGCCTCTTCTGGCTTTAAATTTTCTATCAGTGACCAACATAAAACATTAAACCATAGTAATGAGAGTGGAATACATAAAATTCATTTAAAGACAGCAAACACCAATTGGAAACAATATATGCCTAACATTGTAATCGGGTCTAGGGATAAAATGATTAAGATTGAATCCTGCCTTCAATGGCTGCCAATTTAGAGAAGTCAGAAATAATGACTATCACATTTATGCGTTATCAAGTATTTATTGGGCATTTACTATTTATTGGATATCAGACTGTCCTATAGGCACTGGGGATACAAAGATCAGTAAAATATGGTCCCTACTGTTCAGAGAGTACAGTGAGGGAAAATAGATATGTAAAAAATTATAATTCTGTACAACTTACCTGCTATTAAAGAAATATTAATGTACTAGAGCGCAAAGAAGGAACAACATACACGAAATAGCTCACAAAATTTGGGGTCATCCTCGTGTAGGGGTCATAATATTTTCTATTGTTTTAGGACATTTTGATTTAATACAGTGGGTACATAGACATGAAGTGATAAATTCTACTTTAAAGGTGACATTTGATAGGTAAAATGTCACTAATTGAAGGAGAGGTGAAGAGAGGAAGAGGAAGTTTTCCAAGGATAGCGGTAATCCCCCTTTCCCCTAATTTTCAGACCTACACTGTTGAATCCATACCCCTGCTCCTTGGAGTTCAGGTCACTTTCCAAAGAAAAGTAATCGAGACTGTCCTTCTCCCTATTATATGGCGGGGGGTGGAGGGACGCACGGTGGGAGGGAGTGGGGAGAGAAACTTCGGAGTTTATTTCTCTGTGGCCCTAAGTTCAACGATCTTAAAGTGTGTGCTGTGTTCAGAACATTACATCTGTGCTTCATGAGAACATAAGGTTTCCGGGGCCGAATGAAGGGAGGCTGCTAAAAAGGAAATGGCTGGGTGGAGCTCAACCAGATTGAAAAATTTTGAAGTCCACGATAATTATACAGACAAAGGGAAACCATCAAAGTTTTTAACAGGTGAGTAATATGGTCAGATTTTTATTTTGTAAATCAGTACTTGCCGCCAGTGCGGGAAGTGGGTTGGCACACAGGAAGAATTGTCAATAATCAGTTTCTAAGTATTGAAAATAGTCCTGGGAGATGGATGGCCCAATCCAGGGCATTAGGGGTGAAATGGAGTGGAGGGGATGGATTCCAGACATTTTTTTAAAAGATTTCACCCTGGGCATGGTATCCGGTCTGTGAGGGTGGGTGGATGATGCCGCTTTAATGGAAATATGGAAGCCAGGAAAAGAGGAGGGAAATAATAAGGTAAAGCTCCTTTGAAATATGCTGACTCTGACGGGCTCCTGGGACATCCAGATAGAAGCACTAGGACGACATAAACCAGGGCCTGGCGTTCAGAAACTTAAAAAAGGCTAGAGAGAACGCTGCTCTGGGCACCACCTGGGTAAAGCGGGCGTCGTCCTGGGAGGGGATGCATTTCCAAGGTATGGGAAAGTGGAGGAAAAGACATGGACGCCTTTGGAAAAGCACCCAATAAGCGAACCGGGATAAAATTCTACAGGTTTTCCCACAGCCTAAAGAACCCAAGTGTTGGTTCCCTTGAAACAGAAGCGGGGCGTGTCTTCTCTGAGGGCCGCGGAAGCACGAAACCACCTCACAACCAAAGTGGATGGAAAGCGAATCCGGCCTCACACCCTGGCCTCCAGGGCCTGTCCCACCCTCAGAAGCAACCTCCAGCACTGCGGACCCCAGCCCAGCAGTGTGTGACCCGCCCCCCCCGGCTCTTGCACCCACCGAGCTTCGCCCGTCGCGCGCCACCTCAAGCCCGAGCCCGGGAACCAGCAGGCCCACGCGCGCATGCGCGCACCTCCCGGCCGTTGGCGGCGCGGAGCCTGCCGGGACCGCCCCTTCCGGTCACCAAGGCAACTACCCTGACATGCCCTCCACCCTCTTTAATAGAGTCGCTCGTGCTTCCTCCCTGAGGGGCAAAGGACAGAGCGAAAGATAGAGACCCTCGGTTTTCGTTGTTATCGCAGGCCAAGGGTGTCCCTGTTTGTTTAAAAAACTTACTAAAAACTCTCCTGGTGGGAATGCAAAACGGTGGAGACAATTTGGAATACTTGCCCTGATGAAGAACCAGAGTTCTTTATATGACCCAACAATTGCATGTCACATATTACATATTATACATAGATAATATGAGAGGGAATATAAAACATATGTTGACACAAGAACTTATATGTGAATTTTTATAGTATTGATGTTTATAGTATTATAATAGCCAAAAAGTGGAAACAACTGATAAATGGGTAAATAAAATGTGGTATATCCATACAACGTAATGTTATTTGGCCATAAAAAGGAATGAGGTCCTAATAATGTGCTACAACATGGATGACCCTTGGAAATACTATGCAAAGCAAAAGATTTAGCTAGATAGGAAAGGCCAAATATTGTATGATTCCGCTTATGTGCAATGTCCCAAATAGACAAATCTGAGAGAGAGAAAATAATAAATTAGTGGTTGCCTGGGGCTTAAGGGGTGAAGAGTGACTGCTATTGGGTATGGGTTTTTTTGTTTTAAATTGTGGTAATATACATAAAACTTACCACTTTAGGTTAAGAATCCACCTGCCAATGCAGGGGACACGAGTTCGACCCCTGGTCTGGGAAGATCCCACATGCCGTGGAGCAGATAAGCCCGAGGGCCAAAACTACTGAGTCTGCTCTCTAGAGCCTGCAAGCCACAACTACTGAGCCTGCGTGCCTAGAGCCCGTGCTCCGCAACAAGAGAAGCCACGCCCACGCACCGCAACGAAGAGTAACGCCCACGCACCGCAACGAAGAGTAGCCCCGACTTGACCCAACTAGAGAAAGCCTGCACACAGCAATGAAGACCCAACGCAGCCAAAAATAAATAAATAGATAGATAAATACAAGAAAAATTAATTTTAAAAAAACTTACCATTTAACCATTTTTAAGTGTACAGTTCAGCGATGTTAAGTACATTCACATTGTGAAACCTCACCACGATCCACCTCCAGAACTTTTTCATCTTCCCAAATGGAAACTCGGTCCCGTTAAACAGTAACTCCCCATTTCCCGGCTCCCCACTCTCCCACCTGCCCCTGACAACCAGCATGCTATGTTCTGTCTCTATGAATTTGACTACTCTAGGTACCTCATGGAAGTGGCATCATATAGTACTTGTCCTTTGTGACTGGCTTATTTCACTTGACAAAATGTTTTCAAGGTTCATCCATGTCATAGCACGTCAGAACTTCCTCTTAAAGGCTGAATCATATTCCATTTTATGTATATACCACATTTTGTTAATCCACCCACACAGGGTTTCTTTTCAAGGTGATGAAAACGTTCAAAATTGATTGTGGAGATAGTTGCACAACTCTGAAGAAACCAAAAGCCAGTGGATTTGACACTTCAAATGGGTTAATTCTAAGGTATGTGAATTAAATATCAATAAAGCTGTTAGCAAAAAACCAAAACTTGTGCTGAGTCTTCCCCCGTATTACTTGGTACAGTTATGCATGGGGGAGGGGCAACAGGAGGTGGAAGGTTGGACCACATGCCATGGAAAAGTAATTGAAGCCACCCCTTTAGTATTTAACAGGGTTGACAAAACACCACAGAATTTGTTTCTCTGGGGGGAATATAATCTATATGAGTGACGAGGTGAGGAAAATATTTTGCTGAACTAGAAATCAATTTGCGACAGCAAAGGGCTGTTAAAACTGTCTTGTACTACAATTCTGTGGTCATGAACACTATTGCTATTTTAGATGAGAAGAACTAGGCTATGGTCTGCTGATGGATCTTGTGTTTTATGGTAGAATCAATTCTTCAAAAAGGTATTCATATATAGTTTAAAGTTTTGCAGGGGAACCCGTGTCCCCTGCATTGGCAGGCAGGTTCTTAACCACTGCTCCACAAGGGAAGTCCCGCCAATCTGTTTTTAATAAGGAAAGCAGCCGCTCCAGTCCTCCTTGGAAACCCTGAGGAGTCTTCTCTTTTCTCCCCTACCAGTCAAATAAGAAGCATTGAAATTCTGATTCTAGATATCACTGTCATTTTCAGAGTTTGCAATGTGCAGTAGTGGACTGAATACTTAAAATTTTAAGTGCTTCTCTTATGTCTAACATATTTTAAAGTATTATTAAAAACATAAAAACCTATTAGAAGATTCTACTGGACTTGGTTGATTTAAAACTCCATTATTACTTTGGCATGGAAATGAATTGTTATGCTTAACTGATTAACCAAAACTTATTGATACACTGCTGTAAATACTCAGCATTTTATTATTACAGAATATCACTGAACATCACAAATTTTCAGTGGCAGGTTGAGAATTAGAAGCCCCCCAATAGGTTGAAATTTTAAAGTAGATATCCCATGTGTAAAACTAGTAACTTATGCAAGAAGCAACATTTATTTTTAGGTACACTCATATAGGGCATTTGTTAGGCAGATTCATAAAGATGAATACTTCATAAGCGATAGGTTCATTTTAATTTTTTAACTTGGGGGTGGTGGTGTGGAAGAGGACTGTTTTATGCAAATCAAAGTCCTTTCCCTTTCCATTCTCATCCCCTCTCCCATTTTTTCAGCAGCTACACAGGACCTGCTCTCATGCTTTTTTCTTTTAATTTTTTTAGAGCAGTATTTAGGTTCACAGCAAAACTGAGTAAAAGTTACAGAGAGTTCCCTCTGCCTTCCCTTCTTTTTCTAGTTTCCTAAGGTAGAAACTTAGATTCTTGATTTTAGATCTCTCTTCCTAATATATGCATTCAATGCTATAAATCTCCCTCTAAGCACTACTTTTTTTTTTAGCACTACTTTCTTTGTATCCACAAATTTTGACATTTTGATTTTATTTTCATTTAGTTCAAAGCATTTTAAAATTTCTCTTGATATTTCTTCTTTGATCCATGTATTATTTTTAAGTATGTTGTTTAATCTTCATGTATATAACTGGGACTTTCCAGTTATTTTTTGTTGTTGATTTCTAGTTTAATTCCATTGTGGTTTTAGAGCAGACATTATATGATTTCTATACTTTTTAATTTGGTAAACTACGTTTTTTATGGCCCAGAATTTGATCTTGGTGAGTGTTCTGTGTGAACTTGATTAGAATGTGTTATCTGCTATTTTTGGATGAAGCAGTCCACAGAAGTCACTTCTATCCAGTTGATTGATGGTGTTGTTGAGTTCAACTATGTCCTCGCTGATTTTCTGCCTGCTGGATCTGTCCATTTCTGAGAGATGGGTGTTGAAGCATGCCTAATGTAGCTTTATATACCCTGTTGTTAGGTGCATACATATTAAGGATTGTTATGTCTTGGAGAATTGACTCCTTTATCATCATGTTTGTTTTATCTATCTATCTGTGCCAGGTCTTAGTTGCAACATGTGGGATCTTCGTCGTGGCATGCGGGATCTTTGCTGTGGCATGCGGAATCTAGTTCCCTGGCCAGGGATCGAACCTGGGCCCCCTGCATTGGGAGTGCGGAGTCTTAACCACTGGACCACCAGGGAAGTCCCTAATGTCCTTCTTCATTCCTGATAACCTTCCTTTCTCTGAAGTCTACTCTGTCTGAAATCAATATAGTTACTCCTGCTTTCTTTTGATTAGTATAAGCATGCTATATATTTTCTCCATCCATTTACTTTTAATCCGTATGTGTCTTTATATTTAAAGTGGATTTCTTATAGACATGTCGTTGGGGCTTGTTTTTTGATCCACTCTGAAAAATCTCTGCCTTTTAATTGGTGCATTTAGACCACTTATGTTCAGAGTGATTATTGATATAGTTGGATTAATATCTACCATATTTGTTACTGCTTTCCATTTGTTGCCTTTTTACTCATTCCTATTTTTGTCTTCTCTTCTTTTTCTGCCTTTTGTGATTTTAATTCATTCCATTTTCTCTCCTTTCTTAGCTGTCAGTTAACTTTTCTCCTTTTTTAAATTGATTGTCCTAGACTGTAAATATACATTTACAACTAATCAAGGCCCACTTTCAAACGACACTGCTTCATAGTATAGTGAAGTACCTTAGTGTGAAAACCTTATAATAACAATAATCTTACATCCTCCTCCTCATTCCTTGTATCATGGTCATTTGTTTTACTTATGTAAAAGCATAAGCAAGCATATTTATATGATATATACGTAAGCATACATAATCAAATACATTGTTGTTATTATTTCAGTTATCTCTTAGATCAATTAAGAATAAGAAAAAATAAGTTTTTATATTACCTTCACATTTCTTCTTGGGTTCCTTCTTTCTTTCTTTATGTAGATCTGAGTTTCTGAATTATATTATTTTCCTTCTCTCTGAAGAACTTCTTTTAAACTCTCTTGGAAGGCAGGTCTACTGGCAACAAATTACCTCAATTTTTGTTTGAGGAAGTCTTTATTTCTCCTTCACCAAGTTGGTGGGGTTTTTTTTCTCTCTCAACACTGTGAATATTTCAGTCCACTCTCTTCTTGCTTGCATGGTTTCTGAGAAGTCAGATGTAATTCACATCTTTGTTTCCTCTGGCCTCTTTCAGGATTTTTTGTCTCTGATTTTCTGTAGTTTGAGAATATATGCCTAGCTATAGTTTTGTTTTGTCGTCTTTGCATTTATCCTGCTTGGTGTTCTCTGAGCTTCCTGGATCTGTGGTTTGGTGTCTGACATTAATTTGGAGAAATTCTGTCATTATCGCTTCAAATATTTCTTCTGTTCTTTTTTCTCTCTCCTTCTGGTATTCTCATTACATGTATATTACATCTTTTGTAGTTGTCCCACAAACTGAGTGTCTTTCTCAGTTTTCTACGCCCCCCGCCCCCCGCCCCGTATTAGGTGGGTTAGGATGGCTGGAATGAACTGGAGTTGGGTATTTCCTTTCCCCCACCTCAGTTAGGCTCTGATAAAACCCTGCCAGTCAGGTTCTGATTAACTAGTTTCTCCTGAGGGCAGGCCTTGTTAAGAACACAGTGCTCTGGCATATTTGAAAATGGTTCATTTTCCCTCCTCCTGCTGGAAGCACAAAGGAATTTTTCTTTAATATTTGTGAGAAGTTGGTTGAGCCCCAGGAGGTAAATCTAATAAAATTGTGGGGATCCCTGTGACTAGGTTCTCCTGGACTTCTGAAGTCTCAAAGTTGTGCACTTAGCCCCCAGCAATTTGTCAGTACAGCTCAGGTCTTCCTACCCCTGCACTGGCTCCTGTGGTGGCTGCCTCTGTTCCAGTAAAGCCACAGATCCCTGTATTTGCCCATCGGTCTCTCCAGTCTTGGGGGCAGCAGTCTGTCCTATGTCGTCCACTGTCATCTGTACCCAAGAAAGGTTGTTGATGTTTGTTCAGCTTTTTTTACCTGGCAACTTCTAAGCTCCTTCCACGTGAAGCTGGAAAACAGAAGCCCCTGTCACGCATTCTTGTGTACTTGCATTGCTTGGGTTATGCTATTTCCACCTCTTCCCCACTTTAACTTTTCCTTTGAACCAAATTCCTGATTCTCTTCTGTCATGTGGTACAATGGCTACAATACTTAAGATGACAGGATTATGATTTAACTTTTTTGTCTTACATGTAACTGACTTTATTTTCCCTTTTAATATTTTTCTTTGAGGTTTAATTTGCTGTATATACAGCAAAGTGCACAGCACTCAAGTGTTAAAGTCATAAGAGTTTTGACAAACACAAAGCTTTGCTTCTGATATCTAACTGAAGCACATCACGAGGGGCTATCTTACTGAAGTAAATTACAGAAGTGTCAGCGTGCAGCATCAATGAATCATTAACAAAGTAAGCTGTCATTGAGGCATAAGAGAAAAATTCAACACAGCAAGGCTATATAAACTACTACCTGGAAAGAACCAAAACTCCAACACACTGAGATCAAATTTGACCTTGAGTGGGTCTCTTTTACCGTATATTAGCCTTCTGGATTCCAAGAGTTAACTAATAAAACATAAAAACATTTGAATATTGACAACTCATTGTTGACTTCCCCATAAAGATTTAACTAAAATTGAGTGGAAATCTCTGCTCCCTAATAAGGTGGAAATACTGAAATTTTATTAGAAAAAAAGGATGAATCTGAGATATATTCCTGCAAGAGAATTTACAGCAAAAACTTCAGTCACACTTAAACACAAGATTAGTAAAAACACCAAATGGGCATTGTTGTTACAGTAAGCAGGGTTATGTAGAGTAATGTTAATTCTTTGTTTTACACTATTCCCATCAGAGTCATATGGTGATCCGTCATTTTCAGTACAATATGTAAAAATAACTTATTTGTAGGATCCTTTGATTGGTTACTTCATTGCTATAAATACCACTCTGAATTTATACTTCTATACTTGCTTTTTTTCCTTGTATAATATTGCTTTAAACTATTCTCTACTATCTTGATTTTGGGTAAATTATCAAAAAGTTACCATTTTGAGACAGCTATATTTCTTTCTGACTTAAGTACCTCTGTAAAAATGGGCATAATGCAAAGAAATAGTGAAATAAGAAATACTTTTATATAGGGGGGTCCCTTTAAGGAATATGTTTAATGAATTACAAATGGGTGATTATATAAAATTGCACCAAAAATGCTAAATAAGTGATATAAATCTCCAATTGGAATGCTTTCAGGGAAATTAGAGAGCAAATCCTCTTAATATTAGGTAGTGAAGGGGAACAAAAGTGGCAGAGAAGAAACCCAGTCTTTTTATAGCAGTAAATCCTTTTGATCATCTAAACAAAGCTATGCAGCACTCCCTGCCCCAAGTCGATTTTATTTACACACAAAACTTGGTATATTTTTCAAGGTACTCATGCCACTTGAAACTCATCCATGTACACTCTGGGGTTTCATATAAATGAACAGTCTCCTTGGGATACAGAATAATCTTTAAAAACCAACAAAAGTAGAAACTGCTGTTGGAGGCAAGTGGCAGAAAATCCCACTTCAAAAACAGAGCTAACTTCCAAACTACATACACGAGGAAGTAAGTTATCAATTTTAACACACTTTATTGAAAATCATGCCAGCACTACTAAAAATGTTCCCACATACCACTCCCACTTTTCATACAGTATGTGATGTACCAAAGAATGAGTCATAAAATATCTGTGTAAAGGTCTGTAATATTATGCCTATGGATAATCACTATAAAAGTTTCAGGTATGCCAAAAGATATTGGCAATGGTAAATTTTTATAGTGATAAAATTTTATAGGAATAAATATTTCAAATATTTAAATCACTTTTGAAACATTTGCCATTGCTGAAATTATATCCCAACAGTGTTTGTTGGCTCATAAGTTCAAAAATTATTTTGGCATAAAAACTTTTGAGCAGAGTACCTGCTGCCAGCATCTACGTCAGCTGGCACTTCTCCCCACGTGTGCCAAATTTTGTAATTTTCAGTGTGTGCTGTGACATGACAATGGTTGGGAAGCCCTACACTGTACCATAGGCAATAAGAGGTTATGTGTAACATGAAGAAGGTCAGGGCTTCTTCATTTAGACCTTTGAGTTTATTTTGGCAATAACCATGAAATGGTTCAACTATTCAAAGGGCAGACCTTTTTCTAAAAGACTTAGCATGCTCTGAGAAAAAAAATAAACTTGAAACTTGGAAGAGATTTTGTTCCCTGAGTATTAAACATGTAGGCCTATGATAATCAAGAAATTTCTATGTATGCCCAAATATTTAGTTAAAATTTTATACTTCTCTCCCTTACATATACGAATAATTAGTTTGTAAAGACTATTGTAAGCATCACCAATTTTAATTTAAAATAATGGCAGGGGGACTTCCCTGGTGGCGCAGTGGTTAAGAATCCACCTGCCAATGCAGAGGACACGGGTTCGAGCCCTGGTCTGGGAAGATCCCACATGCTGTGGAGCAACTAAGCCTGTGCGCCACAACTGAGCCTGGGCTCTAGAGCCCACGAGCCACAACTACTGAGCCCGTGTGCCACAACTACTGAAGCCCGCATGCCTAGAGTCCATGCTCCGCAACAAGAGAAGCCACCACGATGAGAAGCCCCTGCACCGCAATGAAGAGTAGCCTCCACTCGCTGGAACTACAGAAAGCCCGCACGCAGCAATGAAGACCCAACACAGCCAAAACTAACTAAATAAATAAATAAATTTAAAAAAATAAAAAATAAACAAGATAAAATAATGGCAGGCATTAGATGATCATTAATCTTTTTGCTAGTTTTTATTATACTATATAAGATTTGTATTTCTTGTGATCTGAGAAACATCAATATTCTGTTTAAAATTTGTTCTTAAAAATATACAATATTGCACTTTTATTTTTGGCAGTTTAATTAAGGAACGGCTGAGTAAAAAAAAAATCATACAAGAAACTACAGTTTTTGTTTTATAATAAGCAAAGAGCTTTGTATAAAAGCAGAACTTACAGTAGTGCCAAATAAACCAAATATTTACAGTGTCGCTATTAAAGTCTTACCTCTAAAGGAAGATTCAGTGTATTGGATGCAAACATTACTAATCTAACAAAAGTACACTCTGCCTCCCCCCCTTCTGCTGAACAATTTTACGCTAAAGGGTATTCGTGTGAAAGTTTTTGTAATTTCTTTCTCAAGAGAAAATACATGGAAAGTATGCTTGTTCCTGAAGCATCAAAACTGTGTCACTAAACTCTTCCAGTTTCCTACAAGACCTGAAAAATCTCTAAACTAAGAATCAGAATCCCAAGGTAAGCATGAGTTTTAGTTTTTCTGTAGATATTCTTTTTTACAATTACAAGTATACAAGTTAGTTCGTTTTTAGTATGATTTTAAGGTCAGCTTCCTGTACTTTTTCTAAGATACATAAGATACTGACTATGCATCTGCCTAAATTATTTTTAACTTTTGTTACATTGTAGTAAAACTGTATACATTTATACTGACCTATAACTTGCTATTTTACTTTTTAGTTCCCAATTAGGTAAATACTCTAGACAGTGCAATATTTTTTACTTATCAACCAATTAGGAAGATAGTTTTGAATAGCTATTTGCAAAAACAAATACCAAGATTTAGACCTACTTAACAATATATTAAATATTCAAAAGACCAAAAAGAACATAAATAGAATGTATTGGTAATATAAATACATGACACAGAGACATTCATTTTTGGCACCGCCTTAAAAAAAAAATCCAGCAGTACTTTATTTCCCTTCAGAGCTTTGGGAATACTTAAAATTTCTAACTATTAAACTTTTACTTTTCCTCCAGAGGAAAAATAATTCACAAATTTGAACTGGTATTTCAAAAGCATAGGATTTCCTTTTGTTACTTCTTAATTTGATCTGCAGAATGAACAGTTACTCAAAGCATTAGCTAGCAGCCAATGAGTTAACTATGCTTTTATATTTTAATCCTACCAAGAAATGGATATGTCAAACAGTGATTCATTATGGAAAGATATGGTTTCTTCTTAAACAACCATGTACCAATTGCATAGCTGTGATCTGAGAACTCAAAGTAGAGAGCTACGAAGGCATTAATGTATGTTAACTGAACTGAAACAGACTGTTAAAAAACAGTCTATCTTGGGTAGATGTTAGCGTAAACCTAGAGGGAAAAAAAAACAGTCATTAGCAAAAAAGTTTTCTTTAAAAATAGGTTAATGCTAAGAACAGTAGCTTTTAAAATTTCTGTTTAAAAATAAGCTTAATAAACAAGAATACAAATTTTAATTCAAAACTTAGTTCTCTGAAATGCCCTATTTTCTCACATACAGCAGAAAATACATTTTTCATAGTTTTTAACATTACATGTAAAAATGAGGCACTAGTTAAACATATTTGAATATATTCACACAAACAGGAGTTTCCATCTCATCTGTAGGCTTATATTTGCTCAATGGGTTCTTGATGGCAGACTGCTCACAAAAATAAGTCTTCTGAAGGAGGTGCGTAAGAGAAACCAACAAAGGCGTCGTCGGCCTCCAGTACGCTGGCGTTCACTATGGAATAGTCAGAAGACACACACACGGAATACGGAACCGTTTCTTCTGTAAACGCTGCATCAAAGTTCCTGATATCATCTGGTCCTGCCTAAAACGTCAAAAAGCATCCTATTACTCACCTTACCTTTTTTCCCCTTACTTCAGTCCCTCATTAAAGCCCCTTCATGAATTTGTCTATCTATTCCTGGCAAGTTTAGATGTCTTCCTACTCCATCAATGTCTTTGAAACATTTCCTGCTTTTCCCTTCCCGACTCTCATTATTCAGGTCCTTCTTACAGTTAGGGTTCTTGTTGCTGGGTGGGGGGGGGGACGAAAGATAAGGGTGAGGAAGGCTAGCGTGACAGGGTCCTCACCTATGTTAATTTGAATCTTGGGTCCAGCAACTGACCCACTTTCTCTCTACCCATCACCACCTCTAAATTTAGAAAAGGGGCTCAGGGAGGTTTTCAGGAGAAAATTTTGCATCTCCGCTTCCATAAAATGCCTGCCCATCCAGTTTCTTAATTCTGGGGAGGTTGAAGCCTTTTGATGAAGAAATGAAGGGACAGTAAGTAAAATTATGAAAGGTGACTCTTGTGCTACAGAGATCATTCACTGAGCATTCGGCTGTGACACCCTTAGCTCTAGAGACCTAAAGGGACTGGAACCTGGGAAATGAAGCACAGTGGCTACTTAGGCTCAAAGGTAGTGGTCAATCTTCCTTCACGAATCTGATACAAGCTAATGGACTCTCCCCTTCCAATTTATTTACAGATCAAAAGTGGGATACAGGGCTTCCCTGGTGGCGCAGTGGTTGCGCGTCCGCCTGCCGATGCAGGGGAACCGGGTTCGCGCCCCGGTCTGGGAGGATCCCACATGCCGCGGAGCGGCTGGGTCCGTGAGCCATGGCCGCTGAGCCTGCGCGTCCGGAGCCTGTGCCCCGCAA
>NC_041228.1:68561386-68571802 GCF_002837175.3 Physeter macrocephalus
GCCCCGCAACGGGAGGGGCCAAAGCAGAGGGAGGCGTCCATACCACAAAAAAAAAAAAAAAAAAAAAAAAAAAAAAAAAAAAAAAAAGTGGAATACAGATTCAGGTGATTTACTCTTAAAGCCCATCTCTGAAGCTCTAGGTTATCTCAATTCTAAGAGGAAGGGAATCCTTAAAATGTTCAAGTCATCAAGTCTAACCAAGGTAAACAGGTTCAGAGCACATATATAAACCAAGGACACAGTTAGCCTGGTGGTCTACAAACAGCAGAGCAGAGACCAGGGAAATTCGGGACGCTAGATTCTTCCATATGAGATATTCCCCAACAGAGGAGAAAGAATGCTAGAAATTATACTCATGTATATATAAAAAAATCATCAGGACTTCCCTGGTGGTGCAGTGGTTAAGAATCCGCCTGCCAATGCAGGGGACGCAGGTTCGATCCCTGCTCCGGGAAGATTCTACATGCTGTGGAGCAACTAAGCCCATGCACCACAACTACTGAAAGCCTGCGCACCCTAGAGCCCACGTGCCGCAACTACTGAGCCCACACGTCACAACTACTGAAGCCCGTGCGCTCTAGGGCCCACATGCCACAACTACTGAAGCCTGCGTGCCTAGAGCCCGTGCTCTGCAACAAGAGAAGCCACCGCAATGAGAAGCCCGCGCACCGCAATGAAGAGTAGCCCCCACTCGCTGCAACTAGAGAAAGCCCATGCACAGCAACAAAGACCCAAGGCAGCCAAAAAAAAAAAAAAAAAGTCATCAAATTCTCATTTATAACCTTAGAAGCAAGGGCACTGGAACAAGACTAAGGTTTGAATTCTGGCTGTGAAATTTGTTAGCTGTAATTCTTTATATAAACTACCCTATCTCTGTGAGCTTGTTTCCTCTTCTGTAAAATAAAAATACTGCCATCTACCTGTTAAGTTTATTGTGAGGACTGGATGCGATAATACATAAAACTCCCAAAATTTGACATATAGAAGGTGCTCAATAAATGATGAAAAATGTTCCTTCACTGGACTTTATAAACATTCTGTGAACGCCCTGATGGCTCCTGGCCAGTACTGAGAGGGATAAAACTGTATGGCTTACGTTAAGAGTGAGAGAAGACTCTCTCCTCAAAGCACCTGAGCTCGAATTCTAGGTCTGCAATTTTAACTTTAAACTTCCGGCAAGTTATTTAACCTTTTCTGTGCCTAAGTTAACTCATCTGTATTACGTGGAAAATAACGGTACTATTTTGTAGGATTGCTGCCAGGCTTAAGTAGAAGGATACAAGTACGGAGAGCAACGTAGGAGCTAATTTTTTGATCTTTATCTGTTAGATGAGAAATGGCAACACGTTAGGGTTTTATCTTGCATTCCTTAAATGTTAGTTAGAACTTCTTTTCAAATATTTTTTAAAAATCTGCATTTATTTTTCTGTAATTGAATATTTTGTGTCTTTTGTCCATGTTTCTACTGGTCGTGGTCTTTCTTCTCAATGACTTATAAGAATGCTTTATGTGTTAGGGAAATTTCTCCCAGTTTCTTATTTGCAGTATTTTTTTCATGCAGACATTTCTAAATTTTATGTCATCAAATTTATCAGTTTTTTCCTCTTACAGATTCTCGGTTGCAGGTCTTACTTTAAAAAGTTTAATTAGTTGTAGACCAGCAGGAATCCAAATGTGGAGGTGCCTGACTCCTCTGAAGTCAACACTGTTTCCATTTTCAGTGTTGCTTAGAAGGGGTCCCTAAAGTTTTAATGAGCCTGATGACACGTTCATTTGAGGATAACTAAACTCAGTAAGACTTTCAATATAAAGGAGAAAATACAATAATTCTTAAAGGTCCTGGGTTCCTACTGCAAATTCTAGAAATGAGGACAGAAATTATTGCCAATGGAGTCACTTCTGAAACAGACACTTCTGGATGAGCTACATGAAATAAATCAGTCTACAAATATCGTTACATTTATAGTATACAATATCACATCCATTAATTAATACCAGTTATCAGCAATGTACTGAAACTGACCTTGAATGAAATCTGAGTACACTAAATAATACTTTCCTGAAGTGATTTTCTTATCCTGCTCTAATTTTCTAAAAAAAAGTGTTTCACGAGCTTCACAGCAACACCAAAAAACTTTAAATAAAAGGAAAACAAATTCAGCTATGATCCTGCAATCTCAAATCCGTCTTGATTTATATCCTCTTCCCATCCTTACCTGTTACTTTTACTGCTGCAATCTTATGTCACAAAAATGATAATTACCATGTTTTCATTTAACATTATAAGGATTTTCCAAGCATCTACTCATTTTATATTTATTATCATTATTATCATTTACTTAACAAGAAAAGGCAATAGAGAGTAAGAAAGCATAGAAAAAATAATGACCTTGGGATCAGACACAGATCTGAATCTCAGGTCTGCTACTTTTAACCAGCTACGTGATATCTCTGAGTTTTCATTTCTTCATTTATAAAACATGTATAATAAGAATAGTAATAGCAGTAACTTGGTAGCTTATTTGAGGCATAATTTACATGTTGTAATGCATAAAAATTATATATGCCTACATATAGGAAGCTATCATTAGTAACATCATTATTGGCCTTCTGATGATTTATTAATAATCTCCCTATCATTATATATTTATTTCCAAACATTTCAACATTGTTAATCCTTTAAGTAAAATGTTTCCATGAGTAGAATTAACAAGTCAAACATTATTTGACTTTTTTTATATCAATCTAGAAAAAAATTGTGCGTGTTACTTAAAATGTCTGTTGGTTTATAGGTATGAAAATGATGCCTCAGAGTTACTTTAATTTGCATTTTTTTTAACCTGTTGAGCTTTCTTACACATGCTCTTAAGAAGCACTTCACAATTACTGTTCTGGAAGATATTCTGATCAATCTAATGTAACTATAATCTTATGGGTCATCTTGAAGTTATCAGTTGGACTAGACATCCTGAGTGACATGTTTCATAAGTATTAGGTACTGATGCAATTGGATTCAGGTTAGATTTTGATATCTATTGCTACAATTACGATGAGCTACAGTTCTATATTTCACTACTTTAGAAAGAAAGATTTGGATGTAAACATACCACATTAGGATTAAACGGTGGTGGAATCTTCTTTTGTACAAGATCAGTCCAGCTGAGTGATTCAAAAAAAGGATGATTCTGAATTTCAAGCTAGAATAGTAAAGAAACAGATTTTTTACTAATGCTGAAGAATATATTAAGTACTCACTGAAGAATTTTGTGAAACTGAACGATTTCTACTTTGTCCCTCAAAAGTTCTTTTTAGGTACATGTTTATGTTATTCAATTTGGCCAAATGGTGTAGTGAAAAGACTCCCAGAGCAGACGTGGGAGAGTTACTCAGAATGACGGACTTAAGTTACATCCTCTTCACAGTCATTGTTTCCTCACAGGTACAGTGGGGTTAACATTTCTGCCCTAGATATTTCATAGGTTGCTTCAAGAATCACTGGAAAATATGGAAATAAAAGTTGTATGAAAAGAATAAAGCACTACATAGGTACAAAGAATTATTATTACTGAAAGGGGAGGTAAAAAACGAGAGTTTTTTACACAGTGGGGCAGGGGTAAAATCAAGGTGACAAGCTCTACTACCAAAAATGATTCCACTCTGGGTTGCTACTGTCAAAAGTCGGCACAGTATTGATTCTAGCTTTTCTTCCTACAAGGAGCCATGAGAGTGTATAAAAACTAGGATCCAACCTAGTTTGATGGGTTTAAAAAGACTTCTCAGAGAAAGTGGTATCTGACCAGAGTTCTGGAAGATAAGTAAGAAGTAGGCAGACAAAAAAGAATGAGGGGAGAACATTCCAAGCAGAATACAAAGGGCCTGAGGGGGCAAAGATCTTCGTTTGGTCAAGAAAATGAGAGCCCTATATGGCTGTGGTATAGGAAAGGAGTGGGATTGTCACACACAGAGGATCTCAAGAGGTAAATGGGCTCATCACACTGGGTCTATGCTAGGAATTTTGGATTTTATTCTAGGGTCATGGGACTCCATCAAGGAGTTTTAGGAAGGGGAATGTCACAAATGTGGGGTTTGTTTGTTTGCTTTTATTTATTTATTTTTTTGGTGGTATGCGGGCCTCTCACTGCTGTGGCCTCTCCCGTTGCGGAGCACAGGCTCCGGACACGCAGGCTCAGCGGCCATGGCTCACGGGCCCAGCCGCTCCGCGGCATGTGGGATCTTCCCGGACCGGGGCACGAACCCGTATCCCCTGCATCGGCAGGCGGATTCTCAACCACTGCGCCACCAGGGAAGCCCATGTTTGTTTGCTTTTTAAGATGACTCTGACTAATGGGGGAATGGACTGGGGAGTCATGATCAGAAAAAGGAAAACAGCTACTATTGTGGCCAAACAGAAGATGACAATGCTAGGAAAAGAGTGGCTGCAGTGGGAGTAGAGAGAGGTGTCTGGATACGGGAAAGATCTAGGTGGCAAATATACTAGGGTCTGGCTGTTTGTTGAACACAGAAGAAAGGAAGAGAGAAGAGTCAGGAATGACTCTCATATTTCTGGCCCAAAGAGCACAGAAGGAAGACAGCAGGAGTTCAATTATGAACATGCTGAACTCTCCAGAATCCACGTGGTGGTGTTGAACAGGCAGGTATTCTTTGAGTTAGAGCTCACTAGAGAGGGGTCTGGACTGAAGATATAAATGTCAGATGAAGACACAACCAAAGCCATAGGGCCAACTGAGATTGTCCAGGAAGAGAGCAACAGAAAAAAACAAGGGTCTGGGGCCAACCATAAGGAACTGCAACACCTAAAAGTCAGGGTGAAGAGGAGGAGCTTACAGAAGAGATTCTGGAGGAGGGCCCAGAAATAGAGAGGAAAGCATGAGATGAGTATGTGCTCTTGCAGAAGCCTAGGAGAGGGCTGTAAGTTTAAGTGCTGCTGAGAATGCAATCTAAGGAACAGAAGTACTCAACAATTCTAGTAGCTATTGATGAAGAATGAGAAGAGACTGGAAAAGGGAGAATGAATATAGAAACTTTCAACTTGGTTTTCAAGTCAAAAACTTTCAAACTTTTCCCTTGGCTATGAAGGGAGAAAGAGACAGTATTGGAGGATCCAGGACAAAAGAGAGCAGTTATCTGTGCAGAAAAAAGCATGCACAGGGTTCCTTGCAAGGGGTCAGGATCCAGTAAAGGCAGAAAGCGACCTTTTCCACTATACTAGGAAGAAGGAAACAATTGGGGCAGGTGCATGTAGGTCTGCAAATCTGACAGCAGGAAGCTGAGTTGAGTTCTGCTCTGCTGATTCTATTTTCCCCATAAAATATCAATACAAGGCAAGAGCATCTGGTAAAAGTGAAGAAGAGAAGGAATCTGGAAATTTGGAGAGAAGGTCTAAAATAGTTAATACAGAGAGTAGGAGCATAAACTGGAGAAGCACTGAGGAGACTAATGACTAGACTTCACAGCACTTCCAATATTCCCCGTTGTGCAACTGTCATCAGCACTGTTCAGCAGCCTAGGGGTGACAGCTGGATTCATCTAGGGTTGCAATTTCTGCCAGTGAATTCAACAAAAGGACCAAGAGACAAGGAGGTATGGAGCATTAGCAAGAATGCCCTGAAACAATGGACTCTGGAGTCCAAGTTAGAGAGAAAACTGGACAGAGCTACCTGCTGCACTGGGGAGTGCAGGAGGGGAAAAGCAGCAGCAGATGAGTTTATTATTCACAGTTCAAGTTCAAGACCGGTAAAGAGCCCCCAAAAATTCCTGAGAAATTTTAATGAATTTAAAAGTTCATGTTCCTCAGTAGTTCATGAATTCACTAACATAACACTAGTAACTGCACTAGCAATTAAATTACCCTGATTTGAAGGGAAAAAAAAAAAGCAAACCTGCAGATCCCATAATTATTTCAAGGAGGTGTCACATTTAAATTCTCAGGAAAAAAAGTGATTTAATGATAGTTCAAGCAAAAGGTATTACCTCATGCAGTCAGAAGGCACTTACATTCTTGTTAAAATGATCTAAAAGTTTAGGCAATCAAAAAATGCATGCCACACATTTTTTTTAGAAGGGGGTGGGAAATTCTAATAAATAATAGGGTATGAAAGCTGGATATGGGGGATGAAAAGGACAGGATCAAATTGTTATGAAGATCAAACGAAAAAAATGCTTGTACAGGAGCTTTAAACACTATACAGTTCTATATAAACACTGGTGAAAACTGTTGGAACAAGCATGCTTCTCTTTCATGGTGCTATTCTAAAGAATAGCATTCATCCCATTAAATACCACATAAAATAAGGATTTATCTTCAAATTATAAATAAGCTTAATAAAGAGGATACATACGAAGTCTTCTTTGGCACCGAGTCGGTTTTGCCTGTCTTTTTCTAGGAGTTCTTCCAGAATTGACCAGGCTGTAAGGCTCACTCCTGGCCTCAAACTTAGGGGCTTGTGAAGAATATTGTCATACATTTCAGCAACATCTCGGCAATAAAAAGGAGGCTGGGGGCGCGGGGGGGAGAAAGTTAGTACTAATTGAATTATGCAGATGGGGTTAAAATAGTTAGATTTGGCCTTGATGTACAAAGAGCAGTCTGCCTGCACAAGTACAGAAAAGCACAGGCCTCTCTTTGGGCATATGAACATCTACAGTGTGGCCTTCCATGTGAAGAGATTTTAAAACCCAGCGCGCTATAGAGCTTAATACATGTTCACTAAATGAATTAGGGTCAGTTTGTTCAATAACATCTGCAGAGAGGTGTAAATTTTATAAAAGTTGCAATAGGATCTGCTTTAAAGAAAACCACTACCAACCTCCTCATTAGGCATAATGATAGAATTACTGGAAATAGAGATTCAACACAGATCAAACAAATAACTTCTTGAGACTTGGGAATAAACTAATTTAAAAAGATTTCTAGTGGAGATGGAGACCTAACTTGTGGCAGTGACAGTGTCCTGCAGAATTAAAATTCTACTCTCACAGCTTAAAGACCTGAGGTACAGCTCCAACATGAGAATTAGCCAGTTAATTTTTGAGTTACAAGTTTAAAGTAAAAATAATTTTTAAAGTTAAGGGAGTCACAGGCTTGTTATTATTTTCTTTTGTATAGGAAAGAAAAACTTCATTTCTAAAAATCTAATTTTATTTTTAAATTGTTAATATAAGTCTCATTAATGAAGTATGTTTCAAATGTTCCCTTTTGAATTAATTACATTCTATATGCAATGATAATATTTTATACTTTCAAAGTCCTCTAAAGAAATACAAAGGATTCGGAAATATCAGGCTGACGAATACCCAACACTTAAAGAAAGTAAGGTATAAAGTGGTTATCAGGTCTTCTAAGTCACCAGCATAACCAGAAAACTAGATCTTTTAACAAGCAGATCATGGTCAAGGGCAAAGAAGAGACAGCATTGGCTGTCATTAGGAATCTATCATTCGAAGTTAGCAACATGAGACAAAAGATGCTCTAAAACATACATCAGGGACTGAATTTCACTGAGATCGCCCCCATTTTCAGGGGAAACACACACACACACACACACACACACACACACACACACACACAGATTGTAATGCAGAATTACCTGATATTGCTAAAACAAAAAAGCCAAGACCAGCTCAAGTCTCAGCGGATGGCGGATTTAGCTTAGTGGGAGCAGCAGTGTGGGCGATGAGAGCCTGGTCACCATCCTGAGGCTGCTGGCCACTCACGGGCCCAAAAAGGGAAACTAAAAACTATTCTGAACGTTTAAAAAAGCCTAAAGAAAAACATACATTATTCCTGCAAGGATATGTAAGCTAATTAAAGTGCCTAAATTGTTTGCTTTTGGTTGGAATGATATTAACTCAATGTAGTAAAACAATTTGACTCGTTAATCAGAAGCTCTGGCTAACTGTGTCTTTAATTAATAAAAACTGGGGAAACTGATTACACAGCACACATCACTTTTTTCCAATGAAATATTTAAGACATGATGTTTATGATAAAGGGAATAAAGGGTTCCCAGTAATAAAAAAAAAGCAGAGCACCAGTATACTTATTAAATCCTATAAAAACAAAATACGAGGCAAAACTAAAAGGTATTATTATCCTCTGAGAAATAAAATCTTTTTCTTTCCATCTTTTTGAAATTAGGCAGAATGACTGGAGCAAACTGAATGAAAGTGGGTAATTTTAATGTTACAACTTGGTGTCTATTTCTTAAAAATGTAGTGGGATGAGAATATTTGAAGTAGTGATTAGTATGACAGAGAAATAATTATAAAAAATTAGTAAGAAAATGAAAAGTTTTTCTTTTTTGTGCATATCCCTAATGTGGTTTTAGATCATTTAACCAGGTTACTACTGTTCCATTAGTGTTATCTAAGTGTCCATGAGATTATTGAAAGAAAGAGAGAAAACTGAAATCACTTATAACATATTAGAATCACAATGACAGAGTAGAAATACATACCAATCCATACAGCATTTCATACAGAACAGCACCAAGGCACCACCAATCTACAGTATTGTCATAGGGCTGTTTTCTGATTACTTCAGGTGCTAGGTACTATAGAAAAGATTAAATATTAGAGCAACTCAATAAACAGTTGAAGACAAAATCTAGGAATAATTGAGAAATTTAATAAATTTTAGGTGTAATATCACACTAAATTAAACATGTTATCTAGATTTTCAGTTGGTTGGGTATTCTCATTCTATACCAGGGGTTCTTGGGTGGTGCTACTTTTCAGAATCAATTGGGGTAATTTTCAAAATACACATATTCAAGCATTTCTCCCCAGAAACTGTGATGTAGTTAAGACAAACAGAGGACAACAAACGTACAAACTGTAATACTAAGTAGGTAAAGTAGGTATTTTTTTGGGGGGGAGGGAGCAGGGGGAGTCTTTCTCAAAATTAATTTTAGAAATTCTTATGGCCATTATTCATAATTGATTCTCCTGAAGAAAGAATTTTTAGTGTGGCAATTACAATTCATTTTTTTGCTTTTTCTTGAAAGAAAAAAGAATAAATTGCATTCTTATTTAAGAATTACAATAGCAATTCTTTAACATATTATTTAGAAAAGTTGCTTAAGTTATTACATGGCTATTTACATTTCAAATTGTAAAAAATTTAAACATCATGATTTCACACATATAAGATGGTGAATTTGAATTTTAGATTCCAAAATACATATTTCCTCTTCCCACATGAAATATATATAAGGAAATACATTCTTAAGCTTTTTTATGTGATCCAAAGAAATGGCAACATATATAAAAAGGGTTTAATAATTTCTGATCATATTTAGGTTTAGATGACCAAAAAAACTTCTATTTCCCTTCTAAAAATTACAGGACTTAAAGATTTTGTTAACTATTAAATGAATATACATCCACAAAAAATGTTTCTTCATACATAAACCAAAGTAGAATTATTACAAATATATACAAGTGCTAGGGTTAGATTAGAGAGAAAAAGGAAGAAAAAATACATTTCAAAGTAAATAGTTGTACTTATAGATACTTTAAGTTTCTCATCTTGATTAGAAATCTGATGTGAGCTATTTATTTATTTATTTTATTTTTTTATTTTTTTTTTTGCAGTATGTGGGCCTCTCACTGTTGTGGCCTCTCCCGTTGCGGAGCACAGGCTCCGGACGCGCAGGCCCAGCGGCCATGGCTCACGGGCCCAGCCGCTCCTCGGCATGTGGGATCTTCTCGGACCGGGGCACGAACCCGTGTCCCCTGCATCGGCAGGCAGACTCTCAACCACTGCGCCAACAGGGAAGCCCTGATGTGAGCTATTTTATCACACATTTTTAACATGATATTTGCAATTACTCCACAATCTTAATTACTCTTAATTAATTGCAATTAAGATTACAATTAATATTTTAAAATTAGAACACTTTAAACGTATGTATGTGTGAAGTTAGAATAGCAAGGCTTTCACATAAATTTTAAGAATTATTATTACTGTCTCAAATAGAAAGATACATTTTCTGCTAGTTAAAATGATTAGAGAATAGGATGTTCTGGTTAATAAATTCTGATTCGTAATTTTTCCCCCATATCCACTGCTTTATTTTCTTCCATTAAACAATTTTTATTATAAAATATTTTAACCATACAAAAAATATAAAAATGTAACAGAAACCAATAGTGCTGCCACCCAAATATAGGCAATATTAACATTTTGCCATATTTGCTTTAGCTTATTTCTTTTAAAAAACAGCTTTAGGGCTTCCCTCGTGGCGCAGTGGTTGCGAGTCCACCCGCCGATGCAGGGGACACGGGTTCCTGCCCCGGTCCGGGAGGATCCCACATGCCGCGGAGCGGCTGGGCCCGTGAGCCATGGCCGCTGGGCCTGCGCGTCCGGAGCCTGTGCTCCGCAACGGGAGAGGC